>NC_140600.1:4112416-4197121 GCF_057381915.1 Diplotaxodon limnothrissa | reverse complement strand
AAGTTTTCACGCAGGGATCTGGTGCTCACTGGACATTTTCTCTTTTTTCCAATCAGCCTCTTTAAAGCCTGGAAACCATTGTGTGGGGAAATCCGGAGAGGACCAGGAGTTTCTGACATGTCTGGAACCAGCAATCACAGTCAATTAAAGTCATCATTCAAAGTCACTTAAGTCTAATTTCTTCCCCATTCTGAGGCTCAGTTCGAAGTTCAGCAGCTTGACTTGACTGTGTCTAGTTTTTAGCATGTGAGTAACTGTGTCAACAAGCAGTTGAAAAGTGTACCAGTGGCCAGTCAGTGTAAGCTTTAGATGACATACAAACAAAAACAAAATGAAAATCACTGTTTTCTAGTTTGATTGTTTGTTTTTTCATTTCACAGGCAACTTTTTTGGCAATAAACAGACTGTCCAAAGATTATACATGTCACTATTGTTATTACCTTAATTATGTTTATATAGAGTGAGTGATACTTCCAGCTTAATCCTTTTATCAGCACACTAATTTGCTTACAATGACCGTGCACCTGAAACATGATGCTGGTGTTCAGCAATTTAGATTGATTATGATCTACATATTACTCTTAGTGTTTTATCATGCTAACATTTGCTGAGCACACAGTGGAAGCCGAGGCTGATTAAGTGTCATTAGTTTGCATAAATCTGGTCATAAACCAAAGTACTGGACAAATTTAAACTCGGCCAGTTGTTGAGGGATTTCACTAAAAGCCACAAATATCACGTTTATGGTGGCTGTAAAGAAAAACCCAGAGCATTTTTAATATCCTGGGAAAAACAGTCTGTGATAATCACTCCAAAACCTGCTGAGTTATTTCAGTCTGGACCAAAAAAATGAACCAGCTGAGCGATACCATTAAAAGGAACCATGTGGGAGGAAATAAATTATTATTTTGCTCTTTAACTCACTATATGACTTTTAGTCTGTGAGGTCCTGTTACTATAGAAACATATTGTCACCCCACAGGCAGAAAATTTACCTGGCACCAGTTTAGCTTCAACAGTGCATACAAACACATGCTTGACAGAGATACACACACAAATACATCTACCTACCAGTGACACAGTGCTTCAGCTGTCTGAGAGTGCATGGACTCAATGTGAGACTAGAGTAACAAAAAGAGGAAAAAAAACATCATGTTTAAGGTTACAATTGGGTCAAAAATCTACCTCAACAGGAAGATAAACCCAATATGTGTTGGAGAGATCAACAAAACACACAATGCGCCAAACTAACATTCTCGTTAGAGAGGAAACAAGGGAGGGAGAACCCAGGCCAAATATCTAACTGGAAGGCTAATAGGGTGATGAGGGTCAAGTGGTAAATCAGGCTTTTTATTAATCCCTTGAATAGCTCCCTGGTGAGGTGTGTTGTGATTTTTCTGTGGAGCTGCACAGGGTCAGAGGTCAGAATGAGAAAACTGATAACCGTCTGTGTTATGTTTCAGCACATGTAAACCAACATTATCCCACGGCAGAAGTGCTGTCCTTTGTAACGTAATGCTGCATGCCTGAATCTCCGTTATAGGGTAATTTTAGATGCTTTTATGTAACAGCCTGCATTCAGCCCGCATTCAGAGTCAATCAGCATGATTAAAGCTAGTTTTGAGTCACTCCCATAACAGTGATGTGAGGTTATTTAGCTGAGCAGTTGTTATATTGGGCTCTGCTAAATTCTCTCCAAAGATGAACGATGGCCTGGATTTAGACATGTACACATGATCAAGAAGACCTGCTAAAGTTCAACCCGAGTATCAGAATGAAGGAAAAAAAAGTGATTTTAAGTTGTTAGTGCCAGACAGGCTGGTCTGAGTATTTCAGAAATTGCTCCTCTTCTGGGATTTTCCCACAGAACCATCTCAAGGGTTTACAGAGAACGGTGTGAAAAAAAGAAAATATCCAGTGAGTGGTAGTTCTCAGCGTGAACATGTCATGTTGATGCCAGAGCTCAGAGGACAATGGTCAGACTACTTCAAGCTCATAGCAACAAAATAGTAACTTAAATAAACAGTTTTCATAGCCAAGGTATGATTGCACATATCAAATATTAGAGATGGGTCACAGCAGAAGAAGACCACTCCTGTCAAATAAGAACAGGAAACTGAGGCTAATATTCACACAGGCTCACCATAACTGCACCTTTATTCAAGCATGTTTTTCCAAGAGAAGATTGGAGAAAAAAAGGTTTCCCAGTTTGGATTGGCAAAGGAATAAATCGAGGCATCAGAAGATGCTATGCCGAAGCCAGTTTTGAGACAAAGCATAAGAATTTCCTTAATAAATACTCAGTAAATAAACAACTAACAAAGGCTACTGCAACTCTTAAAGGAATAGTGAAGAAATCAATGAACCGTCACTTGAACTTCACATAAAAGTGTATGTGGTACCATCTGGTGGATATTTATATACTGCAACTAAATTACACACTCCCAGATTCCAAACAGCTCCGTGAGCCGACTGACATTAAACACAAATATGAATCATTTTGTGATATACTCTTGCAAGAAAAATTTATGAACCCCTTGGAAGGATTTAGCAGGATTTTTGTTTTGGTTACTCATAAAAGAACGGTTGATCTTCATCTAAGCAAAAACCCACAAATGGTTTTAACTTTATAGGATAGGATAAGCTTTATTTGTCAGTTGCAGTTGCCAGGAGCTGAAATGACAGACCTAGTCGACCATACAGACAATACATAATATACAAACTTACATTGGGGAGACAGGTCCGGCTAGGGAGCAAAAAAGGGGTAGACAGTGAGATATGTAACATATAGGGGCAAAGTTCAGGAGAAAAAAAAGGGGGTTTCTGCCCATCATGACTTCCAACAAGGGAGTCATCATGAGGAGAAAACAGGAAACTCCATAGCACATAAAGAAGCACAGATCATCACACTATACGCCATGAAACACAGACAAGCACCATAGGGGCGGGGATTACGCCGATGTACACAGCGGTCGCGAACGCTGCAGTTCCTCGCGCCTCCAGCTGAGCCGCTGTCTCCATCGAGCGAGGTAAGCATCCGGGGAAGGGAGTGTGGTGAGTGCATATCAGTATCAGTGTGCATGTGTGCGTGTCGGGGTGTGTGTCCTTTCGCCTGTTAGGCAAAGATCAACAGTCCTACGCAGGTGGCCTTGATGAATAGGGCAGAGAGTCAGTTCGTTCTCATTATCGTCTCTCCTGGAAGAATGTTGTTGTTCTCCTCGGCGTCAACCTTCAAGCAGCTGGCGCCGTCAGGGGTGGAGGCATAGCCGCATTAGAGATGGAGGTAACTGGTTTAGGTCGAACGAACTGCATCCATTTTACACTCGTCCTAATGTCCATCACTGGTCTCCAGTCTCTCACTGGTCTCTCTTTTAAGAGCCGTGAGCTCCTCGAAGATCTTTCCCATATTTCGTTCAGTGCACTCACCGCTCTTCCCACAGTTTCGATCAGAGCGGCTAGCCTTGTGGGGTTTTGAACAGCAGTCACCTGCACGATGACAATTCATTTTTGATCATTTCTCTCCAGAAAACGGTGTAACTTCAGTATGTCAGGTCAAGGCAGAAGATCTCAGCTGGCTTCAGGTCACTGGTCTCTGCCTGACCTCTGACCCTGAAGTAACAAGGCATTGCATGACATCCCCTCAGTCATTCTTCGTAGCTGGATTAAAGTTTTGATATTCATGTGCAGTGCTTGAGCAGAAATTAATCATTAATCCCTTCTGTGACCAAAATACACACAAACACAAATGATGCACTCTTGATATTTATTAAATATCTAAACTCCAAAAAGCTGACATATTGTGTTTTATTGTTTTTGTGATTTACTCTATAAACAAAGAGCGAGAAAAAAAGAGCAGTGTTTAAACTCACAATATGACCCAACTACACATCAAGCAGTATTTAGACATCAGGTGGAGTTCCTGTAGAAGGACAACATGTCATCCAGACTTTGAGGAGGGCCCTGGTGGAGTTGCTGGGTTTGGCTGTCACCTGCAGGTTGCGCCTGGCTCTGCACCTGAGGTGGATACTGGGGTGGATATTGATGTGGGAACGGTGGTGGAAATGGAGGAAGGAGGTGAGGTGGGCTTGCAAACTGAGGAGTAGGTGGAGGAGGAAATGGAGGATAAAATAGCGGGTGAGGGGGATACTGGGGATGAAAGGGGGGAGCCGACAGCGACGAGCTGTCTGAGGGCGGTGGCTGTGCAGACGGGGGAGGGTTTGGTTGAGGTTCAGGAGGTGAAGATGCAGTTTTAGACCGAGGTTGTGGTTCTGCTTTGCTCTCAGAGATTCCTCCTGGAGCTCTTGCCCACTTGAAGGACATGTTGGATTTATTCTCCTCATTTTTATACTTTCCTGGTTTCGGCCTCTTGTCATCTGCAAAGTATGCAGACGGAGGTGCAAATTCAGTATCCCGCTCCTCCCGACGCCGACTTTTCCACTCAGTAAACATGAACTCTGAAAGGAAACAAAGACAAAAGCTAATGTTAGGGAGGTTACATTCCAGAAAACAGAGGTGCCTTGATCCTTAAAACTCCACCTAAAAGTGACATAAAGCCAATCTGTCAATCTATTATTGGATGGTGCTGAATTTATTAGAAGAACTAGCTAGGCTTTGATCCAAACAGCCAAGCAAATATGAATGGAATTTCCAGAAAACTGGCTGAAGAAGGATGCAAATAAATAACTACTTCCATCCACTTGTGCTGTGCTAATAATAGAAGCTGGACACTTCAGGATGAACAGCTGGTGGTAGTCATTTTTATAGTCAGAAGAGGCTGACTTTGGAGCACAGCTCAGTTGGAGTTATAGATAGTTGTAGACTTGCCTTTCCCTGATATTAAAGGTGATTATCAGCCCTGGTTCAAAGAGCAAATGAGCACTAACAAATTGCATAAAAGTGCAACTGTGACAGCAGTCAGTCACCTCTGACATTTACTGTCACCTGACCTGACTTGCCTTCACCACCTGCTCATAGACTGCATTAAGTCAATAAAAGCTCTCACACAGTCATTATGAGTCCTGTTCATAATGCAGATCAAGGAAAAGGAAATACAAGCAATGAGCACTGTGGGGCCTGGCTCTTCTCTATGCATCAAATGTCATGAGGAGTTTGGCGTCACCATTGTTGGCTGAATGTGGGTGTGCAGAGGGCAGAGTATGAGGCTGACCACACATTTCCGCGTGGTCTATTATCTATAACAGGAACGCTGACTTTTGGCACACAAATATCTTCAGCTTTTGTGCATTTGTACTTCTTTTAGCAGTTTTATAAATGAGACTCTCTGAAGTTTTCATCTGCAAACATAGTTGCTCTGCTCTGTATTTGCAATAATTTCCACAAATTAAAAAAAAAAAATACACATCTCAACATTACTACAGCCTAAAGCAGTGTGAGCTCATCAAATGGAAAACCAAATAGTCTTTTTATTGGAGTACTGTATATTATACTATAACTATCAGTTGGGGACTTGAACTTTGGGTTTTTCACAACACATTTTGATTTGTTACAGAAGGACAAACAAGTGTTACTAATAATATCAATGTCTCTGTTTGAATCAAGGGTCCCAGTTAAATCATGCCAGTGACCCAGCATGCATGACACAGAAACCGCTGTATCTAAATAATGAATTAACTTCATCATCGACAGAAAAGAAAACATCCTATTTAACGTGTTATCTAGCTGAAACATACAGCACATTTATTATATTCATAACATGAAAGTGTTTTTTTTTTTTAAATGAGACTTACCTTTGCCTCTGTCCCACTCTCTGACATGAGGAACTCCTGGTTTGGTGTCTCTCCTCTCCTGGATCTCCACTTCCACCTTCTTGAGTATGCTGACCTCTGGGCACTCCTCTGGTTGAGGGGAGGTCCCTGTTGTTTCAAATTCCTCTTCCTCTCCTGAAACCAAGAATTCATAACTGTTCTTACTAGCATTCGTGCGATCATTGAACTGAAGCCTGCAAACAAATTTTCTACACAAACAGCCGTGCAGATCCGAACCTTCATTCTCCTCTTCTTTCTCCTCTTCCTCTGTACCATCCAGCTTGGCCTTCTTCATCTTCCTCTGCCTTACCTTGGCTAGTCGAGCCTGTAGGATGGCCTGCTTCCTCTCCTTCAGTCGTTCTCTCTTTGTGCGCTGATCTGTAGTCTGCAGGACAGAACAGGTGGAATAAAACACTTATTAGATTATAAAGTAATAAATAATTCCTGATGGATCTAATTTAAATGACAATCACAATCTAAATATTTTTATTACATTATAAATGTTCAGTGTTGTAAACAGTTAAATAATTCCTTTATTAATTCTCTCCATTGTTATCAAATTATCTCTTTCTCTTGTATGTACAATTTTGCACTTCCTCACATAACAAGGCCTTCAATATGGGCCTGTGGTGCTTTTATCAATGTTTTTTTTTTATTATTCTTTATGCTGCTGCTATAACACAGTCATTCCCCTGGGATGAATAGAATATCTATATGTCCATCCCTCTATCAGAAACCATAATGCTGTCCTGGGCCAGCATTTTACATGTGTTTAATAGCTCACCTGATCTCTAAGCATGTCCAGAGTTTCTCTCTGTTTTTGCCGCTGCTCCTGATCCTGAGAGAATGCGTAGTACCCCACACCAAGGTCCCGAGCCTCTGAGATAAGAACAACAACAGTAAGACAACAGTTTCAAACCTGCAAACCAAACTTCCTCTGTTTCAAAGTGTAGCGTAGCATAAAAAAAGACCTTATTTTCAGTCCATAAATTCTTTTGGTATATATTATTTGGCAAAGAATTCAGTGGCGATTAAGCAAAACCCACAAAGATCTAACTTCAAACTCTCAAGATCACCATTAACTCTGTAGCCAACTATGAGGAAAGATGACACAGGCTCAATACTAATCTGTAACCACAAACAAATCGCCTTGTGGCTGACTGAGTGAAAGACGATGTAAGGGCTCAAAGCTCTTTGCTGTGACACTAACCCTGTTGTCTGATATCCTCATAGTGAATCGGTCCAACAGGCCTTTTCATTGCCTCCTCTTCCTCCCTCTCCCACTCCTGCCTCTGCAGCTCTCGTCGCATGTCTTCTGAGAGTAATGTCTTGTCTGATGAAGCTTTTCTACAGGGACCAGGCATATCCAAAAGAGTTAAGAGTTTCAAATATTTCATTACCATCCTTGAAGAAAAAAAAAAAATCACAATACATAAATAATTACCCTTTCCCTTGAAGGTCTTGGTCCATTTTCTTAAAGTCTGGCAGGTCTTTTTTCATGCACCGCCGAGATCGTCCCAAAGCATCCACAAAGTCCACCCTGCAGAGAAAAAAAATAGTTGTTTTTGTTTTTTTAAATATTGTGACAAATAACACCACAAGGCCTTTTGTTTATCTGTAATGTCAAAAAGCAGTGATAGAGTCTGATCACTCCTTCTATATTCGCAGAGCAAAAATTGTTATTTGCATATAGTGGCTGATAAAAACTTTCTGGCTTCTCAATCATTCAGTTCATGGTAGTCTAGAAAACTGAACTAAGTTTGTGAAGATGTCTCAGCTCTTATACAAGAGGCTTCTTCTGTTCTAAAAACAAAAGGTGGCAAGCCCCAGGTGCTTCTACAAACATTTGTGAAAGAATGGGTCGCTCTTAGGAGCTCCTTACCACCTGTGCAACAGGTTCAATTGTGAAATTTACTCGCTACTAAATATTCAACACTCAGCTGTTACTGGTATTATAACAAAATGGAACTAACTGTGAACAGCAGCAGCTCAGCCATGAAGGGGTAGACCATGTAAATTCACAGAGCAGTGTCAGCGGATGCTGAGGTGTACATTGTGCAGAGGTCGCCAACTTTCTGCAGAGTCAATCGCTACAGACCTACAAAATTCACGTGGCCTTCAGATTAGCTCAAGAATAGTGGGTAGCCAGCATAATGGAATGAGTTTCTATGGCCGAGCAGCTGCCACTGGATTCTACAGCAGTGGTTTCAGCTTCTTGGTTCCAGTGAAAGGAACTCTGCATACTGAGACATTTTTGACAATTTCATTCTTTTAATATTGTGGAAATAGTTTGGGGATCGGCCCTTCCTGTTCCAACATGACTGAGCACCAGTGCACAAAGCAAGGTTGATAAAGACTTGGATGAGCAAGTTTGGAGTGGAAGAATTTGACTGGCCTGCACAGAATCCTGACCACTGCTGAATTAGAGTGCCAACTATGAGCCAGGCCTTCTCATCAAACATTATTGTCTGACCTTACAAATGTGCTTCTAAAAGAATAGTCAAAAATTCCCATAAACTCACTCCTAAACCTGTGGAAAGCTGAAAGATATGAAGCTAAGCGTGGGCCAGTATTATCTTAAACCCTATGGATTAAGAAAGGAATGCCACTCAAGACAGACAAGTGAATATTTTTGGCAACATAATGTATTAGCAAATACTGGAAAACATATAAGCCTAATATTGATATGTTATATGATGCCAGCACAAGTTGAATATTGATGAATGCAATCAATGTGAAGTTACCATTCTTCATCCGGGTTCTCAGGAGGAGGGACGGGTGATGAGCTGAGTTGCTCCTCGTCCTCTTTCTCCTTCTGGGCAAGTGTTTCTCTCTTTTTGTCAATAATCTTCTGGGTGAAGTCAACAAGGAACAGCCCTTCCGTCTCTTCATCTGATGAGTTACACAACAAGGTAAATACAAAGTATGCCCACTTTGATGCTGTTGTAGCAGACATAAGGCACAAACAGTTCACCAACCAGGAAAGTCTCCTTTAGTCATCTGTTCGTAGAGTCTCGCCTTCTCCTCCAACTTACGCCTGTCGAGAGAGTAGAAAAAAAGCTGTGAGAGGTTTTGGTCCACCTGTTATACAGAAAAACTTCAGCAGTACTGAACTCACCTTGCTGTATCGATGGTGCTCCGCTCCTCTTCCAGCTGCTCTGCATCTTTAGCAGCTCTTGCTGAAACACCCGCATTTTGTTTATTCCAGATGTTGGGCTTCTGCAGAGGAACATGTGGAGAGGAAAATTAGAAACGTGAGTCAGTCATTGCACGCCATTATAAAAAAAACGTTCAGAAATCACTCGTGCTGTACCTTATCTTTTGATTTTGCTTTGAATCCTGCTCCAGAAGTTTCTTGTCCAAGTTTCTGCCGTTTGAACTGCTCCTGTTTCCTGTACAGCTCAGCTTTAAGGTCCACTAGCTGCACGAAATAAAACCGAAATTTAAGGTTTAGCTGTTTATTCTCCAAAGAAAAAAAAAACTAACAAACGTTATGTATTTCTTCTAAATACAGTCCATGCTCGTTGTATGTGCTGCTAGCAACCCTGAGAGTAAGTTAGCTATGTTTATCCGTATAATTAAGCTTAAACGTCTACAGTTTCTGTCAAACAAATATTTGAAGAGCTGCCTGTACATTCAACTCACCGATGAAGCAGTCACGTCTAAAGGTTTCTTCTTTTTATCCATTTCCCCTACACCTTAATCTCCAGTTTGTTGCTGTTTGCTGGAGTCCGACTTCTTCGTTGGTATTTCTGTTGCTACCAAACTGTCGCTTTACAGCCAACTAGTGGCGTCTCTCCGACACTGCACGCATTTCCGTTTCAAACGTTCATTCTTACTTTCACCGTTTTTGTTAAAAAGTAACTATAAACTAAAATAAAATGAGATGACTATTGTCTAGTCTAGATAAAGGAAAACAGATTTTATAAGGAAGGGAAAAAAAGTCGTGCAGACTCCCTCCTGCACGACTTTTAGTAGTTTTATAGTTTTCTTTTTCTTGTCTTTTTTGCTTTATGGGTGATTATATGCATTTATGTGCGAGATAGTTATGAAAATTGCTTTAACTGCAACAGGGCTATTGGCATTAATCCAAGGTTTAGAATCCAACACAATTTCAATATGTTTAGGAGAAAAGTGTCTGCACCTTTGTTGGGTAGAAGCTTTTTTGGATAAACTTACCATTTCCTCAATGAAAATTAAACACGTCCCAAAAGTGTTTGGGGGGTTTGTTTTTGAAATTGAGGGTTTTCATCAAAAGATGGGTACAGTGTGTTCATTAAGGGGTGGAAATGGTCGGCAACAATACTCAGGTAAGCTGTGGAAATTAAAGGATGATCAGTTGGTATTGAGGGGGACAAAAATGTCCCCTGCAGACTGATCTGCTGTTATGAGACAGGATGGATACATGCTTCTGCTTATCCTTTTCAGGGTCGCGGGGAGCGCTAGAGCCTATCCCAGCTGTCATAGGGCGAGAGGCAGGGTACACCCTGCCAACACACAGGGACAGACAACCATTCACACTCACACATTCACACCGAGTGGCAATTTGGTTTATCCAATTAACCTATCCCCACAAGCTGCATGTCGGTGGACGGTGGGAGGAAGCCGGAGTACCCGGAGGGAACCTACGCAAACACGGGGAGAATATGCAAACTCCACACAGAAAGACTCAGGACCTTCTTGCTGTGCGGCAACAGTGCTAACTACCGTGCCACCGTGCTGCCTTGCTTTCAGACTGTTTATTGTTTATTTCCTGAACATCTTAATGTCACAGCCTCATTTTCCTATCCTGAGAAACCGAGTGCGGTCTTCTGTTGCTGTAACCCATCTGCTTCAAAATTGAATGTGCTGCAAATTCAGAGATGCTCTTCTGTGCACATTGGCTGTAACGAGGGACCGAGTTACTGCTTGACTACCAGTCAATGATTATTTTCTCTTTTTTCATACCATTCTCTGTAAACCCTATAGAAGGTTGTGAAATACTCAGGCCAGGCCATCTGGTGCTAACAACCATGCCACACTCAAAGTCACTTAAATCACCTTTCTTCCTCATTCTGATCTTCCATTTGAACTTCAGCAGGTCGTCTAGATCTTGTCTACATGGGTAAATGTATTGAGTTGAGGCTGATTAGATAATCGTGCTGAGTAATTGGACACGTGTACCTAACAAAGTATTGAGTAACCATATGATAGGTGTGATGCCTAAATAAGAAAAAAATTAAATACAGATTACTTTCCTAAATCAAAGAAATGTAATTACACTTCTTGGAGTAGCTGTCTGACCAATGCAAGTTTTTCCATTTCATATAAACTGTCCTTCATACTGTGTCTTATGCATGATGCTTTAGGCTTCGTGTATTTTGTCAATTGGTAGGCTGTTGATTTAAAAACTAAAAACCATTTTGAACCATCACAGTTCCACTGAAAGCACAATTACACAACACAAGCATGTAAATGTGAGTGAAAATCCTTGTAAATCAAATGCCACATGGCTGTGTCAATATCCGCTCCAGTTACTTTGGTTTATTTGTTTATTTCAGAGATATTAAAGTAGCATTCATTCCAGCTGAGCACTGATGTAATGATAACACTATGCTGATATAAATTTAAGTTTCCTGTCTAATCAAACATTAGATTATTGCTAACTTTATTACAGCTCTTGCCTGAGAGTCAGTGCTGCTGTAGAAGTCTGTGACTGCAATACTATTCTGTCCATAGCCCACTGATAAGATGTCCATCACACCTCATATCAGATCACAACAGAGAAATGCCCACTTTGCTATCAGATTAAACATTTGAGCAGTCTTATGTTACCAAGATATGATCACACAACATCCTGTTACCGTTGTGTTCAGTGTTTTTTTTTTTTAAACCAGCATGAAGGAGGATGAAAGGTATATAAAGGTACGAAGATGGACAGAAAACAAAGAAAGTTAGATCCATATCAGAATCAGGTGAAAAGCATCAGAGCTGATTTTTAATAGACAACATCTTCATACTGTGTGCAGCAGATCCAGCAGTGGAGACGTTTTTCTTCCACCATGCTTCTGAAAAGAAACACCTGCCTGTTGGCTTTTCTCTTGTGTTCCTTGACCTTGTGGTGCAAGTCAACCAGTGCGGGCTCAAGCTTCCTCAGCCCATCACAGAAACCTCAGGTGAGATACTTTGTCCTAATTTATCTTTTTTTTTTAAACTACATTTTTATAAAATCTTTATGAAAACTTCACTCAGCGTTGGTTTCTTTTTAACGCTTGTAATAACCTATAAATATTTCAATGCTTCATGTTTTTTGTTTTCAGCCTTTGAGTTTAAACTTATTATCACCCATCATAACCACCAAAGCTTTAAGATGGACTAAAAATTAAAACTCTACCAGCTATTTAGACTGTGAACTCACCAACCAACCAGTGACATTATTCTGCACTGTACCTCACCCATGCCATTTGAATTAGGGAGGTTTTCTTATGTTAATTAAACCTCTTAAGTGGAAATTATTTCATAACAATGATGAGATGTCATTTTTAAATCACAGAACAAAGTGAAGTCCTCCAGAATCGGTCGCCAAGCCATGGAGGAGCCAAATCAAACCAATATGGACAAAACCATGACAGTGAGTTGGGGAAAAATACAAAACAAATACAGCCCATCTCCCAGCAGTCAATCCTGCAGCTTTGTGTTTTTTTTCTCTTCGGACCAGATAAGTGCGCCCTTTGAAATTGGCGTCACCTTGAGAGCAGAAGACTTGGCGGACTACATTGTAGAGCTGCAGGAGATTGTGCAACGCCTGCTGGGAAACACAGAATCAGCAGGTTGTCCCTTCTTTCTGGTTTATACAGTAAAAAAAGTGTTTCCTTTAAATATTACAATATATTTATATATATATATATTATTTTCCCCAGAGAGACCATCTCCTCGTTGAAGATCAGAGACTGTGTCAGTGTTTTCCATAATCAGCTTTAGTTATCTAAGTTATTAGACTGTGGTTAAATAACATGAAATACAAGATAAATGAATGATGCCTAAAACATTAAAATGCTTACCATGTGACCCTGTGTGTAAAATGGAACACATCAATCAGCCAAATAGCATTTCCTGGAGATTTCAGCCTCAAAGATTATGTTCATCATCAAGGGGTTGGTTCAGCTGTCATTATGAATTTCCCGGGGTGCAGCTTTAGGAAAAATGTCTCTCAAACACCCAAATGTTTAACTCACACTCTGACATTTTGCATTCATTATTAAAACTCCTGTGTCGGCAGAGAAATACGATCTAATGTTAGTCAACCTGTAAAAAATGATACCCTGTATAGATCACTACAGCACACACTATACCATCTGTCTCTTTAGGATTCGGGTATGCCTTATACAATAAAGCATCAATCAACCTTTTGTCTCACTGTATTATATTTAATGAGTCTTTAAATCAGAAGGTCTGTGATGCAACAGCTCATCCGGTTCATGATTTACAGGTTACCTGATGGGTGAATAACAGTTTTCTTGGTGGTAATTAGCTGTACTGCAAAAACTAACAATTAAAATCCACTGAGAAGTCAAGGAACCTCACAAACAGTTGTCCATCCATTTTCCGCCACTCACCCTGGGCTGGGCTGGCCGTGGGGGGCAGCAGCCTAAGCAGAGAAGCCCAGACTTCTCCCCAGCGCAGCTCAGGGAACACCAAGACATTCCCAGGCCAGTCGAGAGATATAATCGACTGGCCTGGGAATGTCTTTTTGCACGCAAAATTTATTAATAAGAATGTTTTGTTAACGACTTTGCTAAATAACCTGAACTGAATATTGTTGAATACATCAGGGAGAAAAAAGTGTAAGCCTTGTGCATAAACATTATGCTTGACTTTGAGTATGATTTGGGTGAAGACCCATTAGGTGACCACCGTGTGCCAGTTTGATTAAATTCTGACCCTCATGATATCATGGATCATGAATGTCTCACCATGTGAACTTTGGTTGTATGAGCTAAAAATATCAAGGAAACAGATGCTTAGGATGCAAACACTTGAGTAAAGACTTAACTGGTACCTTTAAAGCTACAATTAAAAGGCTAAATGTCTTACAAAACACAAAATGACCATGTTTTTTTTTTAAAAAGAAAAAAAGAAAAAGAAAAAGAAAAAAAAAAGGAAGAAGGATGTTGAAGAACATCTTGTCCAAACCTCAGTGACAGAGTTTACTCTGACCTTTTTAAAGGCTCTATAATAAGAAATGTGCTTAAAAAAATAAATAAATAAATAAAAAACTGGCAGGATGAACACACATCTGCTCACTCTTGATATTGTTTAGATTTAAAAAGAAAAAAAAGAGCACTTAGACAAATGTGTGTGACGAGCAGGGCGTCATTAAAGTGGAGTAATGGACCGCTCCCGCAGCCCCTCTCCTTCCCTCAATGCAGAATCGGCTTTGTTCAGTGTACACGTTTGCTCCACTGTAGACTATGCTTTCCTGTCTCCGTGCGCTCCTCCATCAGCACCAGTGTTCGCACTGATGACTAATTTAACAAAACATGTCTCAGAGAAAAAAGAAGCACTATTATAAAGACTTTTAATGCATCTCTACTGCATCACACCAAGGCAGCCAAACGTCCAGCAAACCAAACAAGCGAGCAATGTAAAACTACAGAAACACACATAAAAGAAAAACACAAACTGCTTAGAAATTAATCTATAATAACAACGGCATAAAAGAAATATTCAGATAAACAATTATACACTTGGATCTCTGTTAGACAAGAGATATTTTCATTCCAGTCAGGCTTGTCTCCTTTTTCTCTTTCAGGTTGTTTAAAATGAAATTTCTTCTCCACACGTCAACATCCATATATGGAGAATTGACAAATATAAAACAAAAACAGGAAACGTCTCTCTTCTTTCTTGCCAGTTTACAGCGTTTTCTCTAAAGGTCATATACCATACAGCTGAGTGGTGTTGTTTCGGATGGTGTCAAGGACACTGGCCATGTCTTCCCCCTTCAGTAGGCTCAGCTCCCGCAGAGTATGGATGCCCATTCCAGGATGGGAAAACTGGCAGACACCTTTCCCAACCTATTAAAGAGCATGACATTCAAAAAGGTCAACATGGAGTCTCATAATAATTAATACCTCAAATATAACAACACGGATATTTGCTTTAAATTCTGATAGTAGTTTTAGACTCAATAGAAATATGTGCCCAGTTTCACTCCACTCTTGGAGGGAAAATTTCGTTTCAGATCAACAAGAGATCAAGCAGTCAAGGAACACAAGAGACAGGCCAACAGGCAGGAGGTTCTTTTCAGAAGCATGGTGGAACAAAAACGTCTCCACTGCTGGATCTGCTGCACACAGTATGATGATGTTGTCTGTTAAAAATCAGCTCTGATGCTTTACATCTGATTCTGATATAGATCAAACTTTCTTTGTTTTCCCAAGACTGTCGTCATACCATTATATACCTTTCATCCTCCTTTATGCTGGTTTAACAAAAAAAACAAAAAAAACACTGAACATAACGGTAACAGGATCTTTTGTGATCATATCTTGGTAACATAAGACTGTTCAAATGTTTAATCTGATAGCAAAGTGGGCATTTCTGTGTTGTGATCTGAGACCAAACTCTCTGAGAACTGACCACTTGTTGAGTCTGTGCCACAAAGAATTAAAGATCCTCTGAAGGCAAAAGCAGGTTTAACCAGCACTAGCATGGCGTACCTAATAAACTGTATGACATACCTCTAGTTTGTTCAATAATACATTTCTAATATTTTGCAATTTAAAAAAAAAAATGGCAGAAACCTTTTCTTTCATTAATGACACAAGATGTTTGCTTTGGATTTCCCGAGCCTCTATCTACACATACCTGTCTTGGCAGGAAATATGGCGCATCTGTCTCCAACACAATGCGATTCAGAGGGATCTGGGAAACGGCATTCCGGACCTCTGTAGCCCTCAAGTAGGTGATTAGGGCTGTGAATCCCACATACAAATTGGGGAATTCTGCCAGGAAGGGCTCAATCACTGGATAACTGTTTGTAAAACAGTGCCTGGAAAGCACAACGTAATTCAAATTAAAAGTCTGATTAAAGGCACTAAGATTTAAACTCCAAAGGTCTTTAGAGTTTAAAAATCCTCAGGTTGTCAGTTCTGATGTGGAAATGAGCAGAACAGCTGTTGTGTTTCAGACATATTAAATAATTCAAATTCACTTTATGACCGTTTTCTGTTCTTCTTCATCACCATCGAAAAATGACAACTATTACGAGTCAATTACAAAAAGGCTAGTCAGAAATAAAGTGCAAGCCTTTATCTTATTTCTCTAAACTGAAACATTTGAATTTCTTACAAAAAAATAAGCAATTAATTTTAAGAAGAAGCTATAAAAAGAAAAACTGAGTTTAAAGGGTTTTACTCCACACACAACACACCTATGAATTTTGTACTCCCTGGGAACACACTTCTTCATGATTTTCAGCAGGTCGTCATCTGCATCCCTGCAGTGGATCACCAGAGGTTTCTGCATGGCCACGGCCAAACGCAGCTGCCGCTCAAACACCTTCACAGAGAAGCAGAGAAACAAAACAAAGACCACGACATTCTTATTTTCAATATCCAGGCATACGCTGCTCAAGAAAAACTGAGTCTCAAATTAGAAAATCCACTTCAGATTTTACCTTACCTCTTTCTGCGTTGAGGTGTCAGTAGAGTTTTTGTAGGAGTAGTCCAGGCCCATCTCACCAAAGGCCACGGCTTTTGGATGCCTCATCGCCGTCAGTATATTGCGCTCTTGAATACTCGAGTAGTTTTTGGCAAAATGCGGGTGGCACCCAAATGCCCCCCATACCATGTCTTCAGCCAGCAGACCTTCCCACAGCGCCTCTTTCACCATGATATCTGGGTTGCAGAAGTTTGTAATACAGCCTTGAAACTCTCCAGTGAAGCTACTCTGGTACAGCCTTCGAAAGCTGCTGAACGTCCCGCAGAAGCCAAGTTTTCCATAGAGCATGTCCAGATGGCAATGCGTGTCTATGAAGCCAGCTTCACTGCTTGAGCAGGGGTAGCTGGTCCATAAAGGTTCAGCCCCCAAGGACAGTCTTCTAGGAGTCCAAGTATGAGATGAGGAGTAACCAGGGTAACGCATGCGGAAAACACCGTCCGACTGCCTGCGTGAGGCTGTGGGGTCGAAGCACAGCTTTGACGCTCCCGTATTTGAGTGTCGGGGCAGAGCAAAGGGATCCGATGAACGTCCCCTAATGATGGATGAGCAAATATTGTCAGCCTCAACTGCAGATGCATTTAAAACGCTCACGTGCGGTGAGTGGGGCTGCTTCAGTGAGACAAAAACTTTCCTCTGTGGTGATGAGAAAGGCACCTCCATGTCTTTAGCAGCTGCCTCGAGGGTCCCAGTGGTTTCATTAGAGGGTGTAAACGTAAAAGTGGGAGTTACACCTCCCTCACTATCGACTAAAGTTTGATGTTGATCACAGCTCTGGTCAGATGAGAAACGAGATGAAGAATCTGGTATGTACTCTAGTGCAGGGAGGGCGGAGTCATGGTCCTCAGCTTCCAGCTCATTGTCTGGAGGAAATGGTCTGTCTTGGAAGGTCTTCTCCAGAGAAACAGAGTCCTCACTAACAAACATCCTGGGAAAATCCTCTCCTTCAACCACAAAACGCTGAAAAACAAAATCTTGATTCAGCGCCATGATAATTTTATGGTATGATACATTTAAAAACATTTTAAAATAAAAACTGAAGCTGCTTTAGAATTCAAAAGAATCAGTAACAACCAATGCACAACTAAAACATTATAACAAGAAGAAATGCTATATTACTTTTATTACAAGTTGTAGTTGCTTACCCTTCCATCTGTCTTTGGCTCTGAAGCATCACCTTTGATGTCTGAGTCTTCCAACACCTGCAGGGTGGGCCACTGATCTCCTTTGCTACCGCCTCGGTCCTCAGGTGCAGTGTCATACTGGCTCCAGGAGCTGTTAATATCCACAATGGTTGTCTCAAGGTAGGCTGGACTGGGACGTTCAGTCTGCAGAGGTGAAGACAAGCTGTTCATGTCAGTTCTGATGATATTAGTAGTGCTGCACGTTGTTTTTGTGTTTCCAAGGGCTGCCATCAGTGCCTTCCTGCAGATAGCCTTTAATCCCTCCTCAGGTGTCCTGTCTTTCTTCTTCAAGATAAAAGAGTGGGGTGGAGGTGGTGAAGCTTTCTGGATGTTTTTGGACTCTGGCTGTGCGGCTGAGGTGTTCATAGGTTTGTCCTGTGCCAAATTAACCACAAACAGATAATGTATTCACTGGAACCAAGCAACTTGTGAGACTCAAGATAGATTCAAAACATTCAATCTAAAATTATAATCCAATGGCAAAGGTTTACCTTCAAAGTTTTAAATGTTTCACTGTTTTTTCTGGAAAGCTTCCGCAGCTTAAGTTTGCCTACAGAGGGCAGACTTTCAGAGAGCACCTCGGCTTTTCTCTTGGGAGTATCCAGACTCAGTGCCCCAAGCCACGCAGATCCTGGAGAATCACTGCAGGGCAAAGTTTCTGAATCTTCATTTTGCGTTATGGTCCGGCAAGGCGGTGTGACTGAGTCAGCGTTTCCACCCTGATGATGTGCTGGTGAAGTGACTGTAGTTCGGAGCCAGCTGAAGGCCACCTTCTTTCTTCTGCTATCCATGTCTAAGATCCTGATCCAAAACGCAGTTAGAAAAGGAATGAACACATCTGGATAAGCTTCTTGATAAAAATGACCACGGACTGGCTCTCATGCAATGATGATCATTTTATTAGCTTCTACACAACATTAACTCTACATAAAGTGGGCCCAACACTGGGTTACCTGGTTAAGAGAATTTCTTAAAAATTCATTCCACAGTAATCATATCTCTCCAATCTTACCAGCTCCTTTTATCAGTGTTGGCACGTTCTTACTGGAAGTTCACAACAAGGACACCACATTCAGCAGTGGAGCTTCTGCACTGAATGTCATGCAAGCATTTTTATACTCTTATTTGACTTAATGAAGCTCTCCTGTTGTGGTGAAAACCTTTTTTGGTCTACCTATATCTGATTAGCAATTAAAAAGGAGATTGATTAAGAACTAGCCCTGTAATCACGGCTGTTATCATCCTGTTATCACGGCTAGAATTTCATGCTGGCCTAAAAGGATCTGCCCTACAGTGGTTTCGTTCCTATTTGTCAGAAAGGTTTTTTTATGTCAATATGGGCCCCCACAACTCCAAAATAGCCCCTCTTAAATACGGTGTACCTCAAGGCTCTATTTTGGGTCGTGCCCTGTTCGCACTCTATTTGTTGCCATTGGGCTCCATCTTCTCGCGGTACAGCATTTCATTTCATTGTTTTGCTGATGATTTGCAGATTTATCTACCTTTAAAAGCAGGGTCAGACCATTCGCAGCTCTTATTACGCTGCCTTGATGATGTCAAACAGTGGTTGTCATTAAATTTTTTTAAACTAAATGAAAATAAAACTGAGGTTGTCATTTTTGGCAACTTTAATCATATCGACAGCACTCTGGGCACCCTTTCCTCGTATTGTAAAACACATGTAAAAAACCTCGGTGTCTACATTGATGGTTCTTTTAAATTGAATAAGCAGGTGAGTGCAGTAGTTCAGTCCTGTTTTTTTCAGTTAAGACAGCTAGCCAAGGTAAAGCCATACCTTCCGGCTAACGTCTTTGAGCGTGTTATTCACCCTTTTCTTACTTGCAGATTGGACTACTGCAATTCATTGTATTATGGTCTAGATCAGGCCACCATCCATCATCTTCAGATGGTTCAAAATGCTGCTGCTCGCCTGCTAACTGGTACCAAACGGAGAGAGCATATAACCCCAGTTTTAGCTTCTTTACACTGGCTTCCTGTCTCCTACAGGATCCAATTTAAACTTCTACTTTTTGTTTTTAAGTCACTTAATGCCCGAGCCCCTCCTTACCTGTCTGAGCTCTCTGCCTATGCTCCAGGAAAAACCACGAGGTCTAGATCAAAACTAATGTTGTCCATCCCACAGACTAACCTCAAATCCCGTGGTGATAGATCCTTCTCTGTGGCAGGTCCTAGACTTTGGAATAGTCTCCCCTTAAATATTAGATCTGCACAAACACTTGAGCAATTTAAATCTTTACTAAAGACACATTTCTATGCCCTGGCTTTTAACACATTATGACCCAAGCATTTTGGTCTTATTTGAATTAGTTTAGTTATTGTTTTAATTCTTTTACTGTCCTTTTGTTTTTTATTGTTATTATTGTATTACATTGTTGCTTTTTAATACCATTTTTATATTGTTAAGCACTTTGTGCAGCATCGGCTGTTTGAAATGTGCTATATAAATAAATTTGACCTTGATCTTGTAAGCAGAAGCAATAATGCGAGTAAATCTATACTTATCAATATTAATCCCTAGGGGCTGATAATTCCCTGCTCGAACCACAGCTCTAAGTGGTCATATGCACTGTTAACCTGGAAAAGGCTCCGGAAAAGCGTGGATGTCTTACTTTATCATCTGACCTTAAACCCTTGTCTTTCAAACTAAGATCACGTAAATCCTAACACTAGCGTGAATATGGGCTTATCATTTCCCTGCACAAATCAATACACATCAACCCCAATACTGCAGCCAAAACTACAACTAAATACAAATGTATGTTTACAAAGAAACAGCTTTTTTCACAGCATTAACAAAAATAATCTGGCCTCAAATAAGTTTGAGTATCTCCATCTCAAAGTTCTGCAGAATGAGTAGCCATTCATTCATTAGTTCAGCTCGTCAAACCTATCCCTGTTTATTAATGAATTAACTTGCAGGGTTACTTGTGGGTCTATCTGTTTCTAAGTGCAGGGCTGGGCTCCGCTGGTTGCACCTGGAGGGAATTTTAGGTGATAAAATTATTAGCGGGATAAACAGTAAAACACAGCTTTAATAACCTATATACAGCAGGATTGTGTATTTTTTTTAAAGCTGTGACACTAAATTAACCGTGTGAAAGCACTCCGCGGGGGGGAAGCGCCTTGACGGTAAAACTTTGGCAATAACTGTGTGCTAGCTAGCAGCTTGACTGCCACAAAACTCCCGGTCACGAATGTTTGCAAACAATAATCATTACCTCAAAATATTCAATCCAACTAGTTAAATCAATATCACTATAATTATTTGACATTTATAAAACGTTAATCTAGCTAAGCCGCTTGTTTTAAGTAGCACTGCCTGACGTTGAGGAGCTATTACCTGGTGGGTCTCCGCGGTGGAAACGGCAATTAAAGCGTCAACCGGCAGCTTAAACGACTCCTACGGAGATCGGTCTGTAAACAAAAGCACTGAAACGTTTCACTGTCTTCACGTATTATTAATGTATTGAGTTGAACCAAGAAAAGTTTGTTATAAAATTAACCACTAGGTGGCGATAAGAGCGCACATTTAAAAGTTCCTTTGCGCTTTCGTCACACAATCGTGTTAGATCTCGCGAGAATTGTTTACACCGGCTAAAGCAGCAATTACACATTAGTTTTCTCTATATTTTCCTTCCAATGAGCCAGCCTTTCTTGCTTCTTGTTTACGTTACTAATTAAAGTAGTCTTGAAAAGTAGTCCAGTATTCAGTCCAGTCTTTGTACCTGACAATTTTCCGAAAACATTTTTGTCTCTTTGTGAAGCTAGGCTTGATGTTTTGTGTCTGCTACTGAAGACTATAACTTAAAATTTCAGGTTGTTATCTCAAACTTTTGAACAGGGCATCGCAAAAATATCGAAGAAATAACTCAAAAATTACAAAATTACTTTAGAGTTTGAGTTATGTCCAAAGTTTGAGATAATTTTCAGTATTTTTTGGGTTCTGTTTTTGATTTTTATCAGAAGCAGAAAGAAGCTTCCATGTATGATCTATGAATTATTAACACATAAAAAAAAAACACGCCTATCTTCAGGAATTTGTAGGCGAGTGTTGTCCTGCACCAAAAGTTCACTTTACCAGAATAACAGGTCAAATTAAAGCAAACCAAAGTTTATTTTTGTGACACAGTGAATTAAACATTTTTAATTTTGTTTTTTTCATTTAAACCTTCCAAAAATGTAAAACAAGCTCTAAAGAGTGTGTGCAAAAATCAGCTGTATTCTGTATATTCACTTAAGAGGCATTTCTGAATGAATTGAAACTAAAGACAAAGTCAACCATAAAAAAGACGAATACAGCGTTTATAGCACAAGGGAATATACAAGATTTTCACTCAACTTGTGAAGGTGATGAGAGGTGAGGCTTAACTTATTAAATTTAAATTTTCCATTGTCATTATTACTTATGCTAAAAACAAAATAAAGATGTTTTGCTAAGAGAACTTGAGTAGGCTATATATCAAGTCTCTTTTGGAAATAAAATTTTGTAATTCGCCATACCTCATTACTTGTGCAGAAAAAAACAAGAAAATTAAACAAATTTCTAGAAGTATGTGTATTTCTGATAATACTTCTTTACAGATTTTCAAGTAAGTGCAAGCTCAGCTTTTCAAACTAATGTGGGCATCTTTAGAAGAGGTCTGGTGAACTGTTTCTTCAAACTTTTGGTAATCCCAGAAAGGTTTTATATGCACCCAAGCTGCATCCTTTACCTACAGGAATGAAAAGAAAAAGATGTCAATGTGTAAACTGGTCATGTATCATTATCCTTCCTTATAACAGCATCCCAGTCATGAACATTCCTGTATAAGAATGATCTCTTATACAATCATCTGCTGTGGTGCAGCAGATTTTGATTGTGAGAATCACTTGATTCATTTTATGGTCTGCCATCAAAAATTAGATTCACAATAGAACATAAAATTTTTCTATTGTGAGCATTAAATTGTGAAGACTTTGAGTATCTCATCATCTACTTAATATCATCAAAAGATTCAGGGAATCTAGAGAAATTTCTGTGCACAATGGACACAGCTGAAAAAAAAAATCGAATACCCAGATGATGTACTTTTCAGGGAAGGCCTCACCTATTTTAGATAATGCTAAACCATATACTTGATCTACTACAACACCATGGCACCACAGTAGAACATTTAATACATTATGAAACGGAAAATATGAGAAAGAAGACCCAGAATTGCTGTGAAGCTAAAATCCTGTATCAGACAAGGTTAGGACAATATTCCTCCCCCAAACGTTCAACAGCTGGTCTCCTCTGTTCCCAGATGTTTACAGGCTGTTGTAAGGGAGAGGAGCTGACCGTACACATTGGTAAACACAGCCCTGTGTCGACTTTTTTGGGATGTGTTGCTGTCATCAAATTCAAAATAAGCAAATATTTATCTTAAACTGGTAGATTTTTCACAGTTTAAACATTTGATATGTTTTCCATGTTCTGTTGTGAGTCAAATATGAGTTTATGGGATTTGCAAATCACTGCATTCTGTCTTTATTTACATTTTACACAGTGTCACAACTTTTTTGGAACTCGGGACGTCAGTATCACATTAGATAATCCAGCAACACGTGCATGAAAGTTGCAATAAGCAGATTATTGTATGTGTTATATTTTGCTTCAGTCAGTACTAACATGTTGGACTCTTCTCCACAAGCCAGTAGCAGAAGCCCGTCCTAGCGCGCTCATTGAACACATTCCTGTACTGGGACATGTTTCGAGGTGAAACACTGGTTTTTTTTAATGTGCCTAAAGGGAAAAAACATAAACAAAATAAAGATTCAGCAGTGAGACCGATACCTAAATTAAGAGTTCATCACCAACTCTGATGTGACACCTGCTATATGCTCACTAGAGGGAGGGAAGAGAATCATTACCTGCACCTTCGTCTTGAGTCAGGGGAGGTAACGGGCTGCCGGTGGTGCGGTCTAGAGCAGAATTACCTCCATGAGACGGAGCCACTTAAATAAATTATAAAATCAAACACAAATTAGAAATTAGAGACATTTTTCTTGAAAAGGCCAGTTTCTTTTACTTGATTATTCTCACAAACCTGATTCTTTTAACAAGGATGGTGGAAGTGACGCAAAATAAACTGGTACCTATGTGGGAATAACCATGACACCAACTCACAGTAATTTATGATGTAGTAATCTGTCTGCGGCTCTGCAGGTAGGCAGGATTTCTTGTCGTTTTACTCTTACCATTGTTTTCATTTTGCTCCAGTGATCTGTCTGCAGGTGTGGGAAGACAACTGGGTGACTCCTCGGCCAAAATGTTTTGCTGGCGGAGAAAATGAAAAGGATGATGAACTCTGGATCCAAGATCTAATTATTTACAGTTGTGAGAGACGCAGAGAAAAGCTGAGGTCTTACAGCTCTCGCCTGAAACGACCTGAGTGCTGTTTTTTTTCCTTTTCCCCCGCCTGCATGCTCCTGATACACGGCACCCAGCTCAACTCGTTTCACACACACACACACACAACAATGTGTTGTGTTACTTTGTCACTTAGCAACATGTCTGGCAACAGTGCCCCTGCTGAGCAAACAGAAGCACGTTATGATTTCAGGTTGTGATCTGTTCCTGAAAGAGGGCATCCACATGTAGGCTGTGAGTGAGATGCTACAGAAGTGCCAACAGCATGAGGTTATTCGGGTATATTACACGTGAAGTCTGAGCAGTGTCATTGCTATTATGATACAATTTTCAAGTATTAATTAAAAAAAAGCCATATCATAAATTAATATAAAATATAAATGGATACATTTTTGTATTATTAACCAGAAGAGCAACAAATTAGAGACACTAATACATGTAACTCAGTGATATCCTGGTCGTTCCTTTATTTACTTGTTATCCTCACAGAAAGGGAAGCGGGCATGTATGACTGCACACAGAGGAGGTTACGTTGTTCGAGATGTCCTTGAGATGCTCATTGGATGTTTAATTGTTTTGTTTTTGATACAGCATACAGGATTGCATAAATTGCTTTTACACCTGTGTACCCATTTACGCTGTTACCTGTATTAATTATACCAACTTGTTAGAATTCATCTATTCTTGTTTTAAAATGTAAAGAAATGCATTAATTATCTTGGCATTAATTTACACACAGTTCTATTTAAGGTCCCACCACAGCACAACACCTTGATTGTTTTCTTTTTTAGCCATTCTTTTGTAGATTTGCTGCTGAGCCTGGGATTGTTGTCCTGTTGAATGAACCAGTTTGAGCAAAGCTTTACCTGTTGCACAAACAGCCTCACTGGATTCTGTTTTGGTATACAAAAGTGTTCCTGGTCTGTTCAATGACTGCAAGGTACCCAGGTTGTGTGGCTGGACAGTTGGCGTCTGTGTTTGGTTTTCTGGAAATGTGGCACTGTGCATCTCCTCTTTGCTCTCATCTGTCTAAAGGATATTGCTGCAGAAATCTTGTGGTTTGTTTAACTTTGCAAAGTTGATTTTTCTGAGCATTGCACATGTTTTTCAAAGGACTGCATAGACTCTTGTGAAAATGTGCTTTTCGAGGCAGTAAGTTAGGCACAGCTCACTACACTCAGCTAATTGCAGAGATGTGTAGAGGAGAGGATGGTCTGTATGGCATTGGTCTTTGTAATGTTTTAGTAGAGGACACTTCTTTTGACCACGTTGTAATTTTTGCAGCTTTTCTGTTACTGCTGAATCCAATGGCTTATCTCAGCACAGCAAGATCTGTATCTTCAACAGCAATGTGAAAGCAGTGCTTCTGTATGGGTCCGAGACGTGGCGGGTGACCAAGACCACTACCAGTAAGATACAGATTTTCATCAACAAATGCTTGAGACACATCCTCAACAGCAGATGGCCTGAGAAGATCTCAAACACAGACCTCTGGAAGAGAACCAGCCAGAACCCGGTCGGTCAAGACATCAAGAAGAGAAAATGGGGCTGGATAGGCCACACACTTCGAAAACCACTCGACAATGTCGCAAAGCAAGCACTGGACTGGAACCTACAAGGCAAAAAAGGAAAGTGGGGAGACCCAAACAGACTTGGAGAAGATCTGTCGAGAGCGAAGTGAAGGCCGTCGGAATGACGTGGACCCAGCTAAAGAGAGCAGCCCAGAACAGAGTCCGTTGGAGTGGTGTTGTTGCGGACCTATGCTCCCCCAGGAGTCAACAGGAAAATTGAATCCAATGGCTTAGCGGTCACCCTGAAATCTTCTTTTTCTTACAACTATTACTTCCTCACATCCCCTGGACATCCTGTGAAACATAACTGTTATACATTTGCTTTATTTAGAGACAGCACCAACAACTAAAACAGCAATGTAAACTGAAGAGTGTTCCAAGGTATCAAGGCGTCCATCCATTAATAAAACTTGTATATATTTTATTCATTATACAAATAAAACTCTTTTACATACAGCAGCAATGTGTCATCAGGAAAATTATTACAAAGAAGACAGAAAAGAAGACAAAAACAAGAGGATAAGCTCCTTGGTCACAGTATTTTCCCCACATTGGAAATCATCTGCGAGTTAACCTTTATGACAGTCTCACCTGTTCCTAATAACCCAATATTTCTGACAGATTACAGCTACAACAATAGAATACAACACAGCATCCATTTTTGAAGGGAATTGTGCAGGTATGGCAAGATAACCTCATATCAAGCATTACTAATAAGAATATGAACAACACAGATCTCTGAATTCTAATGTGGCTACATACAGAAGATGGATTTATATTACATATAACTCTTACTAAAAAAGGAAAAAACACATTTTCTTCTGTTCAACAACTGTGACAAACAAACAGAAGATCAAACTGAAACTGATTTCCAAAAAATGTGTTTATAGCCACTGTGAAGTAAGTCCTGTGTTTCATCTTTAAAGTTCTTTACGTTCTCGGAAAGTGCAAGAACATCTGTCCTTATGTGATAAATATCCATTCTGCCTTAATCATCACTCCTCCTGCCCTTGTGTGTTCTCTTTCAGATGTTGGGCTACTCGCTGGTTTATGCGTTGGAGATCTTTCAAAACACTCGGGCGATCTTCGAGCTCCTCGTGGAGGGACCACGCTATTTCCAAGCTCCTGTAGTCGTTTGGTCGCACAAGACGCCGAGTAACCTGAAGAGCTCGATCCTTGAGACTGTAAACTGTGTAAACAAACGCTTGTTAACAGTGTGGGATTTTTTGTCAACTCACAAATCCAAATATAGATCAGTTTGTCTCTAAATTTACCAAAACTTCTTATGCCAAAAGTGAATCAAACAATACTAACATCAGAGTTTCTTAATTAAAACATTACAACATCTGTCACACTATTTTGTGTGGTTTCCCCTGAAAATTGCTGATGAAAAAAAGAAAAACAACTGGTAAAATTTCTATAATATCCAGAGAAACTATTACGTATTTTTTTCATGAAATTATCCTGTATGATTTGATCAATATGTCAATCACTCTGTATACTCTGAAACTAGCTTAATACACACTTACTACTAAATCATAATTGTACGGCACAGAGACTTCAGGTAATATAACTGATGTTTTACCTGGTAAACTGATATTGGCATATGTCACATTTCCACCCCCTGCTGGCTTAGGAAGAAACAGCTCTTTGCTGTTGACCTTGAGAGGGTCATCGGTCTCTGCATCTCTGAACATCCACGGGTGACCTGGAAAAGATACAAGCGGAAACACTGTTTAAGAGTTAAAGCCTGAGGCCTGTACTACGAACAGTTAACCCTGGGTTAACTGCACACTGGGGTGGTGGTTAAATTCCTGTCAGGGTATATCGCCATGATAACTTGCGTTGTCCTTTTGTTGTACCTTTTCGAGATTAGGGATCAACAGGTACAAAATCGCAGCCTAACGCTCACCATAAAATAGCGTAACCCAGAATGGTCCTAAGACCCCACCTACTGTACCAGAGCCACACCACTGTGCCTGCCTCTCTCTCCACATAGCGCTGTCGCCTCCGGTGAGAATCCTGACACCCTTCCCACACCCATCACTTTCATTGCAGACCAGGTTCAGATGCAAATGAGGAGACTCCACTCAGGCAAGTCTGCTGGACCAGACGGAGTGAGTCCCCGCATCCTCAAGGCCTGTGCCCCCCAGCTTTGTGGAGTCTTCCATAAGCTGTTCATGCTGAGTCTGGGTCTGCAGAGGGTCCCAGTGCTGTGGAAGACATCATGCCTCGTCCCTGCACCAAAGACGCCACGCCCCAGTGGCCCCCAGGACTACAGGCCTGTGGCATTGACCTCCCACATCATGAAGACTCTGGAAAGGCTCATCCTGGACCAGCTCCGACCCATTGTCAGACCACATCTGGACCCCCTTCAGTTCGCTTACCAGCCCCGTCTCCGAACTGAGGACGCCATCATCTGCTTAATCGTGTCTACACCCATCTCGACCAGCCAGCGAGCACTGCGAGGGTCATGTTTTTTTACTTTTCCAGTGCTTCCAACACCATCAGGCCGACCCTCCTGGGAGATAAGCTGACAGCGATATAGGTGGATGCTTCTCTGGTGTCCTGGATTGTTGATTACCTGACCTCAGCAGAGATGATGAGACAGAGTACCGGGCTGTGGTCGACTCCTTTGTCCCGTGGTGTGAGCAGAATCATCTTCAGCTCAACGTGGCAAAGACCAAGAAACTGATCGTGGACTTCAGGAAGACCAGGAAACACTTGACCCCTGTTTCAATCCAGGGGGTCAATGTTGACATTGTGAATTACTATAAATACCTCAGAGTATACATAGACAATAAACTGGACTGGGCTAAAAACACCACAGCACTTTACAGGAAGGGCCAGAGTCGCCTCTATTTTCTTAAGGCGACTGAGGTCCTTCAACATCCGCCGGACAACACTCAGGATTTTCTACGAGTCTGTTGTGGCCAGTGCAATCCTCTATGCCGTTGCATGCTGGGGGAGCAGGCTGAGGGTCGCCTCATGCTAACAGGCTTATAAACTGATCCGTAAGGCCAGTAGTGTTGTGGGGATGGAGCTGGACTCCGTTAAGGTGGTGTCGGAGAGGTGGATGTTGTCCAAAATAAAGACAATGTTGGATAATACTTCCCACCCACTCCATTACATGCTGGTCAGTCACAGGAGCCCGTTCAGTGAGAGGCTGAGAGTACCAAAGCACCACTGAACGACACAGGAAATCAGTTTTTCAGCACTATATACATATGAACAGTATAAAGAGAAAATATATATAATATGTACAAATATACAAGAGTAATGCTTTAAAGGTGATACTATTTCATGATTTTCGTGATACAATTCTAGGTTCAGTTTCCAAGACATGGCTTATTATTTTTATTATTATTATCATTATTATGAATCTCAGAATTAAAAGACAGACAAAATACTAAAACATATTATTTAAACAAAGAGACAATCATTAAAATTACACAAAAAACCTCCAGTCAATCAGTCAGTCAGTACAAGGTTCATTACAGAATTAAGCACAAATATCAATAGGAGCTGGCAACACAGATGATAATCAAAACAACTGAAAGCTCACTTCCAGTCTGTAAAGACATCATATGTAACAGACCTGCATAAAAACAGGTCTATATGTGTGTGTGTGTGTGTTTGTAGTAAACCTAATCCTAGACATCCATCGTTTTCCTTTAGTCTGGGCTGGGTTCTTCTCTGAGAAAGCTGCGTTCAGGTGATACCAGCATTCCGAGAAAACTGCTTTTTTACACAAAACAAAGCTTTAAATCTCTAGAAATACCTGAGTAAGCACCCTTGCTACAATAAAGCTACAAAGAGCCACTTGTTAGCTAATCGCTTTATGCACTGGTAACGTGCAAGCAGCCGTCTTACCGACGTAAGTGTGCATCCTCCGTCCAGTCCCTGGTTGTATGTCATTGTAAGGATGCGGTTCTCCCTGGTAATTTATCCACAAAGGCCGTACGACACGGGGACTATGGTTATAAAACAGCACTTTAACTGGTGTCTGACTGTTCAGGGAACGAACCAGAGGAAGAGTCTCCTCTCTTTCTTGAGGCATTGGAGCTAAATAATGCTAAACTGTTATCGCAGCGAGAGTCGCGTTCTGTAGCTAACGCTAGCAAGTAGCTCCCTAAATGTTTACAATCGTCCGCGACGGCAGCTACTCGAAATTATAAAAATCGTATCAGTTAATCTGTCTAGTCGCTTACTTATCTTATAAAACAGAAAAAGTTTAAAACACTTTTAAACGCCACAGCGAGAAAACTACTTCTCAACTAGTTTGTTTACAGTCACTTTTCCGGTTGAAAGTGTGGAACGTTGAACTGTTCTGATCTCTGATTGGTCGTGACATGCAGTGGCTCGCTACAAGAGATGCGTTCAGTACGCGGTGTACGTGGTGCAGAAGCAGCAACAAGAAAATAAATTTCAAATGAAATCACAACAGGAAAACTGTCAGACTCTCACCCACCTCCACCTAGAAAATAAATAAAAGCAATTATATATATATATATATATAATTGCTTTATGTGTGTGTGTGTGTGTGTGTGTGTGTGTGTGTGTGTGGTTAGAACTCTATATTTTACGTTCTAACCACTTTTACTAGACCTGATCTGTTAAGACTATATATATAATTGGTTTATATATATGTGTGTGTGTGTGTGTGTGTGTGTGTGTGTGTGTGTGTGTGTGTGTGTTATTGGAATTGACTGGCCCTCGGATTACTCTGTGTGTTGTGGTTTATCGTCCGCCTAAATACCACAAGATGTTTATCTCTGAATTTGCTGACTTTTTGGGATCCATTCTTTTTAAATATGGTTCTGTTATTATTTCTGGTGATTTTAACATTCATGTCTGTTGTATGGATGATCAACTGGCTAATGATTTTCTTGCACTGACCGACTCTTTTAATCTTACTCAGTGGGTGAATGAGCCTACCCATGTTAAAGGCCACACCCTTGATTTGGTTTTCTCATACGATGTGGATATATGTATTAAGGAAATTCGAAACACTGGACTTTCTGACCATTCCCCGGTTATCTTCGATCTTGACCTAGATAACACCGGATCACGCTTTGAGGCTCCTCTTTGCCCTACGCGTACTGTGAATCCTGATACTGTGTTGAATTTCTCTAACTCTTTTGTGAACTCTCCATTTACTACGTCAGATTGTCTTACCCCACATACGCTTGAGAATTTTGCCAATACTCTATTAACTACATGCTCCTCTATCCTTGACATTGTAGCACCTATCAAAATGAAACGCCCCAGAACCTACTCACAATGTTGGTTAAATGATTCTGTTCGCGCTTTACGACGTATGTGTCGGCGGGATGAGAGGAGGTGGAGGAAAGATAATCTCCAGTCATCATATGACATTTTATGTATTAGCCGCTTGAAGTTTCAATCAGCTGCCAGAACGGCTAAAGCAGCTTTCCTATCTAAAATTATCACCACCAATGGCAACAATCCTCGAATTTTATTTAAAATTTTTAACTCTGTGGTCAACCCCTGCCCCTCTATGCCTCTGCCGTGCTCCCCGGGTCTTTGTGAAAAATTTTCAAGTTATTTTTTAGACAAAGTCGTATTTCTTAAATCTACTCTTCCTTTGGTGACAGATCGTATGTCCATTCCTGATTGTTCTACTACTTTTTGTCAATTTGAACCCGTTTCACTCTCTACTCTGAAGCATCTAATTGAGAAACTGAACAATACTAATCTTGTACATGATGTTCTTCCATCCCGTATAGTCAAGGACTGTTTTAGTGCAATTGGACCTTGTCTATTGTCCATATTGAACTCTTCCTTGCTTTCCGGTTATGTACCATCAGCTTTTAAACATGCTATAATCCAACCTGTTCTTAAAAAAAGTAACCTCGATCAAAATGATTATGCCAACTATAGGCCGATTTCTAAGCTTCCCTTCGTGGCCAAAATTCTTGAGAAGGTAGTTCTGCTTCAACTTCAGACCTACCTGGATGAGAATAACATTAATGATAAATTTCAATCGGCCTTCAAACAACATCACAGCACTGAATCAGCGCTGCTCCGAGTTTTTAATGACCTTTTATTAATGGCTGACAATGGACGCCCCTCTGTCCTAGTGCTATTGGATCTTTCATCGGCATTTGACATGGTTGACCATAACATACTATTGGCGAGACTAGAGCACACTGTAGGCATCAAGGGCGCTGCCTTGGATTGGTTTAAATCTTACCTCTCCAATCGGCTCTCTTCGGTTCACTTGGCCACCTCGTCTTCTTCCGCTGTACCTGTTTGCTGTGGTGTCCCCCAGGGATCTGTGTTAGGCCCTACCCTGTTCTCATTATATATGCTTCCTTTAAGTGCTATCTTTGAGAAATACCACATTGCTTTTCATTATTATGCCGATGACATCCAGATCTATTTTGAGTTAAATGATGATCTAGCTCTGTCCTTGAGTAGCTTTCGAGAGTGCATGTGTGAGGTCAAGCAATGGCTTCTGGCAAATACTCTTATCCTTAATGATAAGAAAACTGAAATTATGATCTTTGGTAGTGACGCTCTCCGTGCCAAACTTCGTGATGCCTTTGGTTTTCTCACTAGCTCTTTCTCTGACACTGTTAGGAATCTGGGTGTGCTACTTGACAGCTCATTTAAACTTGATAAACAAGTGTCTGCTGTCGTCAGATCCAGTTTTTACCAACTTCGCCTTATTTCTAAGGCCAAACACTATATCCCGCACAATGACCTGGAAAAGCTCATCCATGCCTTTGTAACGTCAAGGCTAGATTATTGTAATTCACTTTATTTTGGTCTCCACTCTACCCTTCTACATAGATTACAGACAGTCCAGAATGCCGCTGCACGCATTCTAACTAAAACTAAGAAGTTTGCTCACATCACTCCCGTCCTTGCTGATCTGCACTGGTTGCCTGTGAAATTTCGTATTCAATTTAAAATTCTGTTGCTTACTTTTAAAATTACTAATAACACAGGACCAAGCTATCTTAAGGAACTCTTAAACTCATATGCTCCTGCGAGGGCTTTAAGATCATCCTCACAGTTATTGTTGGTTCAGCCCAGATCTCGTTTGAAGTCTAGAGGTGATCGAGCGTTTGCTCTAGCTGCACCTGAGCTGTGGAACAATCTCCCGATTGGCATCCGGGCGTCTGATTCTATTCAATCTTTTAAATCACGGCTTAAAACATATCTGTTTGAACTTGCTTTTTCTACCAGTTAAATCCTGGCCTTGTTTGCAGTGAGTTATTCTATTAATTTTTCTGTTTGTCTTGTGTTGTCTTGCGTTGTCTATGTTCTCTATCACTGTGTTTGATGGTACAGCTTTACTTTGCTATAGCTATGTGCTATAGTTTACTCTTATTAGTGGTTTTTACCTGTGAACATAATTCCACACTTATATGATTCTGATGTTGGCTTTTAAATGTGCTCTATAAATAAAGATTGTTGTTGTTGTTGTTGTTGTTGTTGTGTGTGTGTGTGTGTGTGTGTGTGTGTGTGTGTGTGTGTGTGTGTGTGTGTGTGTGTGTGTGTGTGTGTGTGGTTAGAACTCTATATTTTACGTTCTAACCACTTTTACTAGACCAGATCTGTTAAGACTATGCATGCGAACCAAAGTTTCAGGTTATACAATAATAAATAAAAAGATATAATAACAGATTCTTTAATTGGTCTATTTATATTTGATAATACAAATGCATATAGGCCTAAAGTATTTACAATTGCTGAGTAAAGGATCTGTGGAGAAGAGATAAATCGGTCAAAATCAAGTAGGCTAAATAGTACTATATATACTATCCTATACTATTATACTTGATATTAAATATCAAAAAATCATTTTTAACATATTGAAAGTAAAAATGCAATAAAAATCACATGATATCTCTTCTTTAGCCTAAACAACAGTCCGCCAGCACTAATCTCCCATATGCTTTATACTTAATTATCAGGATTAACCCATGGCTTTTTTTATGTGTAAGAAATGCTAATCAGATTCAATGAATATGAGCTCCACCCAGTTTCATTCTGACATAAAATACTGAGGCACAGTAGAAACCTTCCAGATTAACACCAGACAGCATTCGCAAGCTGAACTCGACTGCAGGAGTAAAGCTTCCATTCGCCTTCAATATTATTTGAGGTTTAAGCAGGTATACAGAAATAAGCCACATTGCAGTTACTTCTATGGAACAGAATCTTCTTTTCAACAATATTTTATCATGGGAAATTACGTTTTGACTTTTGTTTGTTTGCATAAAATGAAAATATTCAATTTTTCCTTCATTTCAGATACTTTTCGTCAACATCGAAGGTCTTCAATCACAATGAATGACAGTGACTTTGTGGAGGCACAGGATGTGCCAAGAGATGAGAACCTGGCCAAGGTGGAGATCGCGCTGCTCAGTGTCGTCTTCGTGAGCGCCGCCGTCCTCAACACCAGCCTGCTGCTCGTCCTGTGGAAACAGCGCAAACAGATGTCCAGAATGCGCGTCTTCGTGTTCCACCTGTGCCTGGCGGACCTGGTGGTCACTTTCTTCCAGGTGTGTCCGCAGCTTTTGTGGGACATCACAGACAGGTTCGTCGGACCGGACTTGGTGTGCCGACTTGTGAAATATTTGCAAGTTCTCGGCATGTTTTCATCGACCTACATGATCGTGGTGATGACAGTTGACAGGTACCAGGCTATCTGCAACCCGATGGTAAAGTTTCAGCGGACACGCACGAGACTAAATGTCCCCGTGTGCGTTGCGTGGGGGATTTCTCTGCTGGGCAGCTTGCCTCAGGTCTTCATTTTCTCACAGGTGGAGGTTACACCGGGTGTGTTTGATTGCTGGGCTACATTTATCCAGCCATGGGGGCTGCAGACTTACATCACCTGGACCACGCTGGTCATTTTTGTTTTACCTGTTATCACAGTTGTTGTTTGCCAAGTCCGCATCTGCCGAGTCATCCAGATCAACATCTACCAAAAGACTCAGCAGAAAGGAACGGTGGGTTTGCCATCCAGAGCCAGCGGTGTGGCTGGCATGTCGAAGGCTAGAGTGAAAACACTGAAGATGACGGTGGTCATAGTACTCGCTTATATTGTCTGCTGGGCTCCGTTTTTCACTGTCCAGCTGTGGTCCGCGTGGGACAAGCAGGCGCCTAAAGAAAGTAAGTATTGCGTATATTTGCTGTGTGGTCGTCATAATCAATGTAGTTCATTTGGTCTTTTACGTTTTCTAATTACACAGAACCTGAGCATATTTACGCACAAACACAAATTACTAATCTCTAGGTGGCAGATGAGATTGCTTGGCAGACACGTGACACTTTGCCCTCCTCTTTTAATTCCAGCTGCTACTTTCACCATCCTGATGTTGCTTGCCAGCCTGAACAGCTGCGCGAATCCCTGCATTTACCTTTTGTTCAGCGGTCAGGTTCCCAAGAGGCTGGTGTCGCTCCTGTGCAGGAGGCATTCAGGCGGAAAGGACTCAGTGCACGAGGAAGCGACGCTGGTCAGCACTTTGTATCTAAGCTTAAAAAATCCCCCCGAGTCCAAGTGAAGGTAGCGCATTACTAAAAATGGGAAACTCCTGCAGGGCAAACCGTGCAAAGTCTGCGCGCCTGGATATGCTGCCTCTCTGAATTTTAGCAACCGTTTCAAAGGGTGAAGGCAACGCATGCTGTATGTTATTTGGCACATAAAAAGATATAGTGTGTAGTAAAAAGCAGCCAACAAAGGCGAGAGAGTGAGAACAACATGCTGTTGGATAACAGCATCTGGAGAGACTAAACAACTGGTGTGGATCATCAAGCTGTTTGGATAAATCTTTTTACTTTGAGAAATAAAATGTTCATCCCATTTAGTGGTACCTGAATGAGCCAGTCTTTTCAGCCAGATTGGATTCAGCTGTATAGTGTTTTGCATACTGCCATATATAGAAACATTCCTTGAGTTGATTTCACCAATCTAAAGTAAATAAAATCTATTCATAGCTTTCCAAACGAAAGATTAAAAGCAAGCATATGTGTTTCACTGATGTAACAGAGAGGAAATAGAGGCACACTTTATGTTGGAACAAACTGTATTTAAAGATTGTGAAATATGTTTGTCAGCCCTTTAAATGTTTCTATGGTGAAAACCTACTCACTGTTCACAAAATCACACACCAGGTGCTTGTATTTTGTAAAATACTGTTCATGCCATGAACAACTTTGTTTATTTATGGAATAAAATGTTGTCACAAATGTGTTGCACTGCTGTTGTATAACACATGAGGTAGCCTTTGTAATCCTAAACATTTACAAATGATACAGATCGTATTTATGGCACTAATATTTAGATATAAGTCCATGCGGTCCCACCTAATGTTAATGTGTTTTAAAACAAGGATTGAATTGTCTACATTGTCAACATATCTTTCCACAAATATTACAGCTGGAAGAATGTAATCAAAAGACAAACAGACAGATGGACAACCCTGCGCTATGTCATGCAACATCTGCAGGTCATCAGAGTGAAAAACCTTCTTTGAAAGAGCAGCACGCCAAAGAGAGACATAGAATGAGAAACATATGAAGCTCGGAATGTGGCCAGTTCATTGTCCAAGTCAGTCAGTAATTTTGATCAGGACTTCAGGTCAAACTAGAAAATTAGTCATCAGCAACAACAATTAGTTTCAGTGATTGAAGGCATATCCAACGTGTGCTACCTATATGACAGTGGAAAAAAGAGCATTGGTACTGAGCTGAAAAGTTTTGTTGGTTGCTTTGTAACTATGGGAGCTGCAATGGTCTAAATTTCATTTGAGGATCTTAAAATAACTGAACACTTTGACCTTCACAGCAGTGCTTCAGGTTTCACTGGAGTCCACAGGGACCTGCAGTAACGTAATTTTATTTTCCCTCCTAAATGTGTTTTTTGGGATATTATAAAGAAAGAGGCATCACAGCAGACACTAACTGGTGGCAGTTACTCGTGCACATATATGCTCACCTGAGCACTGAGGCAATCCGACAGCTTACGTTGGGAGTCTATCCAATTTTCTCTGGTAAATTTTTATGTGCTAACTTGTACCTCTGCATAAATTTACAACAGAAAGTATTTTATTTATATATCGAAAAACATACAATATAGGCATAATGCTTCAACACACTGGTTTTCTTTCAATATTATCACCAATGTTTCAACACAACCCAGAAATGATTTCCTCTTCTGTCCTCCTGTGTTTGTCTGGTATCTGATGCCAGAGTAAACAGTTCTGTCTGGTAGCAGGCTATTTCATATGGTAATATTCAATAACTTGTGAGTAAGACTGAACATTAGCTTTGAAATTTAATATCAGCTCATTATGCCATTTTAGCATCTCCGACGAAGGTCGGAGTGCCAACGAAAACCGTGAGGAAGGAGCACTTCCGCCTGCTGTTGTGGTTGTGATTCGCCCATCTTGCCTGCCTGGATGAGGTGCGGCAGCTGGAATCAGAAAGATCAAACACCATGGCTAAAGTGAGCATAGAAACGAGACACAAGGTGGTGAGCCTGCACCAGCAAGGTCTCTCACAGGTAGAAATCTCGCGGCAGACAGGTGTTTCCAGATGTGCTGTTCAAGCTCTTCTGCAGAAGCACAAAGAAACGGGTACGGTTGAAGATCAGAAACGCAGCGGCCGACCGAGGAAGCTGAGTAAAGCGGACGAAAGACTCATTAAGATGACTTTGCAGCGAAATAGGAAGATCTCCAGTAGCGCCATCACCTCAGAGCTGGCGGTGACCAGCGGCACTCTGGTGCACCCGTCCACTGTGCGGAGGAGTCTGGCCAGGAGCGGTCTTAATGGGAGGAGAGGGAGCAAAAAGCAGGTCCGGATGTGTGAAACGAGCGAAGACAAGACACTCTCAGGTGAACAGAAACAGCAGAACTGGGATGACAATAAATGGGAGCAGGAGGTCTGGACTGAAGATTCAGAAGCTGAGATTTCTGACTCTAACACAGAGGCTGGAGAGCCACAGGACTGTGAGGAGACAGATTAGGCGACATGTGAAGCACGCTGGAGCTTCCTGATAGGTTTGGGATTGCATGTCTGCAAAATCAGGATCACATTTTCCTGAGACAAGCATGTCAACAATCTCAGAGTTATATATTTATATAGATCAGTTCATGTTAAACTTAAAGCGCAAAACTATCATACATGTTCAGCTGCCGTGTGTTTGTATTCGTTTCAAAGAAAAATTATTATCTGAAATATATTTTTACACTTCAGTAGAAAGTGCAATAAATATGAGATGTTTGAGAAGTTGTTAAGTTCTCCTTGTTCTGCCTATTTAAAAAGTTTATTTTTATTTTAAAGAGGCAGGCATTCACCAGGTCACATAGACATATTTTTTTGTGAAAATTGGTGGACATCCATTTAATCCATGTTGCATGCGTTATCCTGTAAAAATGATTAACCTTTCCCCCCGTGGACCCTTTTATATTTGCTGCACCAATTCAGTTTCCCCAGGGATAGCAGTAATGTGCAGTCTGATCTTGAAATTGGTGGGTTTAACCTGATTAAAGGCCTTAACAAGATATGTATTTCACCATCACCTTCAGTTATTTGACACTCTTGTCTCGGTAAAAATACAAAGCTCAGTAAAGGCAGAAAGACAGACCATGTGTGAGACTGCAGGATATAGAAGAGAAGACAGCAGCTCATGTGCTTCGTTGTTTTCTGTGCTCCTCTCACACTTTTTAAATGCGCTGATTAGAAAAAAGCAAAACAAAATGGGAGCAGGATCTAAAAATGTAAGTGTCACTGTATGATTTTTAGAATTTTTGAGTTGTTTTGCAGCATGTGCTAAAATTGAAACCGGGACAATAAATGCAAGCATCCAAAAATCTACCAATTAAACCCTAAATTTAGAATCACACTGTTCATGGTGAGTTCACCTGGTGCTGCAGCACCCCTGAATATGTCTGGACACTTGTAGACAGCAATTTAATGTTTTATTGCAGGTACAGTTCAGGCTCGCTGTGAAACAAGCAGTCCATTCAGACTGCACAGGCACTCCATCTCAACCAGTATGGTTTGCTGTGTCTCCCTGCACAGTCTCAAGACCGGGGTAGACACAGGAAGACGTTTTTAGTCAGTCAGTTTTTACAACCCATGTAGTAGGCTCTCACTGGAATTAATGAATGCCACTCAGAAGTAACTATTGTTTTAGACAAAGAGCAGTTTGTTAGTTAAAATTTAACCATAGTATTATTTCAGGATGTAAACTTTGATAATAACTTTTGATTTTGAATAATTGTGGATAAGCCAAACATGATAGGAAGATTTCATTTTACTTTGAGTCCATATTATTGTTTCATATTAAATTAGTATTTTCACACCTGTTTGGTTTCTGCATACTTTTTCTTTATTACACTGCAACAGCACACATCTTAGACTCTGGCATCCAGGAGTAATGGAGGCTCTCCTTCTAGCTGTGGAGTCAAACAGTTTTCATATCATGTCTACGAGTGCATAGTACTATGCAGCCAGAGAGTCCTGTTTAGTTTAACTTGTGACATAACTGAAATAAATATTTGAAATATAATAAATTACTTCACCTGCACAAGAGACACGAGGAAGAAATGGAAATATGGAAAATGTTTTATGTCTAAATGATGGAAGTTGGGACAGAATCAGTATTAAAGCAGATTCAGCACTAAGAGAAAATCTAATAACCAATCTTAGTGAGACATCTAGAAATATCTTATTAGAGCTGTGTAACAGAGACTGGGAGGCTCTGTTAGCAGTGGTAGTAACAATGTGAAAACCAGGGAAAGATGAGAGAGAACTAGGAAATTACAGACCAGTAACTTAAAAAATCCAAATCTGCAAAACAATGGAGAATATATGAAATGAATGGTTAAAGTACTATATAGATAATAAAATTGAAAGTGGGCTTAGAAGAGGGAGAAGTACAACTGAACCAGCTTTATGTTTAAAACATGAAATTAGAAAAGGCAATGTAAACAAACAAAGTGCCATGACATACAATATGACACAATGTGAAGAGAAGGTCAACTAGTGAAAGTGAGGAAAATAGGCATTACAAATTATTACACAGATACATTTCTTTTAAAAACTACAGAAGGATAAATACATACATGTCATGGGAAGCTTTACACTGGAAAATGTAAGTAATCAAGAGTTGGTCGTGGTTTCATGAAAGGATTACATGGGTCACACACAATGAAGAAAAACAGTAAGAAATGCAAGAGTGTTAAATGTAATCATATGTTTAATTGAAAATAACTAAGCAGACAGGAATTCTATGAGGACCATATACAGCAGATTTATCAGGCCAGTATTAGATTATGGAGTATTGTAGTGTATGGTTCAGCATCAGATACATACAAACATACAATTGCACCCAGCGCACCTGCGTGTAAAACAACCCCAATAGCAGCATAATGAGCAGAGCTGGGTGGAATGCCACTAGAAATCAGAAGGGAGCAGCTAACACTAAATTGCTGAGCAAAGTTACAGGGCCATGAACGGGGTCATCCAACATGAGGCGTTCGTAAGAGCTTTATGGGAAAAGGAAAGAAAAAACAAAGCGCTTTGGCTTGTCTCAGAGAGCAACAGAACTTAAAATAGGCCAGTTAAACATTAGTCAGACCGTGCCATTACAGGCAAAAGAGCAACAAATACTTCCTGTCGCCACAGAAGAATTTACATTAATGGAAAAGAAAGAGTAAGGATGGGGATTTTATTTTAAACATACAGTACAGGCATACATTCATCAGCACTGCAGTTTTGTCCACATTGATGCAGATGCATCAATTAGAGTGATGGTCACTGTTTCTGAGTTTCTTATCAAAGTAGAGGAAAACATTACTGACAGATTATGAATGAACATGGGAGAAATGTTCATAGTACTTGAAGATGCAAGACCAATAACTTGACTCAAATTCACTCAAAACACTCACATAGTGTACAGTATATCTATCTATCTATCTACCTACCTACCTGTCTTCATGTATATACAATTTTAAAATGATCTTGTGTTTTCTTTCTCATTTCCCAGCACAGCCACCCCACCTTGTGTATATAGGTTATTTGAATAACTATAATAAAAAGACACTAATGATAGTTAATCAAGACAACTATTATGAGTGCCTTTTTGTTTGCACTGATGTTCATGAATAAAGTTCTTTTTTTAGAAAAAAAAATGTTTTAGTTAAACTCAGGCTGACAGGAATAAAGAGCATCGTGATGCAGAAAATGTTGAAAAGGTGGCAAAAGCAATGAAAGGACGAAATGAAAGGGTAATGGTTCTGGGGAGGAGCAGGAGAGATTCCCATCTGTCATTCGTAACAGGAAAACACCAAACATGTTGTATTATACTATGAAAAATATGAAGACAGAGACGCAAAGTGGTCCAAAAACCTCAAGAAACTAAAAGTTAACCTGGCTGTTGAAGTCTTTAAGTGGTGAACGCTATCGGGACCAGCTGGTGGCGGTAATGCACCAATTAGATGTGTGCCAACCTCAAGTATGCATCAAGAAGAAGACGCAGAAGAAGACGCTCTTCCGCCTGCTGTTTTGGTTGTGATTCCCGTCGTCTGGTCTACCTGGTTAAGGTGAGGCTGCTGGGATCAGAAAGATCAAACACCATGGCTAAAGTGAGCATAGAAACGAGACACAAGGTGGTGAGCCTGCGCCAGCAAGGTCTCTCACAGGCGGAAATCTCGCGTCAGACAGGTGTTTCCAAACGTGCTGTCCAAGCTCTTCTGCAGAAGCACAAAAAAACGGGTACGGTTGAAGATCAGAAACGCAGCGGCCGACCGAGGAAACTAAGTAAAGCGGACGAAAGACTCATTAAGCTGACTTTCCTGGAGAATCGGACCATGTCCAGTAGCGCCATCACCTCAGAGCTGGCGGTGACCAGCGGCACTCTGGTGGACCCATCCACCGTGCGGAGATGTTTGGCCAGGAGCGGTCTTAATGGGAGGAGAGGGAGCAAAAAGCAGGTCCAGATGTGTGAATCGAGCGAAGACAAGACACTCTCAGGTGAACAGAAACAGGAGGACTTGGATGTCAACAAACTGAAGCAAGAGGAGGAGGAACAAGGGGAGCAGGGGGAACAAGGGGAGCAGGAGAAGCAGGGGGAACAAAAGGTGTGGACTGGAGATTCAGCAGATGAGAGATCTTACTCCAACTCGGAGGGTGGAGACAGCCACAGCGACGAGAGGCTTTAGGCAGCCTGTGAAGCATGCTGGGACTGCATTTCTGCAACTGTTGTTGAGTTTTTTGTCTGAATGTGTGAATTCCTTAAAGATACATCATGGGGGGAATTCAAATGATTTACTTTCATGTTTTTTATTTGGTTACACATTACCGTTTGGTTTACTTCTTTCTATTTAGTCACTTTGTTAGTGTCTGTTTGCCTTTATGTATCTACATTATTGTGATCAGCCAAAGATCTCCTTTGTCTTTTGTCTGCTTTGTCAACTTTGGGCACTTTATCTTATCTCGGCCTTAAAAAAAAAGTCAAGTTGTTTAATTTTATGTTGCATTTAGTTTAGTTTTTGATCTTTTTGTAAATTGTTTTTCACATTTTGGGGGTAGAGTAAAACTTACATGTGCCCTTCACGCTGCATAAGCAGAAAAGGAATCCGGTGCATGTCCTCAAACGATGTCACTTGAGTCTGCATGGCACAGGCGGAAGAATGGAAGTTTTAAAATAAACAAGGAAGTTAGAGAAGCGTGAGCTTGTTAGGCATATTCTTATAATAATCAGAAGACTGGGGATATATGCTTGAACCCAAATTAGCTGATAAAAGCAGAATGTTTAAAAAAATCTTCATTTTGACATGATGGCATCAAACAGCTGCTGCAGATTTGTCTGCTGCACATCCATGATGTGAATCTCCTGTTCCACCACATCCCAAAGATTCTCCATTGGGCTGATACCTGGTGATTTAGGTACTCGGTCATGTTTAGGGAACCAGTTTGAGATGATTTGAGCCATCAGACAATGGGTACAGTGTGGTCGTATAAGGATGGATGTGGTCAGCAGCCATACTCAGGTAAGCCGTGGCATTTAAACAATGCTCAGCTGATATTAGGGGGCCCAAAGTGCAAAGAAAATATTTGATACCATACCAGCAGCTATCCAAGGTGTTGTTTACACTAAATTCTGACACTACAAATGTCACAGCTTCTTTTTTCCCCCCAGTTTTCTGTTGTCCAGTTTTGGTTTGGTGACAGAAGAGGCACCCAGTGTGGTCTTCTGCTGCTGTAGTCCATCTGCTTCTAAGTTGGACCTGTTTTGCATTTAAAGATGCTCTCCTGCATACCTTGGTTGTAATGAGTGGTTATTTGAGTTACTGTTACCTTCCAATAAGATCAAAGCAGTCGAGCTATTCTCCTCTGATCTCTGGCATCAACAAGGTGTTTTCACCACTACTGGACATTTTCTGTTTTTCTGACCATTTTCTGTAAACCTGAGAGATGCATGTGTGGGAAAGTACCATCACTTCAGTAGTTTCCGAAATGCTCAGACCAGCCTGTCTGGCACCAACAACATTCAAAGTCATTTAAATCTGTCTCCCTTCTGATGACCAGTTTGAACTTTTGCAGGTTGTGCACCTGCCTAAATGCATGGCATTGCTGCAATATGATTGGCTAATTAGACGTGTGTTTAAAAGTGCTGAGCGGGTGTACCTAATAAAGTGACCTGTTAGCATATGTGTAATATATATAGATAGATAGATAGATAGATAGATAGATAGATAGATAGATAGATAGATAGATAGATATACACACACAACACATACATACATACACAGGTATATATATATATTTTACAATATGAAACTTATGTGAGAATAAAAACCTCACTTTAATTAATAATAATGAGTCAGCTGTCATCAATTTGGACTAATTGTAAAAAAAAAAAAAAAAAAGTACATTTACACTTACTCAAAAAATAATTAAAGCACTTTACCAGTTAGCCTATCAATGAGTATCTACATTTATATCTAAACAAATTCCAATAGAGAACTGTAGGGAGGATTTTCTATATTTACGTGATTTTTGTTGACCACAAATCGAGGAACGACTTTACAGAAACTGGTCGCAGACGACTAAGGAAAAAGCACCACCTCATCATCCCTTTCATAAAGGAGGAAAGAGAGAAACAAAACAACTGCTAAAGCCACAAAACAAGCTGACCAATATGCAAACAACAGTATGCTAAATATTTGTTTTCTGTGGTGTAGCAGTTTAAACATTTTCCCAACAAGCCTCCCCTCCTGGGAGGACACACAAATCCCCTGGGGGTTGCATCTGGAAGGGCATCTGGCGTAAAAATCTGCCAAATTAAATACTGCAGAGGTTCCTGCTGTGGTGACTGTGAATAATTTGTTTTTGTTTTGAATAATTTTTTTGTTTGTTTTTCAAATGGTCATCGTACGGTGCCTTCCATTTTTCGTATAAAAATGAATGAAGCTGTCTAATGTTTTACAGAGAAAAACAGGGGGGCAACATTCATGACAAAAATCATACTATGAGAAATATAGTATATGTAAGCATTTATTCTTGGAGGCATGGGTAAATTTTACTTATGGGACCTGTATTTTTGCTCAACTTATGTTAAATTCATAATGACATAGTGTAATATTTCATGTGTTTTTGTTCTGAGGGTGTATTAACCTCATTTAAGACCTGATAATGACCAGAAGATCTGGGATGAGGTGTTTTTACTTTTTAACCACGACCATAGGTCACGTAGTCCACGTGTGAAACCAAGTGAACATTTTTTTTTTTTTTTACTATAAATGCTCCTCTCCGATGGGCCCTCACGTTCAAGGCCACAGTGGCTGACAATTCTCCGCTCCCATACATGGACTGATTAGATTCTCACACGTGCTACAGAATATCAATGATCCTCCAGCCACTTGCATCTGCATAGTTGCACGTAGTCACATCTGCATACTGCACGCTGCAATGAAGGCGCATGGTAGTTGGTTAGCTCTACCTGCATGTTACAGCTCAGCAGATCATCTCAAAAACCTCCCACAGATGTCCTCTTTAGACAAACATGAGACAAGAGCTACTGCTTGGAACCTGCGTGTTTATTTAAATTTGTGGTACAACGAATGGCTTGGTGAAACGAGCAAAGGCTTTTGCAAACAGATGATTTATCCAGTGAAGCATCCAGGTTATAGTTTTTAATATGTGAGTGTAAATCAGACGGCATGGCAAACACTCAAATCAGTTATATGATGGAGAATGTCATCAAAAGATCACAAGACATCACAAGACAAAGGAGGGGGGAACAACTAAGCTGTAGAGCCTCTTCACCTCACTGTGCAATACCTTTTGTGCAATACTTTTGTAAATAGTCAACAGTGCAATAGACCTCAATACTTGAAATGTGCAATTCACTTGTATTTTTATTTTTTATTCCTATTTATTCTATTTATCCCCTTCGTATATTTTATTTATATTGTCTCTGTATTTATATGTGTGTGTGTGTGTGTGTGTGTGTGTGTGTGTGTGTGTGTGTGTGTGTGTGTGTGTGTGTATATATATATATATATATAATATTCTGTAACTCTGTAACTTCTGTCGGTGCTGTGCTTTTTTGGAAATCGAATTTCCCAGAGGAACCCACCCGAGGGATTAATAAAGTTCTATCTTATCTTATCTTATCTTATTTAAATTTCTGAGCTCCTCTCAAAGCGGATATATCTGCTCGACGAAACAAAGTGTTTTGATATGAAATATGAAGATTATGAGTAAAAGCTTAAAAAATAAATACTCGGAAGCTCACATTTTCAGATTTTTGAGGGAACAGCAATAATATGAAGATTGGTGATTGGATTACATCTAGATAAACTATTAAATAACAAAGGTATTTCCCCACCAAGTATCAATACAACTCTGTACACTTCATGTTTCAGCAGTAAGAATAACAAGGAAGAAATTTGAAATTGTAAGTTGCTCCCCTTTAGAGAAATAGATTCTTTTTTTAAATTGGCTTGTTAGTTTTTTTTAATGCTGAGAGAAATATGACATGTCTGTTAGAAGAAAGCCCAGAACCAGCTGCTGGTTAGGTTAGCGTGAAGACTGGAAACCAGTGAGAACAACTAATGTGCCTCTGTCCTAAGGCCAAAACAAAAAACAAAAAAAAACAAAAAAAACAACTTTGTACCATCATCTCCTTTCTTTAAGGTTTAATAGTTAAGTAGTAATATTATGAGCCTCTGCCTGATTGAACCACTAATCTTGCTTTTCAATTTTTGAGTTAAATTACTGTCACATACAAGCAGTTTCCTCCAGCTTTCTGTTTAACAGGCAGTGGATGTGGCTTAAAGTGGCAATAATTACTTTAAATCCTCATTAAGAAAATGTGGATTACATAATGTACACATTTACACATTTGCCTGACAAGCAAACAATCCCTGGTTAAATCCCAGGAGGAGAAACATATCCCTTTGGGGTTGCATAAGGAAGGGTATCAACTGGAAGTCAAATATTTGGTGGCCCCCTTTGACTGATGCAGCAGCTGAAAGTAGCTATTACAATGTAGTGGCTATCAGAGGCTCCAATGATAAAAATTCTATGACTCCATCCTGAAAGAGCAGAAAGTATACTTGATTTAAACATGGCCAAGCACCTTCTGTCCCTTAAAGGACTTCTCCCGTTCCTGGGCAGCTTCTGTCTCATGACGGCTTTCTGGAAGACCTGTTTGGATCATTTGTACATCATTTGAGGGTAGGTGTAGCCAAATTTAAATGGGATATGTTCCTCGAATGTTTGGCACCAGTTCGCGGAGGTCTCTGGCTCTCACTGGATGAAATCGTAAGCAAACACGATGTTTCACCAAAACCCACAGGTGTTGCATGTGGTTTTAATGTTCGTCTGCAAATACTTCCTATACACTAGCCCAACTTGAAGAAAAATTGTGGCTTGAATAAATTAGCTGCAGAGCTGAGACAACTTTTACTGTGAAGGTGAACTTTCTCTATTTCCTGTCTGTGTCACACTCAGACACTTAAATTCAAACTACAACCACAGCAATATGCTAGCAACCAAAGCAATCACAAGGAGATTTTGGTCAACTAGTTGGCAGTTTTTCTCCTGGTGCCTGCTGGTTGCCATGGGGTCACTGAATAGGCCTGCACAACTGGATCTTTAGCAACCACTTCCCCAGCAGCTACCATTAACCCCCAGCAACCACTCTTAATCAGTCAGGAAATGCTCATTTTTCCCTTGTAACTGGTGGTTGCTAGATGGTTGCAAACCAGTCTGTAGATGTGCATACTACTATAGCTTACACCAGGCAGCAATAATAGAAGACTGCAGAACAACCAGAGTAACAATCAAGGGTAGAAAGAAACGGGGGGGGGGGGGGTAAACAGAAAGTGTTGCAGTTTTTGCAGCATTGCTGGAAGGGTAGAGGGGTAAAGTTAAAATGTATCTATTGCCAGTTTAATGTGATCCACAGACATGAACAATGTTTTCCTCTCTCAGCAGAAAAAGTGAAGAAAAAGACGCGTTTATCCAAAAAATGATGTTCTCTATCCAAAAACATGTCATCAGACAAACATTCGAGATGATTTCTCATTGTGTTACTCAGCTTACTCATAAAAAGATAATTTCCTAACAAAGAATCAGCAAAAGAGTTTTGCAAAAAAATAAATAAATTAGACTCTACAAACAGTCGGTCGACAGCCATATAAACAACAAATACTGCCTCAGTTTTACCGTACATAAATACAGACGTGAGCCATTACCCTTGCAACAGAATCCTGAAAACTGTCACCCTACAAACCCAAGAGAATATTAAAATAATAATAATAATAATAATAATAATAACTCTTAAATCTTATCATCATTTTGCCTTTCTGAATCCGATTCCTCGTACTTCAAAAGACACCGAGCTGGAGCGTAGGCACACCATTTTAACATACCACGCGTGAACAAACTAAAAGAAGGGTAAATGCTCCTCTTGCTCTGTCTCAGTGGGCTTTGACCTTTGATAAACAGTCTGCCGCAAGGCACCAATGCATCGCTAATTTTCACTCGTGCAATCAAAGATGATGCTCGTCTCCAGATGGGATAATGAGTCTCTAGTGAATACAAAACAGACACAGATTATATCAGATATATTACACAATATCATTATTGTCACTTCAGTTTCTTTTGTTTCGAACAAAACAAATCCACTGTGATAACAAATTGCAGTTTCACCAAACATCAATGAATATGTTAGCTTAATTTCCAACCTTCTTGCATACAAAAATACATCCGCTGTAATTCCAAAATTCAAAATATCTCCTATCGTGACAGATCTACACATACATGAGTGCACTCTCTTTCTAACAGTTTTCTCCACCGGTCTCTCGCAGCTGATAATAATATTAGAAATCCTATCTGAGAAACTCACAAAGGATCTGAATGCTAGACTATTAAATTACTGTGTGCGGATTTTACAACAGCTTAAAGTGGCCATCGCAGCTTGCCGACGACATCTCAATTTTAGCTGCATGCAGCCAGCTAAGACAGAGGAGAGGAGGTGAAGGTAAAGAGTATTATGCATTCAGCGTCCCCCTGTGGGTCTGTGTGTTCTTCTATTTGGAAAACAGCTGGAAAGAGGTGCAGATCAGGCAGCTGCATGCTGGGATCTTAACCACATATCATGGTCTATTCTGCAAGTCTCAGTTTGACTCTCACTCTAACAGACTGCTTTCAACCTCGACACTGCCATCGCAGCTTGCCGACGACATCTCAATTTTAGCTGCATGCAGCCAGCTAAGACAGAGGAGAGGAGGTGAAGGTAAAGAGTATTATGCATTCAGCGTCCCCCTGTGGGTCTGTGTGTTCTTCTATTTGGAAAACAGCTGGAAAGAGGTGCAGATCAGGCAGCTGCATGCTGGGATCTTAACCACATATCATGGTCTATTCTGCAAGTCTCAGTTTGACTCTCACTCTAACAGACTGCTTTCAACCTCGACACTGCCTCCGCATTTTAAGAACCTTTTAGAATAATAATTACATCCAGCCTGTTCAAATATGCACTTAAAAATTGCCATCTGAAGGCCAAAATGACCTTTCTGCTAATATGCTGAATTTGTTGCCAGGGGTGACAGGCATTGTGATTGAAGAAACTGCAGCCAGACAGTGGCTAAAGATGCAGACTGTGGGAAGTTTGCAGGAATTTTCTGAATGAGGCAAATAGATGGTCTGGTATCACAGACAGAAGAGGCGAGAACCCTCTCTGCCCTCCTCCCCTTCACTCTGTGGGATACGAGGGAGCATGGCTGAACGGGTCAGACCCCAGAAACGAGGTGGAGACAAGTCCTTCTTGGTGGCTGTGAACTTCCAACCCATGTGGGATCCGCAGGTTCGACACTGAGCAATCGTCCAGGCGTACCTGAAAGCAATTAAAGTGCCACATTTTCACATTTGTGATCAGTAGTGCATACAGTACTGTGTATACTTTTGGCACTTTGCTACAAGCAGAAAGCCTGAAGAACTGTTGCTCAGGACCACTTTAAAAATTACAAGGAGGTCCGGCTCTTTGGAGGCAAGAAAACAATGCAAATAAAAAAATAAAGTGCAACTTAAGACTTATGCACTGTACTCTATTGCCGCATGATTAGATGACTTCCAAGTTCCAAGTTAATGCCAACACAGTCCTCCCTGTGAGTGTGCCATAAGAATAGATTCAACGATGTCTCAGTAAAAAACGCGCCGAATCACATGTACAGTAAAGGTGAAACATACAAATGAAAACTATGTACAGAAAGTCAAATATACCTTGAATTCACATAACTAAGAAGTTCACAGTATTACTCTGTAAGCCCAGAGTCAAAGCAAAAACAAAACAAAAGCAAACCATGTCTCAAGAAACTTCTAGAATAACTCTGTATTATACTGGAGTAGCCCATTTTATCATGTGGCAGAAAAAACATAAGTAGTGGTTTGCAACTACAGAAACTGTTGATTTTGCTCATCTGTGTATCAATATTCAGAGCATGCACAGCTGCTGGAGTTGTTTATGTGTACATCTCTCAGATGAGTCGGAATGAGGTCAGATCACGTTTGCACTGAAAAGTAAAATTGATCTAGAAGTCATTTGTGTCCAAACTCATTCCTCTTAAGAGTGTGACTGTTTTTGTCTGCGACAGAACCAAATCACAAGTCCCACTCTGGAGTCTGATTCGCCTGGTCGAATCTAAACCTCAACTTCTAAAACTCTGAAACAGATTCTTACAGGTCTGTTTAATTCTGTTATCATTCACCAAATCTCTCACAGTGTAGTTCAGTGATACAACCTTAAAAATATCTTAAAATTTTAAAAGAAAAACTGACATTACTGTCAGCATAAAGTGCTTTGCACAGGTATCATGTTGCAGGAATTTAAATTGGGTTATTTAATTACTAAATGAGCCCAGTGACAGCCTGATGGCCTGTCCAGGGATTACCCTCACTTTTGCCCTATGGCAGGTAGGACAGACTAACACCCTGTGACCCTGAATGGGAAAAGCAGGAGAAGAAGGATGAGCGGATTATTAGTGTAAGTAATTTGGAGGCTTCACTGACTGCAGAATCCAAGATTGCACAACCTGAACATGCATAAAGAGATGCACCATTGATAACCAAGTTGACACAAAGTACAGTACAAAGCATTTTAATTTCAGGCACTGAGCAGTGTCACAGCAACTTGCAGCTACACCAGATGCCATTAAATTCTAAGCCCTGGGCTGTGAGGTATCAAGAGATGTGTCTCTTACTTAAAACATCCATTTATGGAAAGCACACTCATGCTGTATGCTAAAAATATTTACCCTGGAAACCAGCTGTGCAGCGTAGATGGCCTTCCAACCAGGTTAAGGTTGTTGGCTTTGTAGACAGTCAGCGTTTCGTGGACGTAACCGTGAGGGTTGACGTACGCAGCCATGGGGCCGTACAAGGACAGGCTGCAGAGAGAGGCAGAGAGAGAGAGAGAGGCAGGTGGAAAATGTGTGAATTCAGTAAACTGTTGAGCCAAAACAAAACATCATGAAAGTGAGACACTGAAAATGAAAAGGGGAAACGGGCTTTAAGAGGTCTAAAATTGAAAATGCCAAAAAGTTCAGCTGTGCTCATCATTTTTATATTAACAATGAAGACAAATTTTCTGTCTTCATCGTTTCCTTCTTAGAGCATTTTAACTCTTTTGGGTAATGTTTTCAGTGGAGCTTCTTAAGAACTTTGAATCTCATCTGTGCTATTTTCAGCTAAGCTAAAAATGCAACATAAAACTGCAGGCGTACGCATGACTCACACAATTTTAAAAACTGAATGCTTGACCACTAGATGGAAGGACTTTGGCTCTGATATACCGTGAAGGCATTTTACTGGCATGGTTGGTATCCACTTCCTGCCTTAGTGGGAGAAATCACCTCTCTCCTGTTGGTCATGATCTCTTTCAGAGTGACAGAAGAATATGAAAATAACATGAATCTTATGCTAAGACCTTAGCACCACCAGATAACAACCCATTTGGTCTGATTACACAGTGGCATCATTAAAACAGGGAGAGAAAAAAATGAGGAAATGTCTTTTAGAGGAGTGGTGTTCATCTCCAGGACCAGTGAAGCTGTTATGTTAGGCTGAGGTTAAGGCTTCTTATGATGGGGGGGTTTTTTGCCTTTATTTGTCATCTACCTTTAGCTGGAGGAGAACATTTGCTCCTTTTCATGGAGCTAAGAGTGAAATTTGGAAACTCAAAAGGACTGCGCAAAAGTTTCAACTCATCCCTGGAGAAAAATGGGAAGAAAGTGCAGTGATTTATTAAAACATGTGCAATGATACAATGAAATACAGTATCTAAGGTAAAATAAGAGTTTGTAAAATGAGCTTGAAAGTCAATATTTACTATGATCACCTTTATACTTCAACACAGCCTGAACTTACTTATGAAAGCTTTCTTCTAATTTATTTAAGGAGTCTTCAGGAATAGTTCTCCAGGCTTCTTGAAGGACATTCAAAGAGCTTCTTTGACTGTCTTTTGTTTGTGCTGTCAAGATTACCCCACACTGTTTCAATAACCTGGAGAGGCTAAGCCAAGGCTGATATCGTTCCATTGTGCATTTTTCAAATTTGGATTCGTCTTTCAGACTTTCCGATATTGTTCATCTGCTGATGTTACTTCAGCCTGTCATTTCTTCTTTTGTCCTGTCCAGTTTTCCTACATTTCTTTAAGGACAGACCATAGACAATGGCAGGTTTTCCTAATATCTCTTTGCGAATCACCTTGTTGGTGCAAAAAATACTATTTTATGCTGTAAACTGTATTATCTGTGGCATTTATTATAGAGTCAACAAAAACAAATGTGATTAAATTATGTGTTTTGTAGTAGGCTGACAGTAACAAAGTACCTAAAGACGCCATTTAAAATTGGTTGTTTGTATTACGTCTAGACACAATACTGGTTCATCACTTGAGCTAGGTGTCTTTTTTATGCTTGAATGATCCATAGGTCAGTGTTACGTGGCTTAATAAATAAAAACATTCCTCTCAAAATGGTCAGTTACAAGGTTTACACTGAAACGGAGTGAAAATGTCGAACGGAAAACTTCCAAAGACCTTCAGAAAAGCCTGAAGAACTATTGCTTAAAACAACTTGAAAAGGTTACAAGAAAGTCTGGCTGCTTGGAAGCAAAATATAAAGAAATGAAGATGACTCGAGACTTTTGCACAGTACTGTAAGTGGTAAAATTGTAAATTGACTGATTCTTGTATAGCTCTTTTCTACTCTCCTGGAGTACTCAAAGCGCTCTATACAACATGCCACATGCACCCAATCACACCCATTCTCACAAGCACTTTCTCTATACTGAGTGCTTCCTAACTACGGTCACGCACATTCATACTCCGATGGATACATCGGAGAGCAACTTGGGGTTGCTCTCCGAAGCCCAAGGACACTTGACATGCAGACTGGAGTAGCCAGGGATCGAACCACCAACCTTCCGATTAGTAGGTGACCAATTCTACCGCCTGGCTGCTCTACCGCTACAGCCAGGCGGTAGAGCAGCTCCTGTACAGCGCTAAACCCACACCATGAATAAGGTTTGAAGTATCAAAAGCCAAACACAATCAGAAATGACGCATCAAAAGACATTTTGATGTCCCACACACACAAACACACTAAGTATAATCAGCCCCAAAAACTTCATTTTCAGTCAGTCTTTAAAGCGGTAATTTGGTTACATTTAATGTACTTCTGCTCTGGCATTGAAAGAAGATGCATTAGCACCATACAGTATGTAAATTCGTCAGAGGCAGTGCTTCAACTATTAGTCTGCTTGCCTCTCTCACACATAATCACTCTCTGACTCAAAATATATGGATGACAAAACAGAGAGTGCACTTTTCTCATAAACCCCTAAGAATGTTCTGGGCAATTTCATGACTGTTCAAGGTTTTTTGTGTCACTGTTGGACAAACAGATTAACCATTACACAGCAAACCGTCAGAAAATGACATTATATAACAGTGTGCATATAAGAGAGTGCACTTAGACTGTGTGAGTGAGGAGGTGTAGAGAAGCACCACTTACTTTCCTGATGTAATCCCAGAGTTTACGTAACTCTCAGACAGACAAATTGGTCTTAACTTTGACGTGCTAATAATTTCAGTGATTACAATGAAGAAAAAAAAACAAGAAGAACTTGTATAATAAGACCTAATAAAACTGTCATAAACCTCCACCCCCAATTATGCCAGCTGCTCCGGAAACAACTCAAAAAACTATAAAAGTCTACTACACTCCATTATTGTTAAAAGCAGGAAAAACTGCCGACTTGAACATGGAAATCTGTGAAATCTGTGAAGTTGGTTACATCATCTTTTATTCTATTACTGAATCCAAATTTCCAGTGATGTGAGAAGGATGTTACTAGTGCTGAGACGGAACCACTATGTGCTGATCACTATCAACTACTATTTTAACAAAAATCAAAAACAAGCGCTCACCTGAAGATCTCATTTTTTGTGGTGATTTCCGTGTCCTGGCACTGTTTACAGCACAGCGACGTGCACTGAGGAGGAGGAGAGAAAAGAGGGTTTTAACAATATGTATACATGTCACATATTTTCAAAGCAAAGCGTCCACTGTTGAGGCTCATTGAGGGCGTTATATTAATCATGCCATTCGTCACGCTTCCACAAATGCGACTCAAAACATGGCCCGAGCTCAGGTCACGTCAGTGTCGTTGGTGAGAGGGATTATTATCCTCAATCAGAAAGAAGGGACAACAGATAATGGGCAAACACATTTAACGAGCACTTCACAAATCAAGCTTCAGCTTCTGATTCAACACAAGTGCGACACACTGATCACTGTTTATATAAACATGCCTGGAAAATCATTAACATTAACTTACCATCCTCCTCCTGAATCAGTCATCTGAGCTTGCTAACCAATTAGATGTTTGTTTGTTTTTCTAATTTTACTCCTTATTATTTGGATTTGGCTAACTGACTAGAGCCACACCTTTTTTTCTTTTTTTTTTTTAAAACCATTTTTCATTCACAACATAGAAAACATGTTAGTAAATCAGTCTGTAAATGACTAAGAACTGACGAGAGGAATGTTGTCCTATTCTTCTCCGAGTCATTTGATGTTACGTACTGTATGTTTACACTGAGGAACAATTTGTTGCAGATTGGTGAAGGCCAGCCCATCTTTACTTCTGAGGAACTCTACCTCTCTAAGGTGCTTTTTAAAAAAAAATGTTATACCCACTCATGTTACTGGCCTCTTGTCAATTTAATTCATTAGTTGCAAAATGATTTCTTTTTAGTACCTTGCTTCCTTTCCCAGACTTTTTTGTTTTCATCCCAGCTTTCAGAGACATGGTGCTGCCATCAAACAGCTTAACATATCCTCTTACCCCAAACGGTCGCAGCAGATGGCCACCCCTCCAGGCCAGCCTAGTTCTGCTGGAGGTTTCTCCGTGTTAAAAGGGAGTTTTTCCTTCCCACTGTGGCCAAAGCGCTTGCTCATAGGGGGTCATATGATTTTGGGGTTTTTCTCTGAATTTATCATTGTAGGGTCTACCTTACAATATAACGCGCCTTGAGGCGACTGTTGTTGTGATTTATATTTAATATTTTTAAGTACCTTGATTGCAATCTTTTTTTTTTAAATTTGTTATTAGATTAAGACCCTGATATCATAGTGTGAGCCACTACGATATCAGATGTGTTGTCCATTCAGAGAGCCGCCGGTCATGGAAGAAAGGTGAAGAGCATATCAGGATGATTTGTGATGGAAGTAAAAGGAAAGGTGGCAGTGAGATCGGGTGTGTCATATACAGTTAGGTCCATAATTTGTTGTAATTAAGCACCTTTACACCACCACAGTGAGTTTCAAATTAAAGAATCAAGATTGTAGACTTTGAGCTTTAATTCCAGACGCTTCAAGTCCTGCATTAACTGTGTGGGGATTTCAGCCATTTTTATACAGTGTCCCATTTTCAGAGACTCAAAAGCAACTGAAAAAAAAATTACATAATTTGAATAAGGAGCCTAAAGTCTAAAACTCATGAAGAAGACTCTTGATTGGAGAACCTGACAGAACCTGACTTAGTTAGATGATCTTAACTTACATATATTACATATACTTTATTTCTCATTAAATAACGGGGAAAAGGCTTCAACTAGCCTTGTCAGTCAATCGTCCAGTTCATTTTGTACCTCTGAAAATGAGGGACTATGCACATAAATTGCCAAAATTCCTAAACAGGTAATACAAAGCTTTCTGTAAAAAACCTTTGAATGAAAGCTAAAACGCTGCACTGTGATCTACAGTGGCCAGAGTGCTTTGTTTTGAGTTTTTTTCTTTAATTGAAATATGGATAGCTCTCTTGCTGTGTCCAACCTCTCCTTAAAATCAGATCAACCCCTTCAAGGTGACAAACAGCTGATGTTCACTGCATGCTAAATACCGGTCCATTAACCTTAAATGCTGCAATGGCTGCTTTTGACTCTGAAAACTGAAATATTGCAGCACTAACACATCTGTCAGCCCCCGTCAGACATGGTTAAATATAACAAGACACACCAGAGGGACACTGTGTGCTCAGTAAAGCACAAGTAGGAATCTTATCACTGCATAAGACAAATTATGTCTGAGGTTTGGGGCAGGTCAGCGAGGCTGTTGGTGACTTTTACTTACCCGATCCATAATGTCTAGCTCACAGCGAAGTCTCTGGATGGCGCTGCCAATCTTTAATAGCTGGAGCCGCAGAGCATCATCTATGGGCAGACAGGCTGCTACTCTGTAGGAGAAATCTGACAGAGCGTAGACAGAAGGACAAGAGAGCGATGAAATAAAGAGGACAGAAAGTACAACGAACACAAACAAATTGCGAGTGTGCATGTTTACATACAGATGAGGACAGAATTATTAGCCCCCCTAAAAAAGTAGTTCCCAATAGGGATTGCGTACCATATTTTACTTTGCACACAGAAACAAAACAATTTCACAAGAAACAGAAACAATCAGGTGAAAATTATTAACCCCCCTGATGCTAATAATCTATTGCGTATCCTTTTTTCTGGGTAACACCTTGCAGATATTTGTTGTGGTTTTCACACACGTCTTCTGAGCAATCCCAGCCCATTCTTCTTTGGTCAATCTCCACCACCCCCTCCTCCTTCTGGTCTTCGGTACACACCATAAATTTTCATTCGGATTCAAGCCAGGGCTTTGTGCAGACTAGCCAGTAATGTTCACTTTGGTCTTCTGATAGCAATTCTTCACCAGGAGCCATGTATGTTTTGAGTCACTGTGCTGGAAGACAAAGCAATGACCCAGAACCAGTTATGCTGCTGACTGCTTTCTTTTAAAATCTCCATGTCTTTCTTCTTTATTCCTTCCACCTTGATGAGATTCCTAGTTCCAGATGCACCGAAGAATCCCTACATGATACTCCGACCACCATGTTTCATTGTGGTGCTCTCTGGGCTGTCCACCGCTCTTCTTCCTCCAGATATAAGCAACGTTTCTGTGGCCAAATAGTTCTGCGTAATCTTTTTCCAGGTTGTCTTTAGCATATTTCAGTCTGGTTTAAAAGTGTCTTTTTCTACAGAAGTGGAGTTTTTCCCCTTCAGCAACCTTGCAGTCCATTCCTGTGCGGCGTTCCAGTGAGTGTCCTTTGATCCTACAATTTCTGACTTTGCTAAATCATTTACTAGTGTCTCTGCATTTTGTTCTGGGGTCTTTAAACACATCTCTCACTAGTTTTCATTCCAGAGCCTTTGGAAGCCTTTTTGGCTTCCTGCCTCTGCCAGGCTTGCTCTGTATTAATAGCTCTCTTTGAATTTATTATTGATACGTCTCACTCCAGTTCGTGACTCTCAGAAAACCTTGTATATCCATCTCCTGCCTTGTGACCATCAACAATTCCTTTTCTTAAATCTAAACTTATTTTATTTTATTTTTGGAACAACACTTTCTCAAGTGACATTCTGCAAAAAAACTAGTGTGTTTAGAAAAGCTATGTAGAAATTCCCCTTGACTTCATCACTTTAATAATAGGGGAGGTAATAATTTTGTCTGCATCTGTACCTGTACCTTCTGGAATAAAATCAACATAGTCTGACCTACTGCATTCGCCGGGAGGGAATCATCCTTCAGATTCTCATCCCATTCATGAAGCTGTTTCTTCACCCTGTTCATGAGCGACTCCTGTGAGGTGAACCACCAAAAGCCGAGAAATCTTGGTTTATATTCATTTGTGTGTCATGTTTATATATATAGAGGAGGAAGTGCCGCGGGCTGCAGTACTTACTGAATCATAGAGTGCGTAGACCCAGGGTGGCCATGGCGTCAGACTGGCACAGTGAAACTTTCTCTGTGGTCAATAACACATGTATCACTTAAATCAAATCTAATCTGATGATTATGGAAGCAACACAAGATCCGTCCCTTTGTCATATAGAGAAGTAAAAGTAGCATGTTCCAGGTCACGGTTTTGCACATGGGCTACTTTCACATCCAGTGTTAATGTCACCTGCACAGATACCTTAACATGTCATCTACTTATTCTCCTTTAACAGTAGACATTAACATTTTCTCCTACTAAAACAATCTAACACCTGCCAACACATCTGCACTAAGTCACTTTCTCTACTGTTTTTAACTGTATTGATTTATTTCACATCTTTACATTATGAAACACATCAGCTGCAACAACTAGTCAATTCATGTGAGTGAACTGGATTAAAATGAACTATGTACTAACTAAACACACCATAGGTTATATGTACAGGTTGTATTTGGAAATGTCAAACAATAAAGATTAGCATGCCCAACTCCAAACATGCTGAACCATAAAAATATCAAGCTAATTCAGCATTCAGTTAAATGTAGGCAGTATTTAATATTACAAGACAGAAAAAAGCCGCTTATCTTTTTTTTTACCACTTACAGTTTATGGAGGTAAAAATCCCAGAATTTTTGGACAATGACACATTTTTTGCAATTTTGCCTCAGTACTTCATCACAACAGATCTGAATCAGACAATCAAAATGCGTTTGAATTGGCAGGATTTCAGCTTTAATTCAAGTAGTTTTACTAACTGCATTAACAGTTTAGGAGTTAGAGACGTTTTTATCTTGGGGTTTTTTTTAAATTGTTTTTAATAACAATTTTCAGGGGCTCAGAGGTAATTGGACAATTGAATGTTAATCAGTATAATGGGCAGATAAGGTCTCTTCCCTCGTTGGCGAGATGTTGTTGGAAGTGAGGGAGGCCATCATTAGACTGAAAAAAGTAAATAAACCTACGAGGGACAGCACAAACTTTAGGTCCAAATCAACAATCAAAGGCCTGAAAGACCACAGACGACCCCTACCAAATGATCATAACCAAATTAATTTAATAGCAACACCTGACCAAGTCAAGAACACTCAGTGAGATACAGTTGCATCATTGTCAAAGTCTACAATTAAGAGATGACTTCATGATTGGGAAAGGAGGATTTACAAGAAGGTGCAAACTACTGGTTACACTAAAGAACAAAAACACTGATAATCGCCAATGGTATGACTCACCCTAGTAGCAGAGACACCTGTGGGATCAATTTCAAAACCCTACATGAACTTCTTCTTGTGTTACTGCGTTTAAAAGATTTTCAGAAAACTTGACCTTGGGCTCAAACTCAAGGTCGTTGAGATTTTTATTAGCTGCACCCACTGTATTAAATTCAAACATTGCCTCATTCTCGAGTTATCACATTCACAAACTCACAATCATCCCGCTAACTGTGATGACGACAATACCCCTTCAGCCATAAGAGGACAGATTAGACTTTCCCAGAAAACATCTAAAGAAAACATCTAAAAGAGCCCGCGTCGGTCTAAAATAAGTTCTTTGGACAGATGAACCCAAGAAGAACTTGTACGAGCTAGGAAGAGAAAAGTATGGAGAAGGAAAAAAACAGCCCTTGAGCCAAATCAAAATACATCTGTGAAACATAGTGCAGGAAGTGTCATGATACAGGCATGTATCGTTTGCCAGTGGAACTGGACCACTAGTGTTTATTGACGATGTGACTGCTGATAGAAGCAGGAGGATGAATGACTGATAAAAGTGTACAGGGCTATGTCTGCTCAGATTCAACCAAATCCTGCACTTCACACTGCAAATGGACTATGACCCAAAGCATACTGCAAAAGCAAGCTGAGATTTTCTCAAGGCAAAATATTTTAGATATTCTTCGGTGGCCAAGTTAGTCACCTGATCTCAACCCAACAGAGCATGCTTTTCAGTTATCAAAGACAAAACTAAAGGCAGAGAGAGCCAAGGTCTAGCAGAGGATCACAGGGGAGGAAACAGCTTTTGATTATGTCCACAGACTTTCATCAAGTATTAAAGACATTCCATGTAATTAACATTATGTTAGTTTGTCCAATTACTTTTAGGTAGTTAATGCAACATTTTAGGAAAAATTGTGATTTGATTTAAAATCTACTGTGGTGGTGTAGAGAGGCATAATCTTTTTTTATGTCACTGTCCAAAAACCTTTGGATCTAACAGTATAGGATTAGGGTGGGATTCAGTGAAAAGGATTCAGGTGAAAATGCTCATTTTGCTCATGATTCAAATGGAAACTTCACCACATATTTCTAGTAATTCTTTGAATGTATTTCAGGTCTTCACTTTCACACAAAACTAGACTTTGATTATTTAGTTGGTCCGCGCAGGACCTGACAGCTCGAGGGTCGTCAGGTCCTGCGCGGACCAACTGTGTGGGGTGATGGAGCACCTCTTCAACCTGAGCCTGAGGTTGGGAAGAGTCCCACAGCTCTGGAAAACCTCCTGTGTTGTACCAGTGCCAAAGACTTCACGCCCCAAGGACCTCAACAGCTACAGGCCGGTGGCTCTGACATCCCACCTGATGAAGACCCTGGAGCGGTTGGTCCTGGCTCAGCTTCGGCGCCTAATAAGCTCATCACTGGACCCACTTCAGTTTGCCTACCAGCCTGGCATTGGAGCGGATGATGCCGTCATTCACCTCCTACATCGTTCCCTCGCTCACCTGGAGACCGCTGGAAGCACTGTGAGAATCATGTTCTTTGATTTCTCCAGTGCCTTCAACACCATTCTTCCCTCGGTTCTAAAGGACAAGCTGGTGAACTCTGGAGTGGACCATCACCTCACTACCTGGATCCTGGACTACCTCACCGACCGACCACAGTATGTGAGGACTCAGGGCTGTGTGTCGGACAGGGTCGTCTGCAGTACGGGGGCCCCACAGGGAACGGTTCTGGCTCCGTTCCTCTTCACCATCTACACTGCAGACTTCTCCCACAATTCCACCCAGTGCTTCCTGCAGAAGTTCTCTGATGACTCTGCAATAGTGGCAAAATAGTGGACAGCTACAGGTACCTTGGTGTTCATCTGAACAATAGACTGGACTGGACTCATAACTCAGACGCCCTCTACAGGAAAGGGCAGAGCAGGCTGTACCTGCTGCGGAGACTCAGGTCGTTTGGAGTGGAGGGCCCACTCCTGAAGAAATTCTATGACTCTGTTGTGGCTTCTGCTATCTTTTATGGCGTGGTCTGCTGGGGCGGCAGCATCTCTGCTGGGGACAGGAAGAGACTGAACAGGGTGATCCGAAGGGCCAGCTCTGTTCTAGGATGCCCTCTGGACCCAGTGGAGGTGGTGAGTGACAGGAGAACGGCGGCTAAGCTGTCATCCCTGATGGACAACATCTCCCACCCCATGCAGCAGACTGTGACAGCACTGAGCAGCTCCTTCAGTGGGAGACTGCGGCACCCACGGTGTGGGACGGAGAGATTTCGCAGGTCTTTCCTCCCCACTGCTGTCAGACTCCACAACAAAGACTTTAACTGATCAAGCACACACATCCATACATATGCAATAATACTAAGTGCAATAATCCTTTCTGTCATCGTTGTATTTTTACTCAGTTGTATATAGTATTTGTATTCTATTTTTATCTTATTGTATATTTATTTTATTTTATTCTACTGTATATAGTATTTTATTTTATTCTATTCTGTACAGTTGTGTACTGTATTTATTCTTATTGTATTCTAATTTTTGCCACATAACTTTTGCACTGTCCACTTCCTGCTGTGACAAAACAAATTTCCCACGTGTGGGACTAATAAAGGTTATCTTATCTTATCTTATCTTAAACAGGCACCGACTGATCTGATGTTTTACTGAACAGTTTCTCAAAGTGGAAAAATACATTTTGCATCTTAGATGAGGAAATTCATCTTAACTTTCTTGTCACTGTCATCTGATTCAAACATCTCCAAAAGTAGAAACTGTTACTTTTAGAAAGCGCACACAGATTTCACGTTTGTGCATGATTCTCTGTACCTGTTTGTAGTTATTCCACCAGCACTGAGCCTGTTTGCAGCTCTGACTTGGAGGTTTGGAAGAAGGGTGCATGTGGAGCCTGGACAGAGGCGTTAGCTGCACAGCGGAGAGGGGGTCTGGAAGGATTCGTTCTGGAAGGATCTGCACTTTAGCCTGTTTGATCCTGAGAAGAGGAACAAAAGCAGACAATAACAAAGACCCGTGACACAAAAGAAGGGAAATGTGAATGATGACAGCAGAATATGAGTGAAACTGAGCAGGCGAATAGTAGATTAAACAAATGGTGCACTGGCCAAACGCTACATTACAGGATGTTTGGATCATTGAGGTGATCACAAAAAGGTGCCATCTGGGTTTTTTCCTCACTCGACAATAAGAAATATTTTGCCAGTGCCCGACACAGATTATTCTCAGTGAACTTCGTGCAGAGAAATACAAAGCAAAGCCAGACCACAGAGAAACAAGAAACGCTGCCTCACAGCTGTAGGGCTAAATCCATGTCTGTCCAGACTTGACCTTTTAATCTGATCTAAAATATAATTACTAAGCCATTTCATCCCTTTACACATCTGAGAGACATTTTGTCATAGTCCCCTCCCAAAAAAAAGTAATAATTCAGACTCAAATATCAAATTATGAGCTTCCACATAATGAGCTTGGTGCCATTCTCAAAGAGGGGGGATAAAAGTCAACAGATTTTAAGGGTTTGTTAACTGGGGTGTAATTTCTGTAGCATGATACACATTTTGTTTATCAAACTATATAAAATATTGGGAAAATGCACAGACCTCTGTCAAATAAGGTAACACAGACTCACTGTCTCTACTGGATGTGACTGATAACCCTCCACCTCCACCCATGAAAGGCAGATTCTTATCCCTGACACACCCTACAAATATTTCCCTCTGCAGGAAATCTTAGAAACATTACAGGGAGGATGTTTACTGAAATAGAAAGAATAGACAGAAAAAGTACAAAGTATATTTTAATTTTAAACAAGAGAAAGAGCAGACTGCATGTAATTGAGTGATTGATTAAATGCTGTATTTTCCAAGAGTCACAAGAGAAGGTCAACACAATCATGGCAACCACTGTATGTGTATTATATAACCTCAATTAGAGAAAAGGAAAATGCCTTAATAAAGCCTCATTTTTATGGACAGTATGTGCCGATGATTTCCAGGGAGGATGTGGGTTAATATGATCTATTACATGACTTCAATAGATACATCTTTATCAATGCTTCCTTTGTTTTCAGTCCAAAAAGACAATATGCTTTGCATTTACGCAGCTGCACTGAACTCTGGAATAAGTCAGAAACGTAAATCTGTTGTTGCAACAGCCCTCTTCACAAATTTCAACATGTGAGGATGATTCTAGAGGCGGTGAAAAAAAATATTGCAAAAGCATAGTATTGTGATTGTGATTTTGTGTGGTGATATTGTATGGATCTGGAGACACTAAATATTGATATTTTATTAAATACAATTAAAATACTCTGGGAGTACTATGCACGAGAGGGCATCTCATGCATCATCATCCTGTGATAATGTTAGCCAAGTAAACTTACATTATATAAGATAAGAGATAAGATAGAACTTTATTAATCCCTCGGGTGGGTTCCTCTGGGAAATTCGACTTCCAAAAAAAAAGCACAGCAACGACCGAAGTTACAGTTACAGAATTGTTATATATATATATATATATATATATATATATATATATATATATCATCTCAACCGAAAAACCATCCAACACTGGACACGCTTAGCTTGACAAAGCTACTTCCACATTAAAAGCAAGCTAATGACTCAGTGACGCAAGTAAAAATAGGACTTATGGTGGCGAGATGGTTGCCCAGAACTTGAGTGTTGCACAGTCATGACCACTTGTGCAGTCATAAGGCAAATGCACAGATCACCCAATAGGAGACAACCTTTCTGCAAACAGTCACATTCTGATTTGAACTGACTGCAGTCACTCACAGAGAGATTGTTAAAGGTTTGCACAGACATGCTGTCTAATTTATAAATGCAGACAGTTTGCCATCAGTCTGAATGAGTCTTTGTCAATGAGCACAACTCGAGGGGACTCGACACAACTGGCTGTCAGCTGGTTGTATTCTGGTTTTGTTCCAATGGAAGAGGAAGACTGCTGAGCATAAATGTAATAGATAGATGTGAATTTCAGTTTATGTAGACAGCAACAGATATGCAAATTTCAATGATTTACCATTGAATTATTAGAAACAGACTGCGTGTACTTGCCAACTTGCCCCATTCAAAGGTAGACTGATTACAGACTTTTAGTGATAAGTGTTGTTATGTTTGACAATCTCATTTTGCAGCAAAAAGAAAAAAAAGAACTAAAATGACATAACATTATCTTACTGGATAAAAGGGATACTTTGCAGTTGATGATAAATTGCAATATACAGTATGTTATTAAAATACACAACATTTTGCAGAATGTTCAAAATCATAATAATCTCATATTGTGTAGTCTGTTTACCACCTCTTGGTAATATAGATAGGTATAGAGCTGACATCACCTCTACACATCCACATGCACATCCGCGCGATGCTGAATTGCTGTAATCTCTGGTTTCCACAAGCAAATGTTTTAAGAAACTACATTTCTTTTAAGTACATCTATTAGAGACAGCCTCCATGCTACTTGTTTTGAAGCAGTTTGTGACGCAATAAAAACCTGTGTTTCTAGTTGATTTTATCAAGTGTTAGATTGCCCCCTAGTGGTCAAATACTGTGTGACTGTTGACGGTGTGTCTCTGTGCCATTATTGACATAGTTTTCCTTCTCATCTAAATGTGTTTCTGACTAGTTGTCCGGCTGAAAACCTGCAGGTATGCAACTCCTGTAGAAAACAGCTGTCTCACTAAATGCAAGAAACAAAGTTTCCTTTTTTTACTGCAGAAACTCTGAATTAAACAAGAAAAATGTTTTGCACCCATTTTCTGTTCCACAGCTGGCTGCATTTTTTTCCTTTGCATATATTTGATTTCATTTGGCATTTTTTAAGGGTTATGTGTGGCTTTGTTGATTTGTCGCACATCTTTGAACCAGGGATTGGCAGTAAGAATTCAGCCCCCACATTTGGTTTAATACTTTATGAGGGAACTTCAACTTACCCATCTGCTTGAGTTCTTATCTCGTGGACCTTAAATCGCTGCCTCCCTATAGCCTTCACTTTGACTGTTTCAATGCCGTACTCCTGCTCCTCTCTGTATGCATAGATTTCAGCCGTAGTTCCAAACTCTGCATCTGGCTCACCTGTATCGCTGCAGACACACATCAGATGCAGAAATTGAAATGAAATGCTGAGAATTATCCACCAGTGACCCACAAGAAACAGTTTACATAAAGAAGAGTCATGGAAATTTGCAGCTGTGGTCACAAGGTTACACACACACTCAACGTGGACATGAATGCCATAGTAATTTTGGCTTAAAAAAACAACAACAACAAAACAAACAAACATTAAAACAAGAATTAGAGTACACAAGCCTGAATTTATCTGGGATTTTCTATAACCCATTTTCTATAATCCACAGAGGATCTGCCACTCTTCTTGGCAGAATTGTTAAGAGTGCGTTTCAATTCATTGATTTCCTGGTATGGACCTGGCTTTTAAGTGTTGTTTACAAGTTTTCAATTGATTTGAGGTCTTTAGAAAGACCATTCCAGAAGCTTTTACCTGCTTTAGCCATTCCAAAACAAGTTTTTGTGTGTGTTTGGGATCATTGCCCTGCTGAAAGATGCAATTCTATACACGTTTTAACCATCTAGCTGTGAGTGAGTTAAAGTTGAAGAATTTAGAGGTGGTACACTTTCATTATTTCATGTACTTTGTGCCATGTACCAGAGCCACAGGCAACAAAACAAACCTGGACCATGATGCTATCAGCACCATATTTATGCAGCTAGTACTGTGTTACTAGGTTTGCAGCCTCACCTGACGCCAGTGTCAGGTAAATAACATGTGACCACACCCTCATGCAATCACCTGAGGTGCAGGAAAATCTAAACACCTGTGCCACCATAACAAATAAACAAAACATAAACATTCATTTTGGTTTTATAGTGAGGTCCTTGGACTTTCCCATTGTTCTAAGTATTGGTCAATCCTGGGAAAGAGACACTACCAGTTGTAGTCAACCGTGATCAGAAATGAGATATTAATAGACCTAAGACTTGTCAGGTTAAAAGACACTGCATAACCTTCACATATTTGAAGATTTAAGTGAGTGTGTGTAAGCCAGAGTGTATAACTTTAACCCTCCATGGATTAGAGAAAATCCAAAAAAAATTTCAAACTTCTGATATATGTTTTACAATCATTCAACCCTGGGGGAAAAAAACAGTTCAAAGACATCATTAAAAGCCCAAAATTGCAGTGACATTCATGCCTATGATGAGTGTGTGCAACCTTCTGACCACAACTGTATTTTCTTCAAATGAAAACAAAAAAATGCTTTCCATTTGTAGGAGTTGTGCATCTTTCCATGATTGCCAGCATACACAGAGATTTTAACAGCATCACACACCTGTGTGCGAGCACAGCAAAAGTGCGGTCTCTCTGGATGACGCTCCTCATCATGCTGACCTCCTGCGGCCTGAAGAGCTGCAGAGGCAGCGTCTGGCCCGGCACCAGCATCACAGCTGTGTGTGGCAGCACGGGAATGGTCTGACAGCTGTCGTCATCGTGGACCGTACGGCCATGAAACTCCTCCATGTCTGAACCCAGGTACTGGCACACAAAAAGGGGGTTAGATTAACACAGCAGCTGCAGAGAAACTAAAACTCTGAGAAGGATCACATGCATGAAAGCAAATCATGTAAAAAAAGATGTTAGAATAAGAGGGATTGTGATGCATGACTCACTGAATGTGATGTGGGAAGACTAGGGTCAAAGGTGATGATGTTGGGCTTTTCTGCCTCCTCACTGTCTCGATCTTCGGTCTCCATGTCATCCTCCTCTTCCTCCTCCTCATTGTCTGTCACAGCGCACAAGTGTACACAGAGAGGCTAAGTTAGGTAGCTCGTTGACAAGCCTTAGACGTAAAAGCTTCACCTTAATAAATCGCACTGATGGCATAATTGAAAAGAAAGCGAAAGCAGAGGGTTGAGACAGTGAGAGTGATCACTAACAGTGGCCTGCTGTGGAGGTGTGTTAGCTAGCATTTAGCAGGAGGAAGAGAAACGCACTGTCCCGGTGAAAACACCGAGCAGGCTTTCGGTCAGCTTAACGGGTACCTGGTAAGAGCTGTAACTGGTTCCCCATGTTGTCGTTGGCGTTGTCTTCCCCTCCACCCCTCTCGTCAGCCATATCCTTGTGTTTACAATACTAAGTCTTCTTCTACGGCGTATCAATGTGCAGGACCCGGTGGAAATATAGCGCCCCCCGGCGACATCGCTACATAATGTACACTGTTGAAATGCCATTTTACTACGGTGGCCCCGAGGGGCCAAACGAAAGCAGAATAAATGCAGCAAAAGCATAAAAAAACACGTCGGGGGAAAAAATAGAGAAAAAAGGAAACAAATTAAAAAAGAAATTAGAAATAATAAATAAATAAATACAATTTTTTAAAAATGGCTCAAACGCGACAGCCAAAAAGTAAAATTTTAAAAGTAATTACTGGGTTTTATCTCACTTATTTGTGCAGCGATACAAATGTTCCAATGACAAAGATCATGAAAAAGTTCAATTTGGCTGCATGTCAGCAAAGTTATCTGACATTAGTGATGTTAGTTAGTACTTAATGCAGGTTCCACTTGCTTTTAAAGCTTTTACTTTATGATGCACGCCATTCAAAGATCGACTTTAACGTTAAAAAGACATTACGATTTTATGAATAACTAATGCCAGAATATTCACAAACAGAACAAGCTGAAACATGTAAAAAGGGTGTGAATGCTGCATAAACATTAGCAGACAGCTGTGGAGGACAGGAGGACCTTGACACTGAGCTTAAAATCACTTTTACAGCCCCGCAAAAACAGCACGATCAATTACACTAATGTTAATGTTAGTTCGGTTATTTCGGTTATGCTGCCTTAGCTGGTTCTGTTGGTGGTGTTGAGCCATATTTATTTTAAGAAGAAACAAGCAGACAGTTCACTTGTTAAGTTAAAAGAATAGTAGTTTATTCACAGGACCCAAACATTTGGCCAGTGTACAAACTTAACCACTTTATACTTAAATTTAGCTCTCATCTTATTTAGTACCCCTAATAAAATAAATACTAATAAAACAGGAAATACTCCCTGTGCTATTTTTGTACTAGTGTATATAGCCTGAGCCTGTCACCTTTCTGTCTGTCCTGCACCTTTCCCTTCTCTTTTTCTTTCTCTCTGATTGTAAAATAAAAGTATGAACATGTATTTATAAGTTAAACTTGTGTTTTAATCACACGTTTGATTTCCAGTCTGAGAACTAAGAGTGTTGAGAGTCAGGACAGACTGCGTGACATCTTGAGGAAGAAGCTGATAATCCTCCACAGAGCAGAGTGGCACAGGAGACGGGGAAGAGAGAGAGCCAGGAAACGAGCAGCTTTTATTGCTAAAACAACTGCTCGGGACAAACACAGCGGCCAGCTGAAATGCTCAATAGAGGAGGTGAGTCACTTCCTTCAAGACATCATGAGTGACCCACAGAGGGAACAAGATTTGGGACCTAATGAAGCTCTCGTCAACCCCCCATAGCAGAGTTTAAGTTGACAGAGCCAAGTTTGAAGGTGGTGTGTGAGGTCATCAAGTCAGCCTGCTCAGCATCCTCCCCAGGTCCCATAAGCACTGCCCAGTGCTTCTCCGACATCTGTGGAAGATCTTAAAGGTGATATGGCAGAGAGCAAGAGTTGATGACCAGTGGAGGTGCACAGAGGGAGTCTGGATTCCCAAAGAGGAGGACTCGAAAAACATCAACCAGTTTTGGAGCATCTCGCTATTGAGCGCAGAGGGGAAGGTTTTGTTTAGCATCGTCTCCCGGAGACTGACCGAGTTTCTTCTTAGAAGCAGCTACATTGATCCGTCAGTTCAGAACAGGGGGGGGGGGCTCCCAGTAGTTCCTGGTTGCCTAGAGCACACTAACGTAGTTACACACCTTATAAGAGGAGCCCACAAGAACAAGGGCGACCTAGCTGTTTTGTGGCTTGACCTGACAAATGCCTGTGGGTCTATCCCACACAAGCTGATTGGGCGTGCTCTACACCTCCACCATGTTCCCAGCAAAATCAAGCACCTGATCTTGGATTATTATGGCAATTTCAGACTGAGGGTCACTTCTGGGTCAGTGACTTCAGACTGGCATCGCCTCAGGAAAGGTATAATAACAGGCTGTACCATCTCAGTTATGCTCTTTGCTCTCGCAATGTACATGGTGGTCAAGGCCGCTGAGGTGGAGTGTAGAGGGCCGCTAACTAGGTCAGGACTGATGGCATTTCACCATCACGATGCCATCAGTCCCAGGGTGCAGGTGGATGTTATGAGGTCTTGAGAGTCTCATCTCAGGGGCAAGGATGAGTGTCAAACCTTCCAAGTCAAGATCTATGGTGCTGAAGAAGGGAAAGGTGACGGACAAGTTCCGGTTTTCAATCTCAGGAACTATAATCCCGTCCATAACGGAACAACCAGTCAAGAGCTTGGGAAAACTCTGACTCCAGCCTGAAAGACTCTGCTGCCATCTAGAAGGCAAATGTTACTGCACTAAATTCTGTAACTAAATTACAGTTACAATGATGTCGTTACTTGTGTTACAAAGGTTCTTCAGTTATCTGAAGACCAGTTGATTAACAGTTGGTCGTATTTTACCCAGTAGGCAACGATCTGTAAATTAATTTAAATTATAAAACTCAAACAGAGATATATAGTCTTTCTGTGTATACTTATAAATTAAAAAAAAAAAAAAAAAACTCAAAAACTTTGGGATGCATATATTCCAGAAATCCACACATTCTGAATGAATAGCTACCATTGATAGGTACTATTCAAGTTAAAATTACCACACTTCTTAATGTCCAAAAGCTAACCTTATCTTCTGTGAAATTTTTCAGTTTTCAAAGCAATCAGATGGACCAGACTGGACCGTTTGGCAGGTTACTTCATATCAAACCACGTGTTTGATATTCCTATAGTAAACCTTTACAGCCCAGCAGGTTTTGAAAAGAGAATGAGATAACGATGTAGTTTAAATTAGAATATACAGGAAATAGGGCATTTCATTTACAGTGGCATATACAAAGGGAAAGTTACTACATTTACTCAAATATTGTCAGGTACTTAGCCTTGAATACACTGAATAGTGACTTTCTAATCCACATCTACTCATTATCAGTGTATATTAATGCCTGCAAAGGGGATATTTGTCCCTTTCAATACATTTCATACATTTTGCAAGAAATTTAATAGTATGAAATTTTATTAACTTTAATAACATGTCCATACTTGATCTTTTCATTCATAAAGTTTATTTCTAATGAGCAACTATGTAGCAGATTTTGCATTATGTCATTGGGCTAAAAACAAAGAACCAGAATGGTTGAAAATAGAGATGAAAAATAATGGAAATGAATGACTTGTTGTGGGATGGCCCTGAACAGCAGCATTTCATCAGCAAGATGCAATTTACAACTTGATTGAACTAAAAACACTGCCACCAGGATTCTGTGTCACAGCTGACCCTTTAGCAGTTCACACAGGAGTCAATCTTGACCTCTGCTTTTAAACACAACGTGTACTATAAGTTGTCTTCCAACTGAAGGACTTTAACCTTTTTGATTTCAGATCGAAAGCAATTTTTCTAAAAGGCACTTGGATAAATCACCTGCAGTTACATTTGCCTCCAATTCTTTTCATCCAGCTAACACATTAACATTTAACACTCCCTGCATGCAGTTAGCCTGCCCGACAGCCCTGATAAAACCTACACATTGTGTAATTCAGTAGTGTCGAACTCCAGGCCTCAAGGGCCAGTGTCCTGGAGGTTTTAGATAACACCCTGGGTCAACACACCTGAATGAAATGATTAGTTCCTTACCAGGCTTCTAGACAACTGCAAGACATGTTGCCGTAATTTAGCCATTTGAATCAAGGACACATCCAACACCTGTAGTGTAATTTATTTCAAGTACAAGTCAGTCAACCTAGCCTTACTTTATAACATAAAAATCAAGAGGTTTAAACTGGTGGTAATTTAACAGTGTTCATTTATTGTTCAAAACACCACAAACAATTGTACAGAAACAAGATGCATTATGGTCCATGAACAACGCAGCTGTAGTCATGTTCTTCTCCAGCATCTTCACCATCTTCCAGTCAGACCGTCACAGCGGGCTCCGTGAAAAGCGTGGTCATCTGAAATCGGGGGTTTAGGCCTTTAATTTCGTTGATGGAACCGCCGAGCAATCCCCCTTCGTCCGCATGTCAGTCACCTGGAGAGGCTCAGATGTGATCACAGCTGGCAGGCAGGAGGAGGGGCTTACTTTGACCTCTGCCTCATCTTTCTCCTTTTACGCTTCAGCCTGTTGGAAAACAGCAGCTGTCAGTAAAACACTCAATAGCACAAGGACTAAGATAGTAACAAAAATTGTTAAACTATAATTCAGTAATACTAGTTATCGAGATTATGACCAAAACTGGACAGCCCTGTGATGCCCATCAATATCGGACCAATCATGTAAATTTCCCTTCAGCTGTTAAGGACAGGACAGGAGTGTTTTCTATTTAATGATTTTTATCACCACCTAGACCAAGCGAGTTTGTGAGTACATTGACGTGTATTCATTTATTCATTCATTTTGTAAAGCTTTTTAACAGTGTTCCCTCAGTTACAAACCTGTACATCTTTAAATTAAACACTGACACTGTACAAACTTGGCTGAAAACTGAATTTCAGTTATTGGAGTAATGCTGCTCAGGAACTATATAACCCAGGTCATTTTCAGTAGATATAATTTTCCCTGCATCCAATTGAAACGTAGGGGCAAACAATTGTCAACATTTGAACAAGCCCAACCTAACATACTTTACAGTTAAAGCTCAATGATATCCACTAAATGTAAAATAAAACAAAAAAAAAAACAGACTTCCTTCCTTATAAACCTGACTTTTCCAAAGCCTAAACAATTGTGTTGTCTAGCCTAAATTTAAGCAGCTTGGATTAGGGAGCTGACAAAGACATTTTCTTTGTTTATCATGATGCTTACCTGCGCATACGCTTCTTCCTCCACTGAAAAAAGGGAGAAAAAGCACAGTCATTAAGAGTACATCAAGACCACATTTGCGCCACTACTTGGACAACATGCTTACTGTGATGCAGACAGTTACAGGGCCTCAGAACATGCAGTACATGTTTGTACTAAAAAGCATTTCACAGTGGTGTTTGTCACGCTGCATGCAGATCTGTTTTCAAACACGCATGGCTGCCTGGGCTCAGCCAGCTAGCTACGGTGCCAACATTACAAGATGCCCCAAAGAAAAGCTTCTAGTAGTATTAGCATTTATACTACTATATGTAGCTAATGCCCTGTTATCACTTAAAATTCTATTAATATTTTAAGGAGCTGGGTAGCAGGGTATATTTAATGATATAAACACGAAGAGCTTAAGGAAGGAGCTAGCAGCATTAGCTGGCGCGGGAAGAGGACACAAACAGCTGAAATATCGATATTGGTTTGTTATCTCACCTTGGCTCTCATCGTGTGGAGAGGTTTCTGTGAAAACGAAAACAATTAATGATCAGTAAGAGTGGATGACCGGTTAAATTAGCAGATTAAATTGGATCCTGTTAGCGGGGAATAAACTCAACATACCTCAAAGCGAGAAGAGCAACGGAAAGAGGATGTGACGAAGAAAACGAGCGGCTTTTAAAAGTGTCGTGACGTCATGTTCAGGCGACAGCTGAAGCGCCTCAGCTCAACGGGAAATGTAGTCCAACTGTTCAAATCGACGTACGAGCGAACCAGGTGATATTTTCCAACCACTTTTCCTGCTTTCTAAAGGCGACGACCTTCCGTTGAGCACAAAATTAACCCTGCAGTCGAGTTGGTTTTATTGATTTTATGTGTTGTTAAGACTCGCATTTTTTAGTGTACATTACTAACACAAAATTACTGAATCAGCTGTTAAAGTCATAAATATTAATCATAGTAATCGATTATTAATTAATAATGCAATGTGTGTGTGTGTGTGTGTGTGTGTGTGTGTGTTGAAATACACATATTCATACACAATGGTGGACTAACACCAAAAGTGCAGGTCTTTGTTCGTAGACCTTTCTGACACCTTTTTCACAAAATAGCCACAAACCTGCTTTGAAGATCCTGTTTTATTTCAATGTCCCTTTAGAAGTTCACCTGGATCTTTCATTCATTCCAGCTGTTTTACACATATATTTTGAAAGTGTTTAGAAATTTATCTAATAACCAGTATATGTGTGTTTCTAAATCAAACCAAATTAACTTTAGATTATCATTGAGTTAAATAAAGGTGATTTAAGTGAATTTAAACATAGTTCTTGGTGCTAGACAGGCTGGTCTGAGTATTTAAGAAACTGTTGAACTACTGGGATTTTTCCACACAACCACTTCCAGGCCCTACACAGAATGGTCCAAAAATATCCACAAATATCCAGTGAGCGGCAGTTGCCTGGGGGAACATGTTCTGTTGATGTCAGAGGTCAGACTGCTTCAAGCTGACATGAAGGAAATAGTAACTCAAACACTTGTTACGATCAAGGTCGGCAGAAGAGCAGTTCAAACCATGAAACAGACGGACTACAGCAGCAGAACCACACTTATTCCCACTCCTGTCAGCTAAGAACTGGAAACTGAGGTTACAATTTGCACAGACTCAACAAACATTAGAAACAGCAGATTGAAACAACATCATCAGATCTGATGGTTCTCGAATACTGATGCAATATTTAGGATGCAGGGTCAGTACTTTGCATAAACAACACAAAAGCACAGCTTCGTTCTGCTGTGTATCAGCAGCTCAGGCTGCCTGTGGTGTAATGGCATGGTGGATATTTTCTTGGCACACTTCAGGCTCCTCAGTATCAGCAGAGCATTGTTTAAATACCACTGCCTACCTGAGTATTGTTTTTGACAATGTCCATCTTCTGACACCAGCTTCCAGAAGAATAACACATCATGATACAAAACTGTCTCAAACAGGATTCTTGAACAGTTTGTGTTGAGTTTCTGCTAATATCAGTATTTGCTTCATAGCTTAAAACAAACATTAAAAGACAAACAAAACGTCTAATTTTTGGACACAATCTGATGATCTTGATACTTTAGACTAGACATAATACAGCAATGCCCTGAAGAAATGATGAAAGACAAGTGTATGAAAATGTTTTTTTATTTCATAGATGTGTAGGTCCATTGCCCACTGACTGAGCTACAAAGCAGGATTTTCCGATTTCCAACATATTCACCTGTTGACAAATGTGACCCAACATTATCCCAGATCTCAAAAATCAAACTCTGACCAGAGATGATCTGCATGGTCCAACTCCTCTGAAGACACCCAGAAGAGTTTACCTAAAACCTGATCAGCTTTAGCTGTCATGCTTCACGAGACAAATGATGTAGTAAAGCAAATCACTGATAGAAAAGTTTTCTTTTTTTTCCTTTTCCTGTCGTTAAACTGGAACATACAGTTATAGAGTTCTCTCTTTTCATAAAATTCAAGGGGAATGGCAGTAAATGTAGCAGTTTGTTCCCTTAGGTCAAGCTGATTACAACTTTGTTGCCAGTATACTTAAAAATATTTGCTCTTCTGCTAATTCTGTTATTGCTTTTAAAAATCTAGTGTAGGTAAAACTTCGTAGCTTTAGCGAAAAATGTACTCCGGTCATTATTATAGAAGAATAAACCTCCAATACATAAAATCTAAGTAAAAACCAATTTGTAAGCATGTCTGTGTTTCTCAGGTCCTGCAGTCAGATCATTTGTAGATTGTAACAATTAATGAGAGATAAAATTATAATTTAACCCTTTACTGCATGGCGTGGTTAAGAAATGTCTTAATAATCAAGTGGATGAAAAATTAGCACTTAAAGTGAGCTTTAAAGGCGGCCAATCAAACCTCTGGATTTCCACATGAATGTAAAAAAGTCTGTTAACACATCTCCTGAAATGACTTTGTTGCCAAAGAGAAATGTGGCAAATCCCACACAACATGATACGACGCATTAAACAAATATGATGCAAGTTTCTGTTGGTATAATTCACAAACCTTATGCCAGTTTACTCCCATTAATGCCCACTTGTAAGCCCCAGTCCACTCAAAAATAAAGTTTTCAGCTGCCAACAATACAAGTGTAAAAAGGACTAATATACTTATAAATTTAAAAGAAAAATTAACATTCAGCAACAAATTTACTGAAACCATCTGTAAAGATTCTGTAGGATCCTCGGTGCTGTAACCCTTTTCATGAATGCAATAAAGGGTTAATAATTCACATAGGAATGTCAAATATTTATATGATGCCAATGCTCTTATGAATTGATCAGTTTAATTGGCTATACTGAGTTGAGAATGGGCAGCGAGTTCAGGGAAGTTTGTCATGTTTTCTCTTGCATTTCTTTGGAGTCTTGCATGTGTGGAAAGGCAGTTTTCATTCTGCGGCTTCTGTGTCCTCAGTCGGCTGTCCACTTGCGTTTTCTGCTGTCTTTGAGGCCTTAAAGATCAAACGAAATAAGTAAATCAGTAAAAGAAGGCATTGTTGTAGATTTTAGTCCCATCTTACCATATTCCAAAATTTGTTCGGAATGACCCGATTATGAGGGCTTATGATCTAGTTACTGAACTCGTTGCTTTTATGCACCCGCAACACCTTATGAAAGAATCCTATCATTTTAATTTTATGTAAACGATTCAGATCCAAAAAAGCTGAACGATATATATCATGACATCGTTATGTTGCCTAACAACCACATACCAATAAGATTACCCCCCCATCAATTATGTACCCATAACACCTTTTAAAAGCATTATATCCAGGGGTGCACATAATTAGTCCGCAGGTGTGGATTCGCTGTCAAAATAAAAGACGCAAACCAGATAAGAAGTTGCAACGCACGTTTGCATACATATTAAAGGCACTGTTTTTGTCTGCTAGAGTGGGATCTTCACACCATATTCTGCACCACATCTCTGTGCGTTCATCATTTGTTGGAAGACAGCTCACCTCTTGCAACCACTTTTCCGAGAATACGCGCTTCTTTTGCGGTTCGGACTCCTTCTGACATTTCTTTGGAGGTGGAGGAACACTAAAGTAATTGCTTAAAGGAGTTTGCTTCTTTGATATTTTTAAGAGTGCTAAACAAATGTCTGTCCTCCTCCAGAAAATCTTATGTACCCAAACACGCATTTCAACTTCTTATCTGGGGCGTGTCTTTTATTTTGACAGCGAATGCGCACCTGCGGACCACTTATGTGCACCCTGATTATATCCTTTTCATTTCACAGCCAAAAGCGCCAACAGGCCAAACAGTACCGCAGCATGAGCATACACGAGTCTTCCTTGAGTTCATCTCCGTCCACAAACTACTGCTAAACAATCAGGGCACTTACCACTTTAATTTCACAACAATAACATCTCAGTCAGCAAACACTAAATACAGTCATTTTTGATATTTCCAAACTGTGATGTTTACCATATCAATATCAAATCACACCATCTGAAACATTAACTTATGACGTCAGGTTTAAATGCATTGGCATGTACTACTACTAATAATAAAATATTACCTTCTTTTTCTTTTTCTTCTGTGTTTTGCGGCTTGCAGAGCTCTGTAGTAAAGTCTAGAGAAGAGACAACAGTTTGACATGATGTGAACAAGACGTTTAATGAAATTGACTTATTGTATATATATTTATTATTGTTATTATCATTCTTACCTTTAGCTCTGGATCCTGAACTTCATGCTCTGACTTGTACAGCTCTGGGTCTAAAGGTCCGTTGGTGATTCTGTGAGGCCCATTGGCCATCAGCAGCACCGTGAACTTAAACTGAGCTACAACCTCTCCTGAGAACAAGATACAGGCGTAGGGTTAACAGCTTGTGAATAATTCAAACCTGTCTAGCAGAGAGCCAAGATGCTCACCCTCTTTCTCATGCAGCACACTGAAGGGCTGTAGCAACTCATGTTTGGCACACTCCACCACGCCGAGTCGGGCTTTGGCCTCATCCTCAAAAGCTCTGAATGAAAAATGGCTGTTAGCACCCAACTCGCTGTCAGCTGGCTACAAGTAAAGTGTGGTGTTCCCACCTGAGAGTGAAGGGCATGGCATCGAAACGTCGCTCAACCTCGCTGAAGAACGTACGAGAGGTCTTCATCTTTAAGCCGTACTGTTTACTCGGGTCCCTCTTATAAATCGTAGTCCGCAGACCCGAGTCTCTGGCCTAAAAGCAAATCGCATAGAACACAATACTTCAGTGCTGATTACTGGGAGCAGAATCATAACATCCATTCACAAACAAGAAGAAAAACAACAAACCTTTCCTTCTCCAGTGCTGATTAACACATCCACAGCGTAGACTTCATGTACCTCAAACTCTGCCTTCTCATGGTCTTTTCTGACAATCAACAGAAAGAGCAGGCAGTCAAAACACATTGCGAGCGTCAGTTTTATTCCACAATACAAACAGTCCCACAAAAATCATTCAAGTTACTCAGGAGGATCTCCCTCTAAATATTTTTCATTCCAATGCAGCACAACTACCGCTGTTGACATCGTCACACAGGCAGAAAAGCTGCGTACATGCACACAGTCACATTCTGGGGCAATGCCAATATTCAAAAATAATAACTTGGCCCATACCTACCCTGCACTGGACAGCAACACATTACATGAATATACATTTATGAAACTTTCTTTCTTTTAAATTCATGACTGAAAAAACTGTCACATAACCAGATTTTCTACAGTTGTACAAGAGTTAGCATCACAAAACAGATTTCTTGGGATTGCACTGGAAGGTGGATGAAGTTCAGCAGTGGGATTCTCCAAAACTGATCAAATTCAGTGGTGGGATAGCCTGAGCGAAAATATTTGTTTTCTGTTTTCCTCTGTTTTCTGTCTTTACAGAGAACTTGGATTTATTAAAAAAAGTCACAAGGCCATGCAGTATTTTATTTTTTTTTTAAATCTTTTCAAATGACGTGGGCATTTGTTATGCACGGCTCAGTGTGCACATCTACCATCTGGTTATCATTTTTCTATCATCCATATTAAGCCTGCTCTTTCCTCTTGCATTCATCCCTAGCAAGCAGGCTCACCCACCCTCATATAAATTCAGAGGAGACAGAGCAGTCTCTTTTGTAGGTGCGTTTGCTCCTTCAGTTGCTTTTAACAGTTTTGTTCATTATTACCTAAGCTGGGAGTTATCAGCAGCCCTGTTTCAGTTTTACTAGTTTATTAACATTATTTTTAGAAGATCAACCTGAATCCGAACCAGCCCACTGAGTGGTCGGTTCTCGGTCTTCCTCCTCTTGTTTGTTTTTGCGTTGGCTCCAGTTCTTCTTATTTGTATTCGATCTTTGTAAGTAATTATTTTTGAATTATTAAAAGTGCCTGCAACTGCAGCAGCTTTGTGGCATCTTGTGTATGTTAGGTTCCTTTGATTTGGGAGACTAACATGCATGTTAGGTTAACTGACGGTTCTAAATTGGTTGTAGGTGTGAACACGTGTGTGAAACTGTGTTTGTGTCTTTGTGATAGCGTCGTCATAGACTGGTGACCTTTTAAGGGTGTGCCCTCCCTCTCACACTGTTACAGCTAAGATAGGCTCCACCCAAACTATAACCCTGAATTGGACGAGTGGAAGAAAACTGAGGGAAATAGGGTGATTTTGTCTTTAGTTCATATTTATTGCAAAGATGTACCTTTGCTGGTCTGTTGGGTTCTGGATGATGGTCTTCTCTCCATCTATGACATGTTGCTTTAACTGATGAGACAGCATACCTTTAAAACAAAGAGATGGGCGGAACCCATAAGCTTAAAACATGAACTGTTTCCATGAAAACATTCCCATACATCTCATTAATCCCACACATCATCATCTTGTTATGTGAAGACAGACAGCACATTAAAATACAACGGTTTTTATAGGAACCCACCCTCAATAGGTGTGCACTTGAACGACTGTGCGATCTTGTTCCAGGCTTCTGTCACTTGAGTGTTCTGAGGCAGAGAAAATTAATTACTTTCACATCCAAATTACATCTTTGTACGACATAACCGTTAAAATACATGTGAGACTGCAAATAAGTTTACACCTAGTTTGTAGCAGAACTAGTCTATGATGGTATTCGAGCCAGAAAAATGTGGACTAAAGAGTAGCAAAGAAGCACTACTGGAGCGAATTACACATCCATTAATTTTCTTCCACTTATCAAAAATGCATTAAAAGTAAGATCTGTGCCAAATTAATAATTACAAGTCATTTAGATGTTTTGATGACTAAAGCACACCCCTGCAGAGAATATTAGTCCTGATCACAGCTGACGTGGAAAAGCCTCATGAAACACTCAAACATACCTGGTTACCAGGTTTCACGAGGCGTAGCGCTGCTTCTGCGCATAGATGAGCTGCTTTGATCACATCAGCTTTCCGGCCTGTGACGGGGTTCTCCTGCATATAGAAAAACAAAAAAAGACGACTTCAGGACTCACATGAGATGATACAAAACTGTGACCAAGGTGTGATATGTACACGTGTCTGCTTTTTTGTTTTTTCACCTTACTGGCTCCCACGATAAAGCTGTGAGCAACATTGGCGATGAAGCCATCAACATGAACTCCGAGATCGCTACACAAAATCAGAAGAAAAGGAAAAACGAAAGAATTAACTAACTGTAGGATACAGATCATGCCTTTAATTAAGTGCTACCCGGCTGTCAAATGTACTAGTACTGATGCAGGAAGTAATCAGATCAAATCTACTGGGAAGGACAAAAGATCGTTCCACTTTGGAAAATTAGCTTAGTGAGGACTACAATAATAAGAGAAGGTCAGACAAAAATACACAATTTAATCTGCAATAAATGGAAGCTATAACCCAAGGTGAGTTTCTTTTTTGGCAGTAGATCAGCTGGAATATGGTGAAGGACTTATTATGAATTCAAGGCAACAGCATTACTGACTGTATTAAACTTTCCAGACGTGCCCAGCAAAGAGGTTAGCAGAGTGAGACACATTAAAAAAAACAAAAAATATAAAAACCACATCACGACACTTGAAGAAACATCTTTACAACACTGAATATCCACACACAGCACAAAGACGTTACAGAGGACAAAGACATTAGTGGCAACGCAACAACTAAGATGAATCGACTTTCTTTTTCAAAGCCAAATACTGCATTTGAGTAACGTCATATATGGGATTTAGCGGATAAGATGGGCAGTAAAGCTAACATCCGGCATACCACCCGTTCTAAAAAGAAACCTTACTTGTCGTTTGCCACACACACAGCACACACAAGAGGCAAGACCATAGAGATGAAGGACACAATCAACAGCAAAGAGAAAGCGGAGCTATCACACAGAAAGTAGGGAGGACAATACATTGGGAGACTAGAGACACACGGGGGAAAGGAGGGGGTAACATTATTACAGTGCATGGTGCCTACATTTTGACCAGATCCCCATCTTTAAGTGTGTAGTCAGGGTCACTCTTCAGGGGAGAGAAGTGGCAAACACAGTTATTGACTGAGACGCTGGTAGGAAACGCAATGCCTAGAAGAGGGAGAAGAGAACCACCAAGTCTTCATTTGGAAATTATCCACAAATGTAATCAAGAAAGCCATACAAGAATGGAGTATGGAGGAGTATATCACTTAGAAGATCTACTCTGTCACCATGCTAGTTTTTAAAGCCCCTTCTGCTATTAGAGTTACTCGATGCTGTGCGAAATGACACAGAAAACACTGCCAACAGTTTGTTCTACTGGATCTAATTTCCTTGATGTGTCCACCTCGGGAAAACAAAACAAAACAAAACAAAAAAAACACAAAAAACCCCCACAAAAACCACAAAAACCCATAACGGGCAGATGCGGGCCTCACCTTTCTTCATTTCTTTTTCCTTCTTGAAGACCTTCCCGGTCTCCACCATTATATAGGCATCACCTTTTTCACAGAGACTGAGCACTGACACCCCGGGTTTGGCTGCTTCCATGACCAGACGGAGAGCCTCTGGATGAGACAGGAGGGAAGTCAGGCAGATTGATGCATTAGCTCACTATAAGTTTTTTTTTCTGATTATGTTAGCATGCTAGACCTATGACAGCTGAGATAAGCTCCAGACCACCACTGTAACACAAACACAGAGTGTAAATATAAACTGTGGTGGCCAGGATATGCATTTAATGTACTATGAGGTAGTGCCACAGCAAATATGTCCCATCTCCCGACTGCACTATCCATCCAAATAGATTAAATGGATAGATTTAAGTTTGTTTTTCATTACAGCATTAATCTGACCAAGTACCTCGACCTAATTACTGCTTAAATTGTTAAATACAACCATACATCTTGTGCGATGTTTGAGATCTATAGAATGCAGGTGTTTCCTGTGTTTTCATCATATAATGGAGCAGTGATCATGAAACCACAATGTGCTGGTCGTTAAATGCACAAAGAAGCCTTATGTGAATGATTTTAGAGCAAATTTCATGCTGTCGACTGACCATGAATGTCATCTGTCACCATAAACGTAGTTTAAAAGAGCTTCAGCTCGTGACCGTTTACGTGACATTTACAGCCGAACACCGGTCACCATTCTGAGCTAGCTGGTTTGTTAGCATCCCACACTAGTTAGTGACACAGACAGCTGCCTGTAAGAAACCCTATCGCTGCTGTTGGGTAACAATAGCAGAAAGCCGAGCAGTCGTTCAGTTATTCAGTTAGAAGCAGCTTTCAACCGACCCGGCTGCACCTGGTAGCTAGCTAGATGTGATAGCATATGTGTGCTTCGAATCTAAACCACATGGTTGCTGCTATAGGGAACCAATGTTAGCTGCTGTACGACAGGCCGAAAAGAGCAGGTCGTCACATCCAGTCACCGACAGTTACTCGCTGACATTAACTTACGGTTAGCGATGTCACCGCCCATCTTGTACTTGGTGACGACCAGATCCTCGGCTATAGTCTGTTCTTGCTCGTCGTCGGACATCTTGGCAGTGTAGTCTGAAGTCGCTAGTCGGCTATGGACAGCGACAGTTCCCCTCGGCTCAGCTCTGACCGAAGCTGCTACCGCAAGCCCCTCCCACTTCACCCTGACGTAAAGCGACCCCAGCCCGCCAATAAAGTCGCGCTACCAACTGTTTAAACCATGGCTGTGAAACATCCGGCACGAGGGTCTCGACCGGCTCGCCAAATGGTGTAAAAGCTAGTTTCTCTCAGTTTTTGGATAACAACTGTGGGTTTTGGGTTTTTTTTTTTTTTGCTTCTAGCACCTTTTACAGGGTGTAACTGACTTCTCCCCCAGCTGTAGCTGAGAACAATGAAACATTAATAATTATATTTCTCCTGTGGGAGCATTTACCACTTGAGCAAATGTCTATAGCTCAGCCAAGGATATTTGTTAATCTGTAATTAGATGTGCGCCCTTTGACAGGTTGCACACTTTGCATCATTATACAGTTCACCAGCTCATTTAAAATAAAAATGTTGCAGTTCCATACCAAGTATTCAAAATATTTTTATTGAGTAAACATCTTTAAATGATTCTTCAAATGATATTGTCACAATTTCTTACCTGAAATCTCTTTATTTACAATGTAAACACAAAAATATAGCTTGTATCACATAATAAAAACAATTTTGATGTATAACAAAGGACAAAGCTGCAAAATAGTCACGTGTTGTTTGGGGGGTTTTGTACATTTTGTTACATGCTACATCTTTAACGTGGCTTTTGGTTGCTTTTCTCATTTCAGATCCTTCATGACTGTGTTTGAGAGGGAAGTCCATGAGATTTAAAATGTTCTTCATGTTGGCACAGCACTGGGCTTAAGAAACATCCTGCTGTGCCAGTATCCTGGGTTGTCGAAAGATCTGTCACCGACAGCAGGCTCCGTAACCCTGACTCCGGCCCGCATAGACTGGTGTTGCTCTCTGCGCCCCGCTGCCCCATTTTCCTCCCTCTGTAAGTTTTGATACACCACACCATCTCCGCCAGGTGGTGGGGCAGAAAAGCAGTCCATATCCTCGTATTCATCTGCCTCTGTCCCCTCTACATTCAGCTCTTTCTTGTCTTGAAGAGCCTGTCGTAGCTTTGGCTGCCTGTTTGTGTAATGATAGTTACCGTCCTCCACGTATTCATCCTCCTCCTCTTCCACCTTGCTGCTCATCCTCACAGGAGCTGGAGGAGGAGGAGGGTCACGTACTGGCGGACCTTCCAGCTTTTCACCGCCTCTGATGTCCATGTATTCATACTCAACTTCACTGGAACCCTGCTGCTCGGAGTCAGAGTTGTCCTTGCTCCTGGTGTAGCTTCCCCTGACCTCCACCGACACACCGGTGTCACATGAGGACGCTGTCACGTGTGATGACATTGAAGAGGTTCGCTTCTTGTTCGGCTTCAGCCACTGGCTGCCTTGCCTGAGTGATACAGGTGTTAAACACACCTGCTTGTTCATGTACTCGTATTCTTCATCATCTGGGTCGTCCAGGAGCTCTGATGAACGAGACTTTCCCATCCTCCCAGGAGCAGCTCGCGATGAGAAAAGCAACGTATCTGAAAGAAACAGATAACAGTAAAAAACAAAGACTAGCTAAACTGGGGCTATAAAGACAAAGTATTTTAAACAGCTGGCTTAGTACAGCTAATCTTCTAGGGCTGCTGCTCATTTCCAAGTGGTAACTGTTAGTGTGTTGTAAATTAACAATTATGGTATCACCTCTCTCCGGGCTCCCTCCAGGAAGCACATATCCGTTTTGATCTTCTTCTTCCATCTCTGGTGAGGGAGTCTCAGGTGGCCCGCCGGACATGCTGTCTCTCTGCGACACATAAGCGCTGTCCTCACGATGACGTCTTCTTTTCAGGCTCCCTGCTAAGGGGAAGTCCTCACCCATCTCCATCTCCATTCCAGTGCCGCAGCCTTCCGAGCTCTCGGACACAGTACGGGCAGAATTTAGCCGAGAGCGTGACTGCCACATCGCCTACCCAACAAAACACAATCAGAACTCTATTGGCAAACTGGTAACAGCAGAAATCTTCAGTGGACTCGTTCTGGTCATGTGTATAAACACTACGAATTGGTTTAACAAAACAAAAGTCTCTTTTATCTACCTGTGTATGGTTGTCAACACCTGAGGTCATGGGCAGGTATCCAGTTCCGCTGGATGAATTAAGAATCACCTGTTATAAGAAAAGAGACAGTAAATGGATGATATCACACACACATACACACACACACATGCACATTCATTAAACACTTGAAGAAAAAAAAAATCGTGCATTGGGGAAATTTTGAGATTCAGTACCTTGCCCAGGAATATGATTTCTAAAGTTGACACTAAGTTAAGAGGAAAGTGGTATGCCCTACTTTGGGAGTGTCCATCCTAGAGTAACGATTGAGACTTTTTGCCATGTAGTAGTTGGCTGGAGACAAGTCATCTTCTTTCTCATCTGCCAACGGGTCCTCAAGGTTGACATCTACATCATCCAAGTCATCCAGGTCTGCACTTCGTTGGATGGGTTCATCTGGGGATGAGTCCTGTTGGCTACAGTCCTCCTGGCCAAACAAGGCAAATCATATATATATATATATATATATATATATATCACATAGCAAACTACACATAGCTTTAACTGAAGCGCCACTTTACTGTACTGTGATGAAACTGTCTTACTTTGATCACCAAGTAGCGAGGTGGGTCTCTGGCCATTCTGGTAAATTCACTCGCCAGCTCCTTGAATGTTGGACGGACATTCTCATCAATCATCCAACCTGGAGAGTCATGAAAGGGCATCGGAACCAATTACAAAATGAAGAATTGACAGCCTACTTAATACTTGGCGGCTTTCAGTCAATTTCATATTTATTTTAATGTCTGTCAGGTTAAAATGTGCAAATTAGTTTTAACATTTTATTCATATGTCACGCCTAATGGACGTGGCAGATAAAAAATCAGAGGTTTATGAACCAA
>NC_140600.1:3788208-4107316 GCF_057381915.1 Diplotaxodon limnothrissa | reverse complement strand
GTTTGAGCTAAGATTTCCAAGTTATTCACATAATGAAAACTTGTACTTTGTTTCGGTCGAGTTCCCCATTCAAATGCATGTAACAGTGAGAAACGCACTGTCTTGGCGAAAGAAAGCGTTTTTGTACAACTTCATAGAAATAGCTGTAACTTTTGATAGAAGACTCGGATACACATGTTTATGGCTTTATCTTATAGAACTCAAGGTTCCCGTGCTGGGAAAACAGGTTTTGCAGCTGTTTGAGCTAAGATTTCCAAGTTATTCACATAATGAAAACCTATACTTTGTTTCGGTCGAGTTCCCCATTCAAATGCATGTAACAGTGAGAAACGCACTGTCTTGGCGAAAGAAAGCGTTTTTGTACAACTTCATAGAAATAGCTGTAACTTTTGATAGAAGACTCGGATACACATGTTTATGGCTTTATCTTATAGAACTCAAGGTTCCCGTGCTGGGAAAACAGGTTTTGCAGCTGTTTGAGCTAAGATTTCCAAGTTATTCACATAATGAAAACCTATACTTTGTTTCGGTCGAGTTCCCCATTCAAATGCATGTAACAGTGAGAAACGCACTGTCTTGGCGAAAGAAAGCGTTTTTGTACAACTTCATAGAAATAGCTGTAACTTTTGATAGAAGACTCGGATACACATGTTTATGGCTTTATCTTATAGAACTCAAGGTTCCCGTGCTGGGAAAACAGGTTTTGCAGCTGTTTGAGCTAAGATTTCCAAGTTATTCACATAATGAAAACCTATACTTTGTTTCGGTCGAGTTCCCCATTCAAATGCATGTAACAGTGAGAAACGCACTGTCTTGGCGAAAGAAAGCGTTTTTGTACAACTTCATAGAAATAGCTGTAACTTTTGATAGAAGACTCAGACAAACATGTTTATGGCCTTATATTATAGAACTCAAGGTCCCCGTGCTGGGAAAACAGGTTTTGCAGCTGTTTGAGCTAAGATTTCCAAGTTATTCACATAATGAAAACCTATACTTTGTTTCGGTCGAGTTCCCCATTCAAATGCATGTAACAGTGAGAAACGCACTGTCTTGGCGAAAGAAAGCGTTTTTGTACAACTTCATAGAAATAGCTGTAACTTTTGATAGAAGACTCGGATACACATGTTTATGGCTTTATCTTATAGAACTCAAGGTCCCCGTGCTGGGAAAACAGGTTTTGCAGCTGTTTGAGCTAAGATTTCCAAGTTATTCACATAATGAAAACCTATACTTTGTTTCGGTCGAGTTCCCCATTCAAATGCATGTAACAGTGAGAAACGCACTGTCTTGGCGAAAGAAAGCGTTTTTGTACAACTTCATAGAAATAGCTGTAACTTTTGATAGAAGACTCGGATACACATGTTTATGGCTTTATCTTATAGAACTCAAGGTTCCCGTGCTGGGAAAACAGGTTTTGCAGCTGTTTGAGCTAAGATTTCCAAGTTATTCACATAATGAAAACCTATACTTTGTTTCGGTCGAGTTCCCCATTCAAATGCATGTAACAGTGAGAAACGCACTGTCTTGGCGAAAGAAAGCGTTTTTGTACAACTTCATAGAAATAGCTGTAACTTTTGATAGAAGACTCGGATACACATGTTTATGGCTTTATCTTATAGAACTCAAGGTTCCCGTGCTGGGAAAACAGGTTTTGCAGCTGTTTGAGCTAAGATTTCCAAGTTATTCACATAATGAAAACCTATACTTTGTTTCGGTCGAGTTCCCCATTCAAATGCATGTAACAGTGAGAAACGCACTGTCTTGGCGAAAGAAAGCGTTTTTGTACAACTTCATAGAAATAGCTGTAACTTTTGATAGAAGACTCGGATACACATGTTTATGGCTTTATCTTATAGAACTCAAGGTTCCCGTGCTGGGAAAACAGGTTTTGCAGCTGTTTGAGCTAAGATTTCCAAGTTATTCACATAATGAAAACCTATACTTTGTTTCGGTCGAGTTCCCCATTCAAATGCATGTAACAGTGAGAAACGCACTGTCTTGGCGAAAGAAAGCGTTTTTGTACAACTTCATAGAAATAGCTGTAACTTTTGATAGAAGACTCAGACAAACATGTTTATGGCCTTATATTATAGAACTCAAGGTCTCCGTGCTGGGAAAACAGGTTTTGCAGCTGTTTGAGCTAAGATTTCCAAGTTATTCACATAATGAAAACCTATACTTTGTTTCGGTCGAGTTCCCCATTCAAATGCATGTAACAGTGAGAAACGCACTGTCTTGGCGAAAGAAAGCGTTTTTGTACAACTTCATAGAAATAGCTGTAACTTTTGATAGAAGACTCGGATACACATGTTTATGGCTTTATCTTATAGAACTCAAGGTCCCCGTGCTGGGAAAACAGGTTTTGCAGCTGTTTGAGCTAAGATTTCCAAGTTATTCACATAATGAAAACTTGTACTTTGTTTCGGTCGAGTTCCCCATTCAAATGCATGTAACAGTGAGAAACGCACTGTCTTGGCGAAAGAAAGCGTTTTTGTACAACTTCATAGAAATAGCTGTAACTTTTGATAGAAGACTCGGATACACATGTTTATGGCTTTATCTTATAGAACTCAAGGTTCCCGTGCTGGGAAAACAGGTTTTGCAGCTGTTTGAGCTAAGATTTCCAAGTTATTCACATAATGAAAACCTATACTTTGTTTCGGTCGAGTTCCCCATTCAAATGCATGTAACAGTGAGAAACGCACTGTCTTGGCGAAAGAAAGCGTTTTTGTACAACTTCATAGAAATAGCTGTAACTTTTGATAGAAGACTCAGACAAACATGTTTATGGCCTTATATTATAGAACTCAAGGTCTCCGTGCTGGGAAAACAGGTTTTGCAGCTGTTTGAGCTAAGATTTCCAAGTTATTCACATAATGAAAACCTATACTTTGTTTCGGTCGAGTTCCCCATTCAAATGCATGTAACAGTGAGAAACGCACTGTCTTGGCGAAAGAAAGCGTTTTTGTACAACTTCATAGAAATAGCTGTAACTTTTGATAGAAGACTCGGATACACATGTTTATGGCTTTATCTTATAGAACTCAAGGTCCCCGTGCTGGGAAAACAGGTTTTGCAGCTGTTTGAGCTAAGATTTCCAAGTTATTCACATAATGAAAACTTGTACTTTGTTTCGGTCGAGTTCCCCATTCAAATGCATGTAACAGTGAGAAACGCACTGTCTTGGCGAAAGAAAGCGTTTTTGTACAACTTCATAGAAATAGCTGTAACTTTTGATAGAAGACTCGGATACACATGTTTATGGCTTTATCTTATAGAACTCAAGGTTCCCGTGCTGGGAAAACAGGTTTTGCAGCTGTTTGAGCTAAGATTTCCAAGTTATTCACATAATGAAAACCTATACTTTGTTTCGGTCGAGTTCCCCATTCAAATGCATGTAACAGTGAGAAACGCACTGTCTTGGCGAAAGAAAGCGTTTTTGTACAACTTCATAGAAATAGCTGTAACTTTTGATAGAAGACTCGGATACACATGTTTATGGCTTTATCTTATAGAACTCAAGGTTCCCGTGCTGGGAAAACAGGTTTTGCAGCTGTTTGAGCTAAGATTTCCAAGTTATTCACATAATGAAAACCTATACTTTGTTTCGGTCGAGTTCCCCATTCAAATGCATGTAACAGTGAGAAACGCACTGTCTTGGCGAAAGAAAGCGTTTTTGTACAACTTCATAGAAATAGCTGTAACTTTTGATAGAAGACTCAGACAAACATGTTTATGGCCTTATATTATAGAACTCAAGGTCCCCGTGCTGGGAAAACAGGTTTTGCAGCTGTTTGAGCTAAGATTTTCAAGTTATTCACATAATGAAAACCTATACTTTGTTTCGGTCGAGTTCCCCATTCAAATGCATGTAACAGTGAGAAACGCACTGTCTTGGCGAAAGAAAGCGTTTTTGTACAACTTCATAGAAATAGCTGTAACTTTTGATAGAAGACTCGGATACACATGTTTATGGCCTTATATTATAGAACTCAAGGTTCCCGTGCTGGGAAAACAGGTTTTGCAGCTGTTTGAGCTAAGATTTCCAAGTTATTCACATAATGAAAACCTATACTTTGTTTCGGTCGAGTTCCCCATTCAAATGCATGTAACAGTGAGAAACGCACTGTCTTGGCGAAAGAAAGCGTTTTTGTACAACTTCATAGAAATAGCTGTAACTTTTGATAGAAGACTCAGACAAACATGTTTATGGCCTTATATTATAGAACTCAAGGTCCCCGTGCTGGGAAAACAGGTTTTGCAGCTGTTTGAGCTAAGATTTTCAAGTTATTCACATAATGAAAACCTATACTTTGTTTCGGTCGAGTTCCCCATTCAAATGCATGTAACAGTGAGAAACGCACTGTCTTGGCGAAAGAAAGCGTTTTTGTACAACTTCATAGAAATAGCTGTAACTTTTGATAGAAGACTCAGACAAACATGTTTATGGCCTTATATTATAGAACTCAAGGTCCCCGTGCTGGGAAAACAGGTTTTGCAGCTGTTTGAGCTAAGATTTCCAAGTTATTCACATAATGAAAACCTATACTTTGTTTCGGTCGAGTTCCCCATTCAAATGCATGTAACAGTGAGAAACGCACTGTCTTGGCGAAAGAAAGCGTTTTTGTACAACTTCATAGAAATAGCTGTAACTTTTGATAGAAGACTCGGATACACATGTTTATGGCTTTATCTTATAGAACTCAAGGTCCCCGTGCTGGGAAAACAGGTTTTGCAGCTGTTTGAGCTAAGATTTCCAAGTTATTCACATAATGAAAACTTGTACTTTGTTTCGGTCGAGTTCCCCATTCAAATGCATGTAACAGTGAGAAACGCACTGTCTTGGCGAAAGAAAGCGTTTTTGTACAACTTCATAGAAATAGCTGTAACTTTTGATAGAAGACTCGGATACACATGTTTATGGCTTTATCTTATAGAACTCAAGGTTCCCGTGCTGGGAAAACAGGTTTTGCAGCTGTTTGAGCTAAGATTTCCAAGTTATTCACATAATGAAAACCTATACTTTGTTTCGGTCGAGTTCCCCATTCAAATGCATGTAACAGTGAGAAACGCACTGTCTTGGCGAAAGAAAGCGTTTTTGTACAACTTCATAGAAATAGCTGTAACTTTTGATAGAAGACTCGGATACACATGTTTATGGCTTTATCTTATAGAACTCAAGGTTCCCGTGCTGGGAAAACAGGTTTTGCAGCTGTTTGAGCTAAGATTTCCAAGTTATTCACATAATGAAAACCTATACTTTGTTTCGGTCGAGTTCCCCATTCAAATGCATGTAACAGTGAGAAACGCACTGTCTTGGCGAAAGAAAGCATTTTTGTACAACTTCATAGAAATAGCTGTAACTTTAGATAGAAGACTCAGACAAACATGTTTATGGCCTTATATTATAGAACTCAAGGTCTCCGTGCTGGGAAAACAGGTTTTGCAGCTGTTTGAGCTAAGATTTCCAAGTTATTCACATAATGAAAACTTGTACTTTGTTTCGGTCGAGTTCCCCATTCAAATGCATGTAACAGTGAGAAACGCACTGTCTTGGCGAAAGAAAGCGTTTTTGTACAACTTCATAGAAATAGCTGTAACTTTTGATAGAAGACTCGGATACACATGTTTATGGCTTTATCTTATAGAACTCAAGGTTCCCGTGCTGGGAAAACAGGTTTTGCAGCTGTTTGAGCTAAGATTTCCAAGTTATTCACATAATGAAAACCTATACTTTGTTTCGGTCGAGTTCCCCATTCAAATGCATGTAACAGTGAGAAACGCACTGTCTTGGCGAAAGAAAGCGTTTTTGTACAACTTCATAGAAATAGCTGTAACTTTTGATAGAAGACTCGGATACACATGTTTATGGCTTTATCTTATAGAACTCAAGGTTCCCGTGCTGGGAAAACAGGTTTTGCAGCTGTTTGAGCTAAGATTTCCAAGTTATTCACATAATGAAAACCTATACTTTGTTTCGGTCGAGTTCCCCATTCAAATGCATGTAACAGTGAGAAACGCACTGTCTTGGCGAAAGAAAGCGTTTTTGTACAACTTCATAGAAATAGCTGTAACTTTTGATAGAAGACTCGGATACACATGTTTATGGCTTTATCTTATAGAACTCAAGGTTCCCGTGCTGGGAAAACAGGTTTTGCAGCTGTTTGAGCTAAGATTTCCAAGTTATTCACATAATGAAAACCTATACTTTGTTTCGGTCGAGTTCCCCATTCAAATGCATGTAACAGTGAGAAACGCACTGTCTTGGCGAAAGAAAGCGTTTTTGTACAACTTCATAGAAATAGCTGTAACTTTTGATAGAAGACTCAGACAAACATGTTTATGGCCTTATATTATAGAACTCAAGGTTCCCGTGCTGGGAAAACAGGTTTTGCAGCTGTTTGAGCTAAGATTTCCAAGTTATTCACATAATGAAAACCTATACTTTGTTTCGGTCGAGTTCCCCATTCAAATGCATGTAACAGTGAGAAACGCACTGTCTTGGCGAAAGAAAGCATTTTTGTACAACTTCATAGAAATAGCTGTAACTTTAGATAGAAGACTCAGACAAACATGTTTATGGCCTTATATTATAGAACTCAAGGTCTCCGTGCTGGGAAAACAGGTTTTGCAGCTGTTTGAGCTAAGATTTCCAAGTTATTCACATAATGAAAACTTGTACTTTGTTTCGGTCGAGTTCCCCATTCAAATGCATGTAACAGTGAGAAACGCACTGTCTTGGCGAAAGAAAGCGTTTTTGTACAACTTCATAGAAATAGCTGTAACTTTTGATAGAAGACTCAGACAAACATGTTTATGGCCTTATATTATAGAACTCAAGGTTCCCGTGCTGGGAAAACAGGTTTTGCAGCTGTTTGAGCTAAGATTTCCAAGTTATTCACATAATGAAAACCTATACTTTGTTTCGGTCGAGTTCCCCATTCAAATGCATGTAACAGTGAGAAACGCACTGTCTTGGCGAAAGAAAGCGTTTTTGTACAACTTCATAGAAATAGCTGTAACTTTTGATAGAAGACTCGGATACACATGTTTATGGCTTTATCTTATAGAACTCAAGGTCCCCGTGCTGGGAAAACAGGTTTTGCAGCTGTTTGAGCTAAGATTTCCAAGTTATTCACATAATGAAAACTTGTACTTTGTTTCGGTCGAGTTCCCCATTCAAATGCATGTAACAGTGAGAAACGCACTGTCTTGGCGAAAGAAAGCGTTTTTGTACAACTTCATAGAAATAGCTGTAACTTTTGATAGAAGACTCGGATACACATGTTTATGGCTTTATCTTATAGAACTCAAGGTCCCCGTGCTGGGAAAACAGGTTTTGCAGCTGTTTGAGCTAAGATTTCCAAGTTATTCACATAATGAAAACTTGTACTTTGTTTCGGTCGAGTTCCCCATTCAAATGCATGTAACAGTGAGAAACGCACTGTCTTGGCGAAAGAAAGCGTTTTTGTACAACTTCATAGAAATAGCTGTAACTTTTGATAGAAGACTCAGACAAACATGTTTATGGCCTTATATTATAGAACTCAAGGTTCCCGTGCTGGGAAAACAGGTTTTGCAGCTGTTTGAGCTAAGATTTCCAAGTTATTCACATAATGAAAACCTATACTTTGTTTCGGTCGAGTTCCCCATTCAAATGCATGTAACAGTGAGAAACGCACTGTCTTGGCGAAAGAAAGCGTTTTTGTACAACTTCATAGAAATAGCTGTAACTTTTGATAGAAGACTCGGATACACATGTTTATGGCTTTATCTTATAGAACTCAAGGTCCCCGTGCTGGGAAAACAGGTTTTGCAGCTGTTTGAGCTAAGATTTCCAAGTTATTCACATAATGAAAACTTGTACTTTGTTTCGGTCGAGTTCCCCATTCAAATGCATGTAACAGTGAGAAACGCACTGTCTTGGCGAAAGAAAGCGTTTTTGTACAACTTCATAGAAATAGCTGTAACTTTTGATAGAAGACTCGGATACACATGTTTATGGCTTTATCTTATAGAACTCAAGGTCCCCGTGCTGGGAAAACAGGTTTTGCAGCTGTTTGAGCTAAGATTTCCAAGTTATTCACATAATGAAAACTTGTACTTTGTTTCGGTCGAGTTCCCCATTCAAATGCATGTAACAGTGAGAAACGCACTGTCTTGGCGAAAGAAAGCGTTTTTGTACAACTTCATAGAAATAGCTGTAACTTTTGATAGAAGACTCGGATACACATGTTTATGGCTTTATCTTATAGAACTCAAGGTTCCCGTGCTGGGAAAACAGGTTTTGCAGCTGTTTGAGCTAAGATTTCCAAGTTATTCACATAATGAAAACCTATACTTTGTTTCGGTCGAGTTCCCCATTCAAATGCATGTAACAGTGAGAAACGCACTGTCTTGGCGAAAGAAAGCGTTTTTGTACAACTTCATAGAAATAGCTGTAACTTTTGATAGAAGACTCGGATACACATGTTTATGGCTTTATCTTATAGAACTCAAGGTTCCCGTGCTGGGAAAACAGGTTTTGCAGCTGTTTGAGCTAAGATTTCCAAGTTATTCACATAATGAAAACCTATACTTTGTTTCGGTCGAGTTCCCCATTCAAATGCATGTAACAGTGAGAAACGCACTGTCTTGGCGAAAGAAAGCGTTTTTGTACAACTTCATAGAAATAGCTGTAACTTTTGATAGAAGACTCAGACAAACATGTTTATGGCCTTATATTATAGAACTCAAGGTCCCCGTGCTGGGAAAACAGGTTTTGCAGCTGTTTGAGCTAAGATTTTCAAGTTATTCACATAATGAAAACCTATACTTTGTTTCGGTCGAGTTCCCCATTCAAATGCATGTAACAGTGAGAAACGCACTGTCTTGGCGAAAGAAAGCGTTTTTGTACAACTTCATAGAAATAGCTGTAACTTTTGATAGAAGACTCGGATACACATGTTTATGGCCTTATATTATAGAACTCAAGGTTCCCGTGCTGGGAAAACAGGTTTTGCAGCTGTTTGAGCTAAGATTTCCAAGTTATTCACATAATGAAAACCTATACTTTGTTTCGGTCGAGTTCCCCATTCAAATGCATGTAACAGTGAGAAACGCACTGTCTTGGCGAAAGAAAGCGTTTTTGTACAACTTCATAGAAATAGCTGTAACTTTTGATAGAAGACTCAGACAAACATGTTTATGGCCTTATATTATAGAACTCAAGGTCCCCGTGCTGGGAAAACAGGTTTTGCAGCTGTTTGAGCTAAGATTTTCAAGTTATTCACATAATGAAAACCTATACTTTGTTTCGGTCGAGTTCCCCATTCAAATGCATGTAACAGTGAGAAACGCACTGTCTTGGCGAAAGAAAGCGTTTTTGTACAACTTCATAGAAATAGCTGTAACTTTTGATAGAAGACTCAGACAAACATGTTTATGGCCTTATATTATAGAACTCAAGGTTCCCGTGCTGGGAAAACAGGTTTTGCAGCTGTTTGAGCTAAGATTTCCAAGTTATTCACATAATGAAAACCTATACTTTGTTTCGGTCGAGTTCCCCATTCAAATGCATGTAACAGTGAGAAACGCACTGTCTTGGCGAAAGAAAGCGTTTTTGTACAACTTCATAGAAATAGCTGTAACTTTTGATAGAAGACTCGGATACACATGTTTATGGCTTTATCTTATAGAACTCAAGGTCCCCGTGCTGGGAAAACAGGTTTTGCAGCTGTTTGAGCTAAGATTTCCAAGTTATTCACATAATGAAAACTTGTACTTTGTTTCGGTCGAGTTCCCCATTCAAATGCATGTAACAGTGAGAAACGCACTGTCTTGGCGAAAGAAAGCGTTTTTGTACAACTTCATAGAAATAGCTGTAACTTTTGATAGAAGACTCGGATACACATGTTTATGGCTTTATCTTATAGAACTCAAGGTTCCCGTGCTGGGAAAACAGGTTTTGCAGCTGTTTGAGCTAAGATTTCCAAGTTATTCACATAATGAAAACCTATACTTTGTTTCGGTCGAGTTCCCCATTCAAATGCATGTAACAGTGAGAAACGCACTGTCTTGGCGAAAGAAAGCGTTTTTGTACAACTTCATAGAAATAGCTGTAACTTTTGATAGAAGACTCAGACAAACATGTTTATGGCCTTATATTATAGAACTCAAGGTCTCCGTGCTGGGAAAACAGGTTTTGCAGCTGTTTGAGCTAAGATTTCCAAGTTATTCACATAATGAAAACTTGTACTTTGTTTCGGTCGAGTTCCCCATTCAAATGCATGTAACAGTGAGAAACGCACTGTCTTGGCGAAAGAAAGCGTTTTTGTACAACTTCATAGAAATAGCTGTAACTTTTGATAGAAGACTCGGATACACATGTTTATGGCTTTATCTTATAGAACTCAAGGTTCCCGTGCTGGGAAAACAGGTTTTGCAGCTGTTTGAGCTAAGATTTCCAAGTTATTCACATAATGAAAACCTATACTTTGTTTCGGTCGAGTTCCCCATTCAAATGCATGTAACAGTGAGAAACGCACTGTCTTGGCGAAAGAAAGCGTTTTTGTACAACTTCATAGAAATAGCTGTAACTTTTGATAGAAGACTCAGACAAACATGTTTATGGCCTTATATTATAGAACTCAAGGTCCCCGTGCTGGGAAAACAGGTTTTGCAGCTGTTTGAGCTAAGATTTCCAAGTTATTCACATAATGAAAACCTATACTTTGTTTCGGTCGAGTTCCCCATTCAAATGCATGTAACAGTGAGAAACGCACTGTCTTGGCGAAAGAAAGCATTTTTGTACAACTTCATAGAAATAGCTGTAACTTTAGATAGAAGACTCAGACAAACATGTTTATGGCCTTATATTATAGAACTCAAGGTCCCCGTGCTGGGAAAACAGGTTTTGCAGCTGTTTGAGCTAAGATTTTCAAGTTATTCACATAATGAAAACCTATACTTTGTTTCGGTCGAGTTCCCCATTCAAATGCATGTAACAGTGAGAAACGCACTGTCTTGGCGAAAGAAAGCGTTTTTGTACAACTTCATAGAAATAGCTGTAACTTTTGATAGAAGACTCAGACAAACATGTTTATGGCCTTATATTATAGAACTCAAGGTCTCCGTGCTGGGAAAACAGGTTTTGCAGCTGTTTGAGCTAAGATTTCCAAGTTATTCACATAATGAAAACTTGTACTTTGTTTCGGTCGAGTTCCCCATTCAAATGCATGTAACAGTGAGAAACGCACTGTCTTGGCGAAAGAAAGCGTTTTTGTACAACTTCATAGAAATAGCTGTAACTTTTGATAGAAGACTCGGTTACACATGTTTATGGCTTTATCTTATAGAACTCAAGGTTCCCGTGCTGGGAAAACAGGTTTTGCAGCTGTTTGAGCTAAGATTTCCAAGTTATTCACATAATGAAAACCTATACTTTGTTTCGGTCGAGTTCCCCATTCAAATGCATGTAACAGTGAGAAACGCACTGTCTTGGCGAAAGAAAGCGTTTTTGTACAACTTCATAGAAATAGCTGTAACTTTTGATAGAAGACTCAGACAAACATGTTTATGGCCTTATATTATAGAACTCAAGGTCCCCGTGCTGGGAAAACAGGTTTTGCAGCTGTTTGAGCTAAGATTTCCAAGTTATTCACATAATGAAAACCTATACTTTGTTTCGGTCGAGTTCCCCATTCAAATGCATGTAACAGTGAGAAACGCACTGTCTTGGCGAAAGAAAGCGTTTTTGTACAACTTCATAGAAATAGCTGTAACTTTTGATAGAAGACTCGGATACACATGTTTATGGCTTTATCTTATAGAACTCAAGGTTCCCGTGCTGGGAAAACAGGTTTTGCAGCTGTTTGAGCTAAGATTTCCAAGTTATTCACATAATGAAAACCTATACTTTGTTTCGGTCGAGTTCCCCATTCAAATGCATGTAACAGTGAGAAACGCACTGTCTTGGCGAAAGAAAGCGTTTTTGTACAACTTTATAGAAATAGCTGTAACTTTTGATAGAAGACTCGGATACACATGTTTATGGCTTTATCTTATAGAACTCAAGGTTCCCGTGCTGGGAAAACAGGTTTTGCAGCTGTTTGAGCTAAGATTTCCAAGTTATTCACATAATGAAAACCTATACTTTGTTTCGGTCGAGTTCCCCATTCAAATGCATGTAACAGTGAGAAACGCACTGTCTTGGCGAAAGAAAGCGTTTTTGTACAACTTCATAGAAATAGCTGTAACTTTTGATAGAAGACTCGGATACACATGTTTATGGCTTTATCTTATAGAACTCAAGGTTCCCGTGCTGGGAAAACAGGTTTTGCAGCTGTTTGAGCTAAGATTTCCAAGTTATTCACATAATGAAAACCTATACTTTGTTTCGGTCGAGTTCCCCATTCAAATGCATGTAACAGTGAGAAACGCACTGTCTTGGCGAAAGAAAGCGTTTTTGTACAACTTCATAGAAATAGCTGTAACTTTTGATAGAAGACTCGGATACACATGTTTATGGCTTTATCTTATAGAACTCAAGGTTCCCGTGCTGGGAAAACAGGTTTTGCAGCTGTTTGAGCTAAGATTTCCAAGTTATTCACATAATGAAAACCTATACTTTGTTTCGGTCGAGTTCCCCATTCAAATGCATGTAACAGTGAGAAACGCACTGTCTTGGCGAAAGAAAGCGTTTTTGTACAACTTCATAGAAATAGCTGTAACTTTTGATAGAAGACTCGGATACACATGTTTATGGCTTTATCTTATAGAACTCAAGGTCCCCGTGCTGGGAAAACAGGTTTTGCAGCTGTTTGAGCTAAGATTTCCAAGTTATTCACATAATGAAAACTTGTACTTTGTTTCGGTCGAGTTCCCCATTCAAATGCATGTAACAGTGAGAAACGCACTGTCTTGGCGAAAGAAAGCGTTTTTGTACAACTTCATAGAAATAGCTGTAACTTTTGATAGAAGACTCGGATACACATGTTTATGGCTTTATCTTATAGAACTCAAGGTTCCCGTGCTGGGAAAACAGGTTTTGCAGCTGTTTGAGCTAAGATTTCCAAGTTATTCACATAATGAAAACCTATACTTTGTTTCGGTCGAGTTCCCCATTCAAATGCATGTAACAGTGAGAAACGCACTGTCTTGGCGAAAGAAAGCGTTTTTGTACAACTTCATAGAAATAGCTGTAACTTTTGATAGAAGACTCAGACAAACATGTTTATGGCCTTATATTATAGAACTCAAGGTCTCCGTGCTGGGAAAACAGGTTTTGCAGCTGTTTGAGCTAAGATTTCCAAGTTATTCACATAATGAAAACCTATACTTTGTTTCGGTCGAGTTCCCCATTCAAATGCATGTAACAGTGAGAAACGCACTGTCTTGGCGAAAGAAAGCGTTTTTGTACAACTTCATAGAAATAGCTGTAACTTTTGATAGAAGACTCGGATACACATGTTTATGGCTTTATCTTATAGAACTCAAGGTTCCCGTGCTGGGAAAACAGGTTTTGCAGCTGTTTGAGCTAAGATTTCCAAGTTATTCACATAATGAAAACCTATACTTTGTTTCGGTCGAGTTCCCCATTCAAATGCATGTAACAGTGAGAAACGCACTGTCTTGGCGAAAGAAAGCGTTTTTGTACAACTTTATAGAAATAGCTGTAACTTTTGATAGAAGACTCGGATACACATGTTTATGGCTTTATCTTATAGAACTCAAGGTTCCCGTGCTGGGAAAACAGGTTTTGCAGCTGTTTGAGCTAAGATTTCCAAGTTATTCACATAATGAAAACCTATACTTTGTTTCGGTCGAGTTCCCCATTCAAATGCATGTAACAGTGAGAAACGCACTGTCTTGGCGAAAGAAAGCGTTTTTGTACAACTTCATAGAAATAGCTGTAACTTTTGATAGAAGACTCGGATACACATGTTTATGGCTTTATCTTATAGAACTCAAGGTTCCCGTGCTGGGAAAACAGGTTTTGCAGCTGTTTGAGCTAAGATTTCCAAGTTATTCACATAATGAAAACCTATACTTTGTTTCGGTCGAGTTCCCCATTCAAATGCATGTAACAGTGAGAAACGCACTGTCTTGGCGAAAGAAAGCGTTTTTGTACAACTTTATAGAAATAGCTGTAACTTTTGATAGAAGACTCGGATACACATGTTTATGGCTTTATCTTATAGAACTCAAGGTTCCCGTGCTGGGAAAACAGGTTTTGCAGCTGTTTGAGCTAAGATTTCCAAGTTATTCACATAATGAAAACCTATACTTTGTTTCGGTCGAGTTCCCCATTCAAATGCATGTAACAGTGAGAAACGCACTGTCTTGGCGAAAGAAAGCGTTTTTGTACAACTTCATAGAAATAGCTGTAACTTTTGATAGAAGACTCAGACAAACATGTTTATGGCCTTATATTATAGAACTCAAGGTCCCCGTGCTGGGAAAACAGGTTTTGCAGCTGTTTGAGCTAAGATTTCCAAGTTATTCACATAATGAAAACCTATACTTTGTTTCGGTCGAGTTCCCCATTCAAATGCATGTAACAGTGAGAAACGCACTGTCTTGGCGAAAGAAAGCGTTTTTGTACAACTTCATAGAAATAGCTGTAACTTTTGATAGAAGACTCGGATACACATGTTTATGGCTTTATCTTATAGAACTCAAGGTTCCCGTGCTGGGAAAACAGGTTTTGCAGCTGTTTGAGCTAAGATTTCCAAGTTATTCACATAATGAAAACCTATACTTTGTTTCGGTCGAGTTCCCCATTCAAATGCATGTAACAGTGAGAAACGCACTGTCTTGGCGAAAGAAAGCGTTTTTGTACAACTTCATAGAAATAGCTGTAACTTTTGATAGAAGACTCGGATACACATGTTTATGGCTTTATCTTATAGAACTCAAGGTCCCCGTGCTGGGAAAACAGGTTTTGCAGCTGTTTGAGCTAAGATTTCCAAGTTATTCACATAATGAAAACTTGTACTTTGTTTCGGTCGAGTTCCCCATTCAAATGCATGTAACAGTGAGAAACGCACTGTCTTGGCGAAAGAAAGCGTTTTTGTACAACTTCATAGAAATAGCTGTAACTTTTGATAGAAGACTCGGATACACATGTTTATGGCTTTATCTTATAGAACTCAAGGTTCCCGTGCTGGGAAAACAGGTTTTGCAGCTGTTTGAGCTAAGATTTCCAAGTTATTCACATAATGAAAACCTATACTTTGTTTCGGTCGAGTTCCCCATTCAAATGCATGTAACAGTGAGAAACGCACTGTCTTGGCGAAAGAAAGCGTTTTTGTACAACTTCATAGAAATAGCTGTAACTTTTGATAGAAGACTCAGACAAACATGTTTATGGCCTTATATTATAGAACTCAAGGTCTCCGTGCTGGGAAAACAGGTTTTGCAGCTGTTTGAGCTAAGATTTCCAAGTTATTCACATAATGAAAACTTGTACTTTGTTTCGGTCGAGTTCCCCATTCAAATGCATGTAACAGTGAGAAACGCACTGTCTTGGCGAAAGAAAGCGTTTTTGTACAACTTCATAGAAATAGCTGTAACTTTTGATAGAAGACTCGGATACACATGTTTATGGCTTTATCTTATAGAACTCAAGGTTCCCGTGCTGGGAAAACAGGTTTTGCAGCTGTTTGAGCTAAGATTTCCAAGTTATTCACATAATGAAAACCTATACTTTGTTTCGGTCGAGTTCCCCATTCAAATGCATGTAACAGTGAGAAACGCACTGTCTTGGCGAAAGAAAGCGTTTTTGTACAACTTCATAGAAATAGCTGTAACTTTTGATAGAAGACTCAGACAAACATGTTTATGGCCTTATATTATAGAACTCAAGGTCCCCGTGCTGGGAAAACAGGTTTTGCAGCTGTTTGAGCTAAGATTTTCAAGTTATTCACATAATGAAAACCTATACTTTGTTTCGGTCGAGTTCCCCATTCAAATGCATGTAACAGTGAGAAACGCACTGTCTTGGCGAAAGAAAGCGTTTTTGTACAACTTCATAGAAATAGCTGTAACTTTTGATAGAAGACTCAGACAAACATGTTTATGGCCTTATATTATAGAACTCAAGGTCTCCGTGCTGGGAAAACAGGTTTTGCAGCTGTTTGAGCTAAGATTTCCAAGTTATTCACATAATGAAAACTTGTACTTTGTTTCGGTCGAGTTCCCCATTCAAATGCATGTAACAGTGAGAAACACACTGTCTTGGCGAAAGAAAGCGTTTTTGTACAACTTCATAGAAATAGCTGTAACTTTTGATAGAAGACTCGGTTACACATGTTTATGGCTTTATCTTATAGAACTCAAGGTTCCCGTGCTGGGAAAACAGGTTTTGCAGCTGTTTGAGCTAAGATTTCCAAGTTATTCACATAATGAAAACCTATACTTTGTTTCGGTCGAGTTCCCCATTCAAATGCATGTAACAGTGAGAAACGCACTGTCTTGGCGAAAGAAAGCGTTTTTGTACAACTTCATAGAAATAGCTGTAACTTTTGATAGAAGACTCAGACAAACATGTTTATGGCTTTATATTATAGAACTCAAGGTCCCCGTGCTGGGAAAACAGGTTTTGCAGCTGTTTGAGCTAAGATTTCCAAGTTATTCACATAATGAAAACCTATACTTTGTTTCGGTCGAGTTCCCCATTCAAATGCATGTAACAGTGAGAAACGCACTGTCTTGGCGAAAGAAAGCGTTTTTGTACAACTTCATAGAAATAGCTGTAACTTTTGATAGAAGACTCGGATACACATGTTTATGGCTTTATCTTATAGAACTCAAGGTTCCCGTGCTGGGAAAACAGGTTTTGCAGCTGTTTGAGCTAAGATTTCCAAGTTATTCACATAATGAAAACCTATACTTTGTTTCGGTCGAGTTCCCCATTCAAATGCATGTAACAGTGAGAAACGCACTGTCTTGGCGAAAGAAAGCGTTTTTGTACAACTTCATAGAAATAGCTGTAACTTTTGATAGAAGACTCGGATACACATGTTTATGGCTTTATCTTATAGAACTCAAGGTCCCCGTGCTGGGAAAACAGGTTTTGCAGCTGTTTGAGCTAAGATTTCCAAGTTATTCACATAATGAAAACTTGTACTTTGTTTCGGTCGAGTTCCCCATTCAAATGCATGTAACAGTGAGAAACGCACTGTCTTGGCGAAAGAAAGCGTTTTTGTACAACTTCATAGAAATAGCTGTAACTTTTGATAGAAGACTCGGATACACATGTTTATGGCTTTATCTTATAGAACTCAAGGTTCCCGTGCTGGGAAAACAGGTTTTGCAGCTGTTTGAGCTAAGATTTCCAAGTTATTCACATAATGAAAACCTATACTTTGTTTCGGTCGAGTTCCCCATTCAAATGCATGTAACAGTGAGAAACGCACTGTCTTGGCGAAAGAAAGCGTTTTTGTACAACTTCATAGAAATAGCTGTAACTTTTGATAGAAGACTCAGACAAACATGTTTATGGCCTTATATTATAGAACTCAAGGTCTCCGTGCTGGGAAAACAGGTTTTGCAGCTGTTTGAGCTAAGATTTCCAAGTTATTCACATAATGAAAACCTATACTTTGTTTCGGTCGAGTTCCCCATTCAAATGCATGTAACAGTGAGAAACGCACTGTCTTGGCGAAAGAAAGCGTTTTTGTACAACTTCATAGAAATAGCTGTAACTTTTGATAGAAGACTCAGACAAACATGTTTATGGCCTTATATTATAGAACTCAAGGTCCCCGTGCTGGGAAAACAGGTTTTGCAGCTGTTTGAGCTAAGATTTCCAAGTTATTCACATAATGAAAACCTATACTTTGTTTCGGTCGAGTTCCCCATTCAAATGCATGTAACAGTGAGAAACGCACTGTCTTGGCGAAAGAAAGCGTTTTTGTACAACTTCATAGAAATAGCTGTAACTTTTGATAGAAGACTCGGATACACATGTTTATGGCTTTATCTTATAGAACTCAAGGTCCCCGTGCTGGGAAAACAGGTTTTGCAGCTGTTTGAGCTAAGATTTCCAAGTTATTCACATAATGAAAACTTGTACTTTGTTTCGGTCGAGTTCCCCATTCAAATGCATGTAACAGTGAGAAACGCACTGTCTTGGCGAAAGAAAGCGTTTTTGTACAACTTCATAGAAATAGCTGTAACTTTTGATAGAAGACTCGGATACACATGTTTATGGCTTTATCTTATAGAACTCAAGGTTCCCGTGCTGGGAAAACAGGTTTTGCAGCTGTTTGAGCTAAGATTTCCAAGTTATTCACATAATGAAAACCTATACTTTGTTTCGGTCGAGTTCCCCATTCAAATGCATGTAACAGTGAGAAACGCACTGTCTTGGCGAAAGAAAGCGTTTTTGTACAACTTCATAGAAATAGCTGTAACTTTTGATAGAAGACTCGGATACACATGTTTATGGCTTTATCTTATAGAACTCAAGGTTCCCGTGCTGGGAAAACAGGTTTTGCAGCTGTTTGAGCTAAGATTTCCAAGTTATTCACATAATGAAAACCTATACTTTGTTTCGGTCGAGTTCCCCATTCAAATGCATGTAACAGTGAGAAACGCACTGTCTTGGCGAAAGAAAGCGTTTTTGTACAACTTCATAGAAATAGCTGTAACTTTTGATAGAAGACTCGGATACACATGTTTATGGCTTTATCTTATAGAACTCAAGGTTCCCGTGCTGGGAAAACAGGTTTTGCAGCTGTTTGAGCTAAGATTTCCAAGTTATTCACATAATGAAAACCTATACTTTGTTTCGGTTGAGTTCCCCATTCAAATGCATGTAACAGTGAGAAACGCACTGTCTTGGCGAAAGAAAGCGTTTTTGTACAACTTCATAGAAATAGCTGTAACTTTTGATAGAAGACTCAGACAAACATGTTTATGGCCTTATATTATAGAACTCAAGGTCCCCGTGCTGGGAAAACAGGTTTTGCAGCTGTTTGAGCTAAGATTTCCAAGTTATTCACATAATGAAAACCTATACTTTGTTTCGGTCGAGTTCCCCATTCAAATGCATGTAACAGTGAGAAACGCACTGTCTTGGCGAAAGAAAGCGTTTTTGTACAACTTCATAGAAATAGCTGTAACTTTTGATAGAAGACTCGGATACACATGTTTATGGCTTTATCTTATAGAACTCAAGGTCCCCGTGCTGGGAAAACAGGTTTTGCAGCTGTTTGAGCTAAGATTTCCAAGTTATTCACATAATGAAAACTTGTACTTTGTTTCGGTCGAGTTCCCCATTCAAATGCATGTAACAGTGAGAAACGCACTGTCTTGGCGAAAGAAAGCGTTTTTGTACAACTTCATAGAAATAGCTGTAACTTTTGATAGAAGACTCGGATACACATGTTTATGGCTTTATCTTATAGAACTCAAGTTTCCCGTGCTGGGAAAACAGGTTTTGCAGCTGTTTGAGCTAAGATTTCCAAGTTATTCACATAATGAAAACCTATACTTTGTTTCGGTCGAGTTCCCCATTCAAATGCATGTAACAGTGAGAAACGCACTGTCTTGGCGAAAGAAAGCGTTTTTGTACAACTTCATAGAAATAGCTGTAACTTTTGATAGAAGACTCAGACAAACATGTTTATGGCCTTATATTATAGAACTCAAGGTCTCCGTGCTGGGAAAACAGGTTTTGCAGCTGTTTGAGCTAAGATTTCCAAGTTATTCACATAATGAAAACTTGTACTTTGTTTCGGTCGAGTTCCCCATTCAAATGCATGTAACAGTGAGAAACGCACTGTCTTGGCGAAAGAAAGCGTTTTTGTACAACTTCATAGAAATAGCTGTAACTTTTGATAGAAGACTCAGACAAACATGTTTATGGCCTTATATTATAGAACTCAAGGTCTCCGTGCTGGGAAAACAGGTTTTGCAGCTGTTTGAGCTAAGATTTCCAAGTTATTCACATAATGAAAACTTGTACTTTGTTTCGGTCGAGTTCCCCATTCAAATGCATGTAACAGTGAGAAACGCACTGTCTTGGCGAAAGAAAGCGTTTTTGTACAACTTCATAGAAATAGCTGTAACTTTTGATAGAAGACTCGGTTACACATGTTTATGGCTTTATCTTATAGAACTCAAGGTTCCCGTGCTGGGAAAACAGGTTTTGCAGCTGTTTGAGCTAAGATTTCCAAGTTATTCACATAATGAAAACCTATACTTTGTTTCGGTCGAGTTCCCCATTCAAATGCATGTAACAGTGAGAAACGCACTGTCTTGGCGAAAGAAAGCGTTTTTGTACAACTTCATAGAAATAGCTGTAACTTTTGATAGAAGACTCAGACAAACATGTTTATGGCCTTATATTATAGAACTCAAGGTCCCCGTGCTGGGAAAACAGGTTTTGCAGCTGTTTGAGCTAAGATTTCCAAGTTATTCACATAATGAAAACTTGTACTTTGTTTCGGTCGAGTTCCCCATTCAAATGCATGTAACAGTGAGAAACGCACTGTCTTGGCGAAAGAAAGCGTTTTTGTACAACTTCATAGAAATAGCTGTAACTTTTGATAGAAGACTCAGACAAACATGTTTATGGCTTTATCTTATAGAACTCAAGGTCCCCGTGCTGGGAAAACAGGTTTTGCAGCTGTTTGAGCTAAGATTTCCAAGTTATTCACATAATGAAAACTTGTACTTTGTTTCGGTCGAGTTCCCCATTCAAATGCATGTAACAGTGAGAAACGCACTGTCTTGGCGAAAGAAAGCGTTTTTGTACAACTTCATAGAAATAGCTGTAACTTTTGATAGAAGACTCGGATACACATGTTTATGGCTTTATCTTATAGAACTCAAGGTTCCCGTGCTGGGAAAACAGGTTTTGCAGCTGTTTGAGCTAAGATTTCCAAGTTATTCACATAATGAAAACCTATACTTTGTTTCGGTCGAGTTCCCCATTCAAATGCATGTAACAGTGAGAAACGCACTGTCTTGGCGAAAGAAAGCGTTTTTGTACAACTTCATAGAAATAGCTGTAACTTTTGATAGAAGACTCAGACAAACATGTTTATGGCCTTATATTATAGAACTCAAGGTCTCCGTGCTGGGAAAACAGGTTTTGCAGCTGTTTGAGCTAAGATTTCCAAGTTATTCACATAATGAAAACCTATACTTTGTTTCGGTCGAGTTCCCCATTCAAATGCATGTAACAGTGAGAAACGCACTGTCTTGGCGAAAGAAAGCGTTTTTGTACAACTTCATAGAAATAGCTGTAACTTTTGATAGAAGACTCGGATACACATGTTTATGGCTTTATCTTATAGAACTCAAGGTTCCCGTGCTGGGAAAACAGGTTTTGCAGCTGTTTGAGCTAAGATTTCCAAGTTATTCACATAATGAAAACCTATACTTTGTTTCGGTCGAGTTCCCCATTCAAATGCATGTAACAGTGAGAAACGCACTGTCTTGGCGAAAGAAAGCGTTTTTGTACAACTTTATAGAAATAGCTGTAACTTTTGATAGAAGACTCGGATACACATGTTTATGGCTTTATCTTATAGAACTCAAGGTTCCCGTGCTGGGAAAACAGGTTTTGCAGCTGTTTGAGCTAAGATTTCCAAGTTATTCACATAATGAAAACCTATACTTTGTTTCGGTCGAGTTCCCCATTCAAATGCATGTAACAGTGAGAAACGCACTGTCTTGGCGAAAGAAAGCGTTTTTGTACAACTTCATAGAAATAGCTGTAACTTTTGATAGAAGACTCAGACAAACATGTTTATGGCCTTATATTATAGAACTCAAGGTCCCCGTGCTGGGAAAACAGGTTTTGCAGCTGTTTGAGCTAAGATTTCCAAGTTATTCACATAATGAAAACCTATACTTTGTTTCGGTCGAGTTCCCCATTCAAATGCATGTAACAGTGAGAAACGCACTGTCTTGGCGAAAGAAAGCGTTTTTGTACAACTTCATAGAAATAGCTGTAACTTTTGATAGAAGACTCGGATACACATGTTTATGGCTTTATCTTATAGAACTCAAGGTCCCCGTGCTGGGAAAATAGGTTTTGCAGCTGTTTGAGCTAAGATTTCCAAGTTATTCACATAATGAAAACTTGTACTTTGTTTCGGTCGAGTTCCCCATTCAAATGCATGTAACAGTGAGAAACGCACTGTCTTGGCGAAAGAAAGCGTTTTTGTACAACTTCATAGAAATAGCTGTAACTTTTGATAGAAGACTCGGATACACATGTTTATGGCTTTATCTTATAGAACTCAAGGTTCCCGTGCTGGGAAAACAGGTTTTGCAGCTGTTTGAGCTAAGATTTCCAAGTTATTCACATAATGAAAACCTATACTTTGTTTCGGTCGAGTTCCCCATTCAAATGCATGTAACAGTGAGAAACGCACTGTCTTGGCGAAAGAAAGCGTTTTTGTACAACTTCATAGAAATAGCTGTAACTTTTGATAGAAGACTCGGATACACATGTTTATGGCTTTATCTTATAGAACTCAAGGTTCCCGTGCTGGGAAAACAGGTTTTGCAGCTGTTTGAGCTAAGATTTCCAAGTTATTCACATAATGAAAACCTATACTTTGTTTCGGTCGAGTTCCCCATTCAAATGCATGTAACAGTGAGAAACGCACTGTCTTGGCGAAAGAAAGCGTTTTTGTACAACTTCATAGAAATAGCTGTAACTTTTGATAGAAGACTCGGATACACATGTTTATGGCTTTATCTTATAGAACTCAAGGTTCCCGTGCTGGGAAAACAGGTTTTGCAGCTGTTTGAGCTAAGATTTCCAAGTTATTCACATAATGAAAACCTATACTTTGTTTCGGTTGAGTTCCCCATTCAAATGCATGTAACAGTGAGAAACGCACTGTCTTGGCGAAAGAAAGCGTTTTTGTACAACTTCATAGAAATAGCTGTAACTTTTGATAGAAGACTCAGACAAACATGTTTATGGCCTTATATTATAGAACTCAAGGTCCCCGTGCTGGGAAAACAGGTTTTGCAGCTGTTTGAGCTAAGATTTCCAAGTTATTCACATAATGAAAACCTATACTTTGTTTCGGTCGAGTTCCCCATTCAAATGCATGTAACAGTGAGAAACGCACTGTCTTGGCGAAAGAAAGCGTTTTTGTACAACTTCATAGAAATAGCTGTAACTTTTGATAGAAGACTCGGATACACATGTTTATGGCTTTATCTTATAGAACTCAAGGTCCCCGTGCTGGGAAAACAGGTTTTGCAGCTGTTTGAGCTAAGATTTCCAAGTTATTCACATAATGAAAACTTGTACTTTGTTTCGGTCGAGTTCCCCATTCAAATGCATGTAACAGTGAGAAACGCACTGTCTTGGCGAAAGAAAGCGTTTTTGTACAACTTCATAGAAATAGCTGTAACTTTTGATAGAAGACTCGGATACACGTTTATGGCTTTATCTTATAGAACTCAAAGTTCCCGTGCTGGGAAAACAGGTTTTGCAGCTGTTTGAGCTAAGATTTCCAAGTTATTCACATAATGAAAACCTATACTTTGTTTCGGTCGAGTTCCCCATTCAAATGCATGTAACAGTGAGAAACGCACTGTCTTGGCGAAAGAAAGCGTTTTTGTACAACTTCATAGAAATAGCTGTAACTTTTGATAGAAGACTCAGACAAACATGTTTATGGCCTTATATTATAGAACTCAAGGTCTCCGTGCTGGGAAAACAGGTTTTGCAGCTGTTTGAGCTAAGATTTCCAAGTTATTCACATAATGAAAACTTGTACTTTGTTTCGGTCGAGTTCCCCATTCAAATGCATGTAACAGTGAGAAACGCACTGTCTTGGCGAAAGAAAGCGTTTTTGTACAACTTCATAGAAATAGCTGTAACTTTTGATAGAAGACTCGGATACACATGTTTATGGCTTTATCTTATAGAACTCAAGGTTCCCGTGCTGGGAAAACAGGTTTTGCAGCTGTTTGAGCTAAGATTTCCAAGTTATTCACATAATGAAAACCTATACTTTGTTTCGGTCGAGTTCCCCATTCAAATGCATGTAACAGTGAGAAACGCACTGTCTTGGCGAAAGAAAGCGTTTTTGTACAACTTCATAGAAATAGCTGTAACTTTTGATAGAAGACTCAGACAAACATGTTTATGGCCTTATATTATAGAACTCAAGGTCTCCGTGCTGGGAAAACAGGTTTTGCAGCTGTTTGAGCTAAGATTTCCAAGTTATTCACATAATGAAAACTTGTACTTTGTTTCGGTCGAGTTCCCCATTCAAATGCATGTAACAGTGAGAAACGCACTGTCTTGGCGAAAGAAAGCGTTTTTGTACAACTTCATAGAAATAGCTGTAACTTTTGATAGAAGACTCGGATACACATGTTTATGGCTTTATCTTATAGAACTCAAGGTTCCCGTGCTGGGAAAACAGGTTTTGCAGCTGTTTGAGCTAAGATTTCCAAGTTATTCACATAATGAAAACCTATACTTTGTTTCGGTCGAGTTCCCCATTCAAATGCATGTAACAGTGAGAAACGCACTGTCTTGGCGAAAGAAAGCGTTTTTGTACAACTTCATAGAAATAGCTGTAACTTTTGATAGAAGACTCAGACAAACATGTTTATGGCCTTATATTATAGAACTCAAGGTCCCCGTGCTGGGAAAACAGGTTTTGCAGCTGTTTGAGCTAAGATTTCCAAGTTATTCACATAATGAAAACCTATACTTTGTTTCGGTCGAGTTCCCCATTCAAATGCATGTAACAGTGAGAAACGCACTGTCTTGGCGAAAGAAAGCATTTTTGTACAACTTCATAGAAATAGCTGTAACTTTAGATAGAAGACTCAGACAAACATGTTTATGGCCTTATATTATAGAACTCAAGGTCCCCGTGCTGGGAAAACAGGTTTTGCAGCTGTTTGAGCTAAGATTTTCAAGTTATTCACATAATGAAAACCTATACTTTGTTTCGGTCGAGTTCCCCATTCAAATGCATGTAACAGTGAGAAACGCACTGTCTTGGCGAAAGAAAGCGTTTTTGTACAACTTTATAGAAATAGCTGTAACTTTTGATAGAAGACTCGGATACACATGTTTATGGCTTTATCTTATAGAACTCAAGGTTCCCGTGCTGGGAAAACAGGTTTTGCAGCTGTTTGAGCTAAGATTTCCAAGTTATTCACATAATGAAAACCTATACTTTGTTTCGGTCGAGTTCCCCATTCAAATGCATGTAACAGTGAGAAACGCACTGTCTTGGCGAAAGAAAGCGTTTTTGTACAACTTCATAGAAATAGCTGTAACTTTTGATAGAAGACTCAGACAAACATGTTTATGGCCTTATATTATAGAACTCAAGGTCCCCGTGCTGGGAAAACAGGTTTTGCAGCTGTTTGAGCTAAGATTTCCAAGTTATTCACATAATGAAAACCTATACTTTGTTTCGGTCGAGTTCCCCATTCAAATGCATGTAACAGTGAGAAACGCACTGTCTTGGCGAAAGAAAGCGTTTTTGTACAACTTCATAGAAATAGCTGTAACTTTTGATAGAAGACTCGGATACACATGTTTATGGCTTTATCTTATAGAACTCAAGGTCCCCGTGCTGGGAAAACAGGTTTTGCAGCTGTTTGAGCTAAGATTTCCAAGTTATTCACATAATGAAAACTTGTACTTTGTTTCGGTCGAGTTCCCCATTCAAATGCATGTAACAGTGAGAAACGCACTGTCTTGGCGAAAGAAAGCGTTTTTGTACAACTTCATAGAAATAGCTGTAACTTTTGATAGAAGACTCGGATACACATGTTTATGGCTTTATCTTATAGAACTCAAGTTTCCCGTGCTGGGAAAACAGGTTTTGCAGCTGTTTGAGCTAAGATTTCCAAGTTATTCACATAATGAAAACCTATACTTTGTTTCGGTCGAGTTCCCCATTCAAATGCATGTAACAGTGAGAAACGCACTGTCTTGGCGAAAGAAAGCGTTTTTGTACAACTTCATAGAAATAGCTGTAACTTTTGATAGAAGACTCGGATACACGTTTATGGCTTTATCTTATAGAACTCAAAGTTCCCGTGCTGGGAAAACAGGTTTTGCAGCTGTTTGAGCTAAGATTTCCAAGTTATTCACATAATGAAAACCTATACTTTGTTTCGGTCGAGTTCCCCATTCAAATGCATGTAACAGTGAGAAACGCACTGTCTTGGCGAAAGAAAGCGTTTTTGTACAACTTCATAGAAATAGCTGTAACTTTTGATAGAAGACTCAGACAAACATGTTTATGGCCTTATATTATAGAACTCAAGGTCTCCGTGCTGGGAAAACAGGTTTTGCAGCTGTTTGAGCTAAGATTTCCAAGTTATTCACATAATGAAAACTTGTACTTTGTTTCGGTCGAGTTCCCCATTCAAATGCATGTAACAGTGAGAAACGCACTGTCTTGGCGAAAGAAAGCGTTTTTGTACAACTTCATAGAAATAGCTGTAACTTTTGATAGAAGACTCGGATACACATGTTTATGGCTTTATCTTATAGAACTCAAGGTTCCCGTGCTGGGAAAACAGGTTTTGCAGCTGTTTGAGCTAAGATTTCCAAGTTATTCACATAATGAAAACCTATACTTTGTTTCGGTCGAGTTCCCCATTCAAATGCATGTAACAGTGAGAAACGCACTGTCTTGGCGAAAGAAAGCGTTTTTGTACAACTTCATAGAAATAGCTGTAACTTTTGATAGAAGACTCAGACAAACATGTTTATGGCCTTATATTATAGAACTCAAGGTCCCCGTGCTGGGAAAACAGGTTTTGCAGCTGTTTGAGCTAAGATTTCCAAGTTATTCACATAATGAAAACCTATACTTTGTTTCGGTCGAGTTCCCCATTCAAATGCATGTAACAGTGAGAAACGCACTGTCTTGGCGAAAGAAAGCATTTTTGTACAACTTCATAGAAATAGCTGTAACTTTAGATAGAAGACTCAGACAAACATGTTTATGGCCTTATATTATAGAACTCAAGGTCCCCGTGCTGGGAAAACAGGTTTTGCAGCTGTTTGAGCTAAGATTTTCAAGTTATTCACATAATGAAAACCTATACTTTGTTTCGGTCGAGTTCCCCATTCAAATGCATGTAACAGTGAGAAACGCACTGTCTTGGCGAAAGAAAGCGTTTTTGTACAACTTTATAGAAATAGCTGTAACTTTTGATAGAAGACTCGGATACACATGTTTATGGCTTTATCTTATAGAACTCAAGGTTCCCGTGCTGGGAAAACAGGTTTTGCAGCTGTTTGAGCTAAGATTTCCAAGTTATTCACATAATGAAAACCTATACTTTGTTTCGGTCGAGTTCCCCATTCAAATGCATGTAACAGTGAGAAACGCACTGTCTTGGCGAAAGAAAGCGTTTTTGTACAACTTCATAGAAATAGCTGTAACTTTTGATAGAAGACTCAGACAAACATGTTTATGGCCTTATATTATAGAACTCAAGGTCCCCGTGCTGGGAAAACAGGTTTTGCAGCTGTTTGAGCTAAGATTTCCAAGTTATTCACATAATGAAAACCTATACTTTGTTTCGGTCGAGTTCCCCATTCAAATGCATGTAACAGTGAGAAACGCACTGTCTTGGCGAAAGAAAGCGTTTTTGTACAACTTTATAGAAATAGCTGTAACTTTTGATAGAAGACTCGGATACACATGTTTATGGCTTTATCTTATAGAACTCAAGGTTCCCGTGCTGGGAAAACAGGTTTTGCAGCTGTTTGAGCTAAGATTTCCAAGTTATTCACATAATGAAAACCTATACTTTGTTTCGGTCGAGTTCCCCATTCAAATGCATGTAACAGTGAGAAACGCACTGTCTTGGCGAAAGAAAGCGTTTTTGTACAACTTCATAGAAATAGCTGTAACTTTTGATAGAAGACTCAGACAAACATGTTTATGGCCTTATATTATAGAACTCAAGGTCCCCGTGCTGGGAAAACAGGTTTTGCAGCTGTTTGAGCTAAGATTTCCAAGTTATTCACATAATGAAAACCTATACTTTGTTTCGGTCGAGTTCCCCATTCAAATGCATGTAACAGTGAGAAACGCACTGTCTTGGCGAAAGAAAGCGTTTTTGTACAACTTCATAGAAATAGCTGTAACTTTTGATAGAAGACTCGGATACACATGTTTATGGCTTTATCTTATAGAACTCAAGGTCCCCGTGCTGGGAAAACAGGTTTTGCAGCTGTTTGAGCTAAGATTTCCAAGTTATTCACATAATGAAAACTTGTACTTTGTTTCGGTCGAGTTCCCCATTCAAATGCATGTAACAGTGAGAAACGCACTGTCTTGGCGAAAGAAAGCGTTTTTGTACAACTTCATAGAAATAGCTGTAACTTTTGATAGAAGACTCGGATACACATGTTTATGGCTTTATCTTATAGAACTCAAGTTTCCCGTGCTGGGAAAACAGGTTTTGCAGCTGTTTGAGCTAAGATTTCCAAGTTATTCACATAATGAAAACCTATACTTTGTTTCGGTCGAGTTCCCCATTCAAATGCATGTAACAGTGAGAAACGCACTGTCTTGGCGAAAGAAAGCGTTTTTGTACAACTTCATAGAAATAGCTGTAACTTTTGATAGAAGACTCAGACAAACATGTTTATGGCCTTATATTATAGAACTCAAGGTCTCCGTGCTGGGAAAACAGGTTTTGCAGCTGTTTGAGCTAAGATTTCCAAGTTATTCACATAATGAAAACTTGTACTTTGTTTCGGTCGAGTTCCCCATTCAAATGCATGTAACAGTGAGAAACGCACTGTCTTGGCGAAAGAAAGCGTTTTTGTACAACTTCATAGAAATAGCTGTAACTTTTGATAGAAGACTCGGATACACATGTTTATGGCTTTATCTTATAGAACTCAAGGTTCCCGTGCTGGGAAAACAGGTTTTGCAGCTGTTTGAGCTAAGATTTCCAAGTTATTCACATAATGAAAACCTATACTTTGTTTCGGTCGAGTTCCCCATTCAAATGCATGTAACAGTGAGAAACGCACTGTCTTGGCGAAAGAAAGCGTTTTTGTACAACTTCATAGAAATAGCTGTAACTTTTGATAGAAGACTCAGACAAACATGTTTATGGCCTTATATTATAGAACTCAAGGTCCCCGTGCTGGGAAAACAGGTTTTGCAGCTGTTTGAGCTAAGATTTCCAAGTTATTCACATAATGAAAACCTATACTTTGTTTCGGTCGAGTTCCCCATTCAAATGCATGTAACAGTGAGAAACGCACTGTCTTGGCGAAAGAAAGCATTTTTGTACAACTTCATAGAAATAGCTGTAACTTTAGATAGAAGACTCAGACAAACATGTTTATGGCCTTATATTATAGAACTCAAGGTCCCCGTGCTGGGAAAACAGGTTTTGCAGCTGTTTGAGCTAAGATTTTCAAGTTATTCACATAATGAAAACCTATACTTTGTTTCGGTCGAGTTCCCCATTCAAATGCATGTAACAGTGAGAAACGCACTGTCTTGGCGAAAGAAAGCGTTTTTGTACAACTTCATAGAAATAGCTGTAACTTTTGATAGAAGACTCAGACAAACATGTTTATGGCCTTATATTATAGAACTCAAGGTCTCCGTGCTGGGAAAACAGGTTTTGCAGCTGTTTGAGCTAAGATTTCCAAGTTATTCACATAATGAAAACTTGTACTTTGTTTCGGTCGAGTTCCCCATTCAAATGCATGTAACAGTGAGAAACGCACTGTCTTGGCGAAAGAAAGCGTTTTTGTACAACTTCATAGAAATAGCTGTAACTTTTGATAGAAGACTCGGTTACACATGTTTATGGCTTTATCTTATAGAACTCAAGGTTCCCGTGCTGGGAAAACAGGTTTTGCAGCTGTTTGAGCTAAGATTTCCAAGTTATTCACATAATGAAAACCTATACTTTGTTTCGGTCGAGTTCCCCATTCAAATGCATGTAACAGTGAGAAACGCACTGTCTTGGCGAAAGAAAGCGTTTTTGTACAACTTCATAGAAATAGCTGTAACTTTTGATAGAAGACTCAGACAAACATGTTTATGGCCTTATATTATAGAACTCAAGGTCCCCGTGCTGGGAAAACAGGTTTTGCAGCTGTTTGAGCTAAGATTTCCAAGTTATTCACATAATGAAAACTTGTACTTTGTTTCGGTCGAGTTCCCCATTCAAATGCATGTAACAGTGAGAAACGCACTGTCTTGGCGAAAGAAAGCGTTTTTGTACAACTTCATAGAAATAGCTGTAACTTTTGATAGAAGACTCAGACAAACATGTTTATGGCTTTATCTTATAGAACTCAAGGTCCCCGTGCTGGGAAAACAGGTTTTGCAGCTGTTTGAGCTAAGATTTCCAAGTTATTCACATAATGAAAACTTGTACTTTGTTTCGGTCGAGTTCCCCATTCAAATGCATGTAACAGTGAGAAACGCACTGTCTTGGCGAAAGAAAGCGTTTTTGTACAACTTCATAGAAATAGCTGTAACTTTTGATAGAAGACTCGGATACACATGTTTATGGCTTTATCTTATAGAACTCAAGGTTCCCGTGCTGGGAAAACAGGTTTTGCAGCTGTTTGAGCTAAGATTTCCAAGTTATTCACATAATGAAAACCTATACTTTGTTTCGGTCGAGTTCCCCATTCAAATGCATGTAACAGTGAGAAACGCACTGTCTTGGCGAAAGAAAGCGTTTTTGTACAACTTCATAGAAATAGCTGTAACTTTTGATAGAAGACTCAGACAAACATGTTTATGGCCTTATATTATAGAACTCAAGGTCTCCGTGCTGGGAAAACAGGTTTTGCAGCTGTTTGAGCTAAGATTTCCAAGTTATTCACATAATGAAAACCTATACTTTGTTTCGGTCGAGTTCCCCATTCAAATGCATGTAACAGTGAGAAACGCACTGTCTTGGCGAAAGAAAGCGTTTTTGTACAACTTCATAGAAATAGCTGTAACTTTTGATAGAAGACTCGGATACACATGTTTATGGCTTTATCTTATAGAACTCAAGGTTCCCGTGCTGGGAAAACAGGTTTTGCAGCTGTTTGAGCTAAGATTTCCAAGTTATTCACATAATGAAAACCTATACTTTGTTTCGGTCGAGTTCCCCATTCAAATGCATGTAACAGTGAGAAACGCACTGTCTTGGCGAAAGAAAGCGTTTTTGTACAACTTCATAGAAATAGCTGTAACTTTTGATAGAAGACTCGGATACACATGTTTATGGCTTTATCTTATAGAACTCAAGGTTCCCGTGCTGGGAAAACAGGTTTTGCAGCTGTTTGAGCTAAGATTTCCAAGTTATTCACATAATGAAAACCTATACTTTGTTTCGGTCGAGTTCCCCATTCAAATGCATGTAACAGTGAGAAACGCACTGTCTTGGCGAAAGAAAGCGTTTTTGTACAACTTTATAGAAATAGCTGTAACTTTTGATAGAAGACTCGGATACACATGTTTATGGCTTTATCTTATAGAACTCAAGGTTCCCGTGCTGGGAAAACAGGTTTTGCAGCTGTTTGAGCTAAGATTTCCAAGTTATTCACATAATGAAAACCTATACTTTGTTTCGGTCGAGTTCCCCATTCAAATGCATGTAACAGTGAGAAACGCACTGTCTTGGCGAAAGAAAGCGTTTTTGTACAACTTCATAGAAATAGCTGTAACTTTTGATAGAAGACTCGGATACACATGTTTATGGCTTTATCTTATAGAACTCAAGGTCCCCGTGCTGGGAAAACAGGTTTTGCAGCTGTTTGAGCTAAGATTTCCAAGTTATTCACATAATGAAAACTTGTACTTTGTTTCGGTCGAGTTCCCCATTCAAATGCATGTAACAGTGAGAAACGCACTGTCTTGGCGAAAGAAAGCGTTTTTGTACAACTTCATAGAAATAGCTGTAACTTTTGATAGAAGACTCGGATACACATGTTTATGGCTTTATCTTATAGAACTCAAAGTTCCCGTGCTGGGAAAACAGGTTTTGCAGCTGTTTGAGCTAAGATTTCCAAGTTATTCACATAATGAAAACCTATACTTTGTTTCGGTCGAGTTCCCCATTCAAATGCATGTAACAGTGAGAAACGCACTGTCTTGGCGAAAGAAAGCGTTTTTGTACAACTTCATAGAAATAGCTGTAACTTTTGATAGAAGACTCAGACAAACATGTTTATGGCCTTATATTATAGAACTCAAGGTCTCCGTGCTGGGAAAACAGGTTTTGCAGCTGTTTGAGCTAAGATTTCCAAGTTATTCACATAATGAAAACTTGTACTTTGTTTCGGTCGAGTTCCCCATTCAAATGCATGTAACAGTGAGAAACGCACTGTCTTGGCGAAAGAAAGCGTTTTTGTACAACTTCATAGAAATAGCTGTAACTTTTGATAGAAGACTCGGATACACATGTTTATGGCTTTATCTTATAGAACTCAAGGTTCCCGTGCTGGGAAAACAGGTTTTGCAGCTGTTTGAGCTAAGATTTCCAAGTTATTCACATAATGAAAACCTATACTTTGTTTCGGTCGAGTTCCCCATTCAAATGCATGTAACAGTGAGAAACGCACTGTCTTGGCGAAAGAAAGCGTTTTTGTACAACTTCATAGAAATAGCTGTAACTTTTGATAGAAGACTCAGACAAACATGTTTATGGCCTTATATTATAGAACTCAAGGTCCCCGTGCTGGGAAAACAGGTTTTGCAGCTGTTTGAGCTAAGATTTCCAAGTTATTCACATAATGAAAACCTATACTTTGTTTCGGTCGAGTTCCCCATTCAAATGCATGTAACAGTGAGAAACGCACTGTCTTGGCGAAAGAAAGCATTTTTGTACAACTTCATAGAAATAGCTGTAACTTTAGATAGAAGACTCAGACAAACATGTTTATGGCCTTATATTATAGAACTCAAGGTCCCCGTGCTGGGAAAACAGGTTTTGCAGCTGTTTGAGCTAAGATTTTCAAGTTATTCACATAATGAAAACCTATACTTTGTTTCGGTCGAGTTCCCCATTCAAATGCATGTAACAGTGAGAAACGCACTGTCTTGGCGAAAGAAAGCGTTTTTGTACAACTTCATAGAAATAGCTGTAACTTTTGATAGAAGACTCAGACAAACATGTTTATGGCCTTATATTATAGAACTCAAGGTCTCCGTGCTGGGAAAACAGGTTTTGCAGCTGTTTGAGCTAAGATTTCCAAGTTATTCACATAATGAAAACTTGTACTTTGTTTCGGTCGAGTTCCCCATTCAAATGCATGTAACAGTGAGAAACGCACTGTCTTGGCGAAAGAAAGCGTTTTTGTACAACTTCATAGAAATAGCTGTAACTTTTGATAGAAGACTCGGTTACACATGTTTATGGCTTTATCTTATAGAACTCAAGGTTCCCGTGCTGGGAAAACAGGTTTTGCAGCTGTTTGAGCTAAGATTTCCAAGTTATTCACATAATGAAAACCTATACTTTGTTTCGGTCGAGTTCCCCATTCAAATGCATGTAACAGTGAGAAACGCACTGTCTTGGCGAAAGAAAGCGTTTTTGTACAACTTCATAGAAATAGCTGTAACTTTTGATAGAAGACTCAGACAAACATGTTTATGGCCTTATATTATAGAACTCAAGGTCCCCGTGCTGGGAAAACAGGTTTTGCAGCTGTTTGAGCTAAGATTTCCAAGTTATTCACATAATGAAAACCTATACTTTGTTTCGGTCGAGTTCCCCATTCAAATGCATGTAACAGTGAGAAACGCACTGTCTTGGCGAAAGAAAGCGTTTTTGTACAACTTCATAGAAATAGCTGTAACTTTTGATAGAAGACTCGGATACACATGTTTATGGCTTTATCTTATAGAACTCAAGGTTCCCGTGCTGGGAAAACAGGTTTTGCAGCTGTTTGAGCTAAGATTTCCAAGTTATTCACATAATGAAAACCTATACTTTGTTTCGGTCGAGTTCCCCATTCAAATGCATGTAACAGTGAGAAACGCACTGTCTTGGCGAAAGAAAGCGTTTTTGTACAACTTTATAGAAATAGCTGTAACTTTTGATAGAAGACTCGGATACACATGTTTATGGCTTTATCTTATAGAACTCAAGGTTCCCGTGCTGGGAAAACAGGTTTTGCAGCTGTTTGAGCTAAGATTTCCAAGTTATTCACATAATGAAAACCTATACTTTGTTTCGGTCGAGTTCCCCATTCAAATGCATGTAACAGTGAGAAACGCACTGTCTTGGCGAAAGAAAGCGTTTTTGTACAACTTCATAGAAATAGCTGTAACTTTTGATAGAAGACTCGGATACACATGTTTATGGCTTTATCTTATAGAACTCAAGGTTCCCGTGCTGGGAAAACAGGTTTTGCAGCTGTTTGAGCTAAGATTTCCAAGTTATTCACATAATGAAAACCTATACTTTGTTTCGGTCGAGTTCCCCATTCAAATGCATGTAACAGTGAGAAACGCACTGTCTTGGCGAAAGAAAGCGTTTTTGTACAACTTCATAGAAATAGCTGTAACTTTTGATAGAAGACTCGGATACACATGTTTATGGCTTTATCTTATAGAACTCAAGGTCCCCGTGCTGGGAAAACAGGTTTTGCAGCTGTTTGAGCTAAGATTTCCAAGTTATTCACATAATGAAAACTTGTACTTTGTTTCGGTCGAGTTCCCCATTCAAATGCATGTAACAGTGAGAAACGCACTGTCTTGGCGAAAGAAAGCGTTTTTGTACAACTTCATAGAAATAGCTGTAACTTTTGATAGAAGACTCGGATACACATGTTTATGGCTTTATCTTATAGAACTCAAGGTTCCCGTGCTGGGAAAACAGGTTTTGCAGCTGTTTGAGCTAAGATTTCCAAGTTATTCACATAATGAAAACCTATACTTTGTTTCGGTCGAGTTCCCCATTCAAATGCATGTAACAGTGAGAAACGCACTGTCTTGGCGAAAGAAAGCGTTTTTGTACAACTTCATAGAAATAGCTGTAACTTTTGATAGAAGACTCAGACAAACATGTTTATGGCCTTATATTATAGAACTCAAGGTCTCCGTGCTGGGAAAACAGGTTTTGCAGCTGTTTGAGCTAAGATTTCCAAGTTATTCACATAATGAAAACCTATACTTTGTTTCGGTCGAGTTCCCCATTCAAATGCATGTAACAGTGAGAAACGCACTGTCTTGGCGAAAGAAAGCGTTTTTGTACAACTTCATAGAAATAGCTGTAACTTTTGATAGAAGACTCGGATACACATGTTTATGGCTTTATCTTATAGAACTCAAGGTTCCCGTGCTGGGAAAACAGGTTTTGCAGCTGTTTGAGCTAAGATTTCCAAGTTATTCACATAATGAAAACCTATACTTTGTTTCGGTCGAGTTCCCCATTCAAATGCATGTAACAGTGAGAAACGCACTGTCTTGGCGAAAGAAAGCGTTTTTGTACAACTTCATAGAAATAGCTGTAACTTTTGATAGAAGACTCAGACAAACATGTTTATGGCCTTATATTATAGAACTCAAGGTCCCCGTGCTGGGAAAACAGGTTTTGCAGCTGTTTGAGCTAAGATTTCCAAGTTATTCACATAATGAAAACCTATACTTTGTTTCGGTCGAGTTCCCCATTCAAATGCATGTAACAGTGAGAAACGCACTGTCTTGGCGAAAGAAAGCATTTTTGTACAACTTCATAGAAATAGCTGTAACTTTAGATAGAAGACTCAGACAAACATGTTTATGGCCTTATATTATAGAACTCAAGGTCCCCGTGCTGGGAAAACAGGTTTTGCAGCTGTTTGAGCTAAGATTTTCAAGTTATTCACATAATGAAAACCTATACTTTGTTTCGGTCGAGTTCCCCATTCAAATGCATGTAACAGTGAGAAACGCACTGTCTTGGCGAAAGAAAGCGTTTTTGTACAACTTCATAGAAATAGCTGTAACTTTTGATAGAAGACTCAGACAAACATGTTTATGGCCTTATATTATAGAACTCAAGGTCCCCGTGCTGGGAAAACAGGTTTTGCAGCTGTTTGAGCTAAGATTTCCAAGTTATTCACATAATGAAAACTTGTACTTTGTTTCGGTCGAGTTCCCCATTCAAATGCATGTAACAGTGAGAAACGCACTGTCTTGGCGAAAGAAAGCGTTTTTGTACAACTTCATAGAAATAGCTGTAACTTTTGATAGAAGACTCGGTTACACATGTTTATGGCTTTATCTTATAGAACTCAAGGTTCCCGTGCTGGGAAAACAGGTTTTGCAGCTGTTTGAGCTAAGATTTCCAAGTTATTCACATAATGAAAACCTATACTTTGTTTCGGTCGAGTTCCCCATTCAAATGCATGTAACAGTGAGAAACGCACTGTCTTGGCGAAAGAAAGCGTTTTTGTACAACTTCATAGAAATAGCTGTAACTTTTGATAGAAGACTCAGACAAACATGTTTATGGCCTTATATTATAGAACTCAAGGTCCCCGTGCTGGGAAAACAGGTTTTGCAGCTGTTTGAGCTAAGATTTCCAAGTTATTCACATAATGAAAACCTATACTTTGTTTCGGTCGAGTTCCCCATTCAAATGCATGTAACAGTGAGAAACGCACTGTCTTGGCGAAAGAAAGCGTTTTTGTACAACTTCATAGAAATAGCTGTAACTTTTGATAGAAGACTCGGATACACATGTTTATGGCTTTATCTTATAGAACTCAAGGTTCCCGTGCTGGGAAAACAGGTTTTGCAGCTGTTTGAGCTAAGATTTCCAAGTTATTCACATAATGAAAACCTATACTTTGTTTCGGTCGAGTTCCCCATTCAAATGCATGTAACAGTGAGAAACGCACTGTCTTGGCGAAAGAAAGCGTTTTTGTACAACTTCATAGAAATAGCTGTAACTTTTGATAGAAGACTCAGACAAACATGTTTATGGCCTTATATTATAGAACTCAAGGTCCCCGTGCTGGGAAAACAGGTTTTGCAGCTGTTTGAGCTAAGATTTCCAAGTTATTCACATAATGAAAACCTATACTTTGTTTCGGTCGAGTTCCCCATTCAAATGCATGTAACAGTGAGAAACGCACTGTCTTGGCGAAAGAAAGCATTTTTGTACAACTTCATAGAAATAGCTGTAACTTTAGATAGAAGACTCAGACAAACATGTTTATGGCCTTATATTATAGAACTCAAGGTCCCCGTGCTGGGAAAACAGGTTTTGCAGCTGTTTGAGCTAAGATTTTCAAGTTATTCACATAATGAAAACCTATACTTTGTTTCGGTCGAGTTCCCCATTCAAATGCATGTAACAGTGAGAAACGCACTGTCTTGGCGAAAGAAAGCGTTTTTGTACAACTTCATAGAAATAGCTGTAACTTTTGATAGAAGACTCAGACAAACATGTTTATGGCCTTATATTATAGAACTCAAGGTCCCCGTGCTGGGAAAACAGGTTTTGCAGCTGTTTGAGCTAAGATTTCCAAGTTATTCACATAATGAAAACTTGTACTTTGTTTCGGTCGAGTTCCCCATTCAAATGCATGTAACAGTGAGAAACGCACTGTCTTGGCGAAAGAAAGCGTTTTTGTACAACTTCATAGAAATAGCTGTAACTTTTGATAGAAGACTCGGTTACACATGTTTATGGCTTTATCTTATAGAACTCAAGGTTCCCGTGCTGGGAAAACAGGTTTTGCAGCTGTTTGAGCTAAGATTTCCAAGTTATTCACATAATGAAAACCTATACTTTGTTTCGGTCGAGTTCCCCATTCAAATGCATGTAACAGTGAGAAACGCACTGTCTTGGCGAAAGAAAGCGTTTTTGTACAACTTCATAGAAATAGCTGTAACTTTTGATAGAAGACTCAGACAAACATGTTTATGGCCTTATATTATAGAACTCAAGGTCCCCGTGCTGGGAAAACAGGTTTTGCAGCTGTTTGAGCTAAGATTTCCAAGTTATTCACATAATGAAAACCTATACTTTGTTTCGGTCGAGTTCCCCATTCAAATGCATGTAACAGTGAGAAACGCACTGTCTTGGCGAAAGAAAGCGTTTTTGTACAACTTCATAGAAATAGCTGTAACTTTTGATAGAAGACTCGGATACACATGTTTATGGCTTTATCTTATAGAACTCAAGGTTCCCGTGCTGGGAAAACAGGTTTTGCAGCTGTTTGAGCTAAGATTTCCAAGTTATTCACATAATGAAAACCTATACTTTGTTTCGGTCGAGTTCCCCATTCAAATGCATGTAACAGTGAGAAACGCACTGTCTTGGCGAAAGAAAGCGTTTTTGTACAACTTTATAGAAATAGCTGTAACTTTTGATAGAAGACTCGGATACACATGTTTATGGCTTTATCTTATAGAACTCAAGGTTCCCGTGCTGGGAAAACAGGTTTTGCAGCTGTTTGAGCTAAGATTTCCAAGTTATTCACATAATGAAAACCTATACTTTGTTTCGGTCGAGTTCCCCATTCAAATGCATGTAACAGTGAGAAACGCACTGTCTTGGCGAAAGAAAGCGTTTTTGTACAACTTCATAGAAATAGCTGTAACTTTTGATAGAAGACTCGGATACACATGTTTATGGCTTTATCTTATAGAACTCAAGGTTCCCGTGCTGGGAAAACAGGTTTTGCAGCTGTTTGAGCTAAGATTTCCAAGTTATTCACATAATGAAAACCTATACTTTGTTTCGGTCGAGTTCCCCATTCAAATGCATGTAACAGTGAGAAACGCACTGTCTTGGCGAAAGAAAGCGTTTTTGTACAACTTCATAGAAATAGCTGTAACTTTTGATAGAAGACTCGGATACACATGTTTATGGCTTTATCTTATAGAACTCAAGGTCCCCGTGCTGGGAAAACAGGTTTTGCAGCTGTTTGAGCTAAGATTTCCAAGTTATTCACATAATGAAAACTTGTACTTTGTTTCGGTCGAGTTCCCCATTCAAATGCATGTAACAGTGAGAAACGCACTGTCTTGGCGAAAGAAAGCGTTTTTGTACAACTTCATAGAAATAGCTGTAACTTTTGATAGAAGACTCGGATACACATGTTTATGGCTTTATCTTATAGAACTCAAGGTTCCCGTGCTGGGAAAACAGGTTTTGCAGCTGTTTGAGCTAAGATTTCCAAGTTATTCACATAATGAAAACCTATACTTTGTTTCGGTCGAGTTCCCCATTCAAATGCATGTAACAGTGAGAAACGCACTGTCTTGGCGAAAGAAAGCGTTTTTGTACAACTTCATAGAAATAGCTGTAACTTTTGATAGAAGACTCAGACAAACATGTTTATGGCCTTATATTATAGAACTCAAGGTCTCCGTGCTGGGAAAACAGGTTTTGCAGCTGTTTGAGCTAAGATTTCCAAGTTATTCACATAATGAAAACCTATACTTTGTTTCGGTCGAGTTCCCCATTCAAATGCATGTAACAGTGAGAAACGCACTGTCTTGGCGAAAGAAAGCGTTTTTGTACAACTTCATAGAAATAGCTGTAACTTTTGATAGAAGACTCGGATACACATGTTTATGGCTTTATCTTATAGAACTCAAGGTTCCCGTGCTGGGAAAACAGGTTTTGCAGCTGTTTGAGCTAAGATTTCCAAGTTATTCACATAATGAAAACCTATACTTTGTTTCGGTCGAGTTCCCCATTCAAATGCATGTAACAGTGAGAAACGCACTGTCTTGGCGAAAGAAAGCGTTTTTGTACAACTTCATAGAAATAGCTGTAACTTTTGATAGAAGACTCGGATACACATGTTTATGGCTTTATCTTATAGAACTCAAGGTCCCCGTGCTGGGAAAACAGGTTTTGCAGCTGTTTGAGCTAAGATTTCCAAGTTATTCACATAATGAAAACTTGTACTTTGTTTCGGTCGAGTTCCCCATTCAAATGCATGTAACAGTGAGAAACGCACTGTCTTGGCGAAAGAAAGCGTTTTTGTACAACTTCATAGAAATAGCTGTAACTTTTGATAGAAGACTCGGATACACATGTTTATGGCTTTATCTTATAGAACTCAAGGTTCCCGTGCTGGGAAAACAGGTTTTGCAGCTGTTTGAGCTAAGATTTCCAAGTTATTCACATAATGAAAACCTATACTTTGTTTCGGTCGAGTTCCCCATTCAAATGCATGTAACAGTGAGAAACGCACTGTCTTGGCGAAAGAAAGCATTTTTGTACAACTTCATAGAAATAGCTGTAACTTTAGATAGAAGACTCAGACAAACATGTTTATGGCCTTATATTATAGAACTCAAGGTCCCCGTGCTGGGAAAACAGGTTTTGCAGCTGTTTGAGCTAAGATTTTCAAGTTATTCACATAATGAAAACCTATACTTTGTTTCGGTCGAGTTCCCCATTCAAATGCATGTAACAGTGAGAAACGCACTGTCTTGGCGAAAGAAAGCGTTTTTGTACAACTTCATAGAAATAGCTGTAACTTTTGATAGAAGACTCAGACAAACATGTTTATGGCCTTATATTATAGAACTCAAGGTCTCCGTGCTGGGAAAACAGGTTTTGCAGCTGTTTGAGCTAAGATTTCCAAGTTATTCACATAATGAAAACTTGTACTTTGTTTCGGTCGAGTTCCCCATTCAAATGCATGTAACAGTGAGAAACGCACTGTCTTGGCGAAAGAAAGCGTTTTTGTACAACTTCATAGAAATAGCTGTAACTTTTGATAGAAGACTCGGTTACACATGTTTATGGCTTTATCTTATAGAACTCAAGGTTCCCGTGCTGGGAAAACAGGTTTTGCAGCTGTTTGAGCTAAGATTTCCAAGTTATTCACATAATGAAAACCTATACTTTGTTTCGGTCGAGTTCCCCATTCAAATGCATGTAACAGTGAGAAACGCACTGTCTTGGCGAAAGAAAGCGTTTTTGTACAACTTCATAGAAATAGCTGTAACTTTTGATAGAAGACTCAGACAAACATGTTTATGGCCTTATATTATAGAACTCAAGGTCCCCGTGCTGGGAAAACAGGTTTTGCAGCTGTTTGAGCTAAGATTTCCAAGTTATTCACATAATGAAAACCTATACTTTGTTTCGGTCGAGTTCCCCATTCAAATGCATGTAACAGTGAGAAACGCACTGTCTTGGCGAAAGAAAGCGTTTTTGTACAACTTCATAGAAATAGCTGTAACTTTTGATAGAAGACTCGGATACACATGTTTATGGCTTTATCTTATAGAACTCAAGGTTCCCGTGCTGGGAAAACAGGTTTTGCAGCTGTTTGAGCTAAGATTTCCAAGTTATTCACATAATGAAAACCTATACTTTGTTTCGGTCGAGTTCCCCATTCAAATGCATGTAACAGTGAGAAACGCACTGTCTTGGCGAAAGAAAGCGTTTTTGTACAACTTTATAGAAATAGCTGTAACTTTTGATAGAAGACTCGGATACACATGTTTATGGCTTTATCTTATAGAACTCAAGGTTCCCGTGCTGGGAAAACAGGTTTTGCAGCTGTTTGAGCTAAGATTTCCAAGTTATTCACATAATGAAAACCTATACTTTGTTTCGGTCGAGTTCCCCATTCAAATGCATGTAACAGTGAGAAACGCACTGTCTTGGCGAAAGAAAGCGTTTTTGTACAACTTCATAGAAATAGCTGTAACTTTTGATAGAAGACTCGGATACACATGTTTATGGCTTTATCTTATAGAACTCAAGGTTCCCGTGCTGGGAAAACAGGTTTTGCAGCTGTTTGAGCTAAGATTTCCAAGTTATTCACATAATGAAAACCTATACTTTGTTTCGGTCGAGTTCCCCATTCAAATGCATGTAACAGTGAGAAACGCACTGTCTTGGCGAAAGAAAGCGTTTTTGTACAACTTCATAGAAATAGCTGTAACTTTTGATAGAAGACTCGGATACACATGTTTATGGCTTTATCTTATAGAACTCAAGGTCCCCGTGCTGGGAAAACAGGTTTTGCAGCTGTTTGAGCTAAGATTTCCAAGTTATTCACATAATGAAAACTTGTACTTTGTTTCGGTCGAGTTCCCCATTCAAATGCATGTAACAGTGAGAAACGCACTGTCTTGGCGAAAGAAAGCGTTTTTGTACAACTTCATAGAAATAGCTGTAACTTTTGATAGAAGACTCGGATACACATGTTTATGGCTTTATCTTATAGAACTCAAGGTTCCCGTGCTGGGAAAACAGGTTTTGCAGCTGTTTGAGCTAAGATTTCCAAGTTATTCACATAATGAAAACCTATACTTTGTTTCGGTCGAGTTCCCCATTCAAATGCATGTAACAGTGAGAAACGCACTGTCTTGGCGAAAGAAAGCGTTTTTGTACAACTTCATAGAAATAGCTGTAACTTTTGATAGAAGACTCAGACAAACATGTTTATGGCCTTATATTATAGAACTCAAGGTCTCCGTGCTGGGAAAACAGGTTTTGCAGCTGTTTGAGCTAAGATTTCCAAGTTATTCACATAATGAAAACCTATACTTTGTTTCGGTCGAGTTCCCCATTCAAATGCATGTAACAGTGAGAAACGCACTGTCTTGGCGAAAGAAAGCGTTTTTGTACAACTTCATAGAAATAGCTGTAACTTTTGATAGAAGACTCGGATACACATGTTTATGGCTTTATCTTATAGAACTCAAGGTTCCCGTGCTGGGAAAACAGGTTTTGCAGCTGTTTGAGCTAAGATTTCCAAGTTATTCACATAATGAAAACCTATACTTTGTTTCGGTCGAGTTCCCCATTCAAATGCATGTAACAGTGAGAAACGCACTGTCTTGGCGAAAGAAAGCGTTTTTGTACAACTTCATAGAAATAGCTGTAACTTTTGATAGAAGACTCAGACAAACATGTTTATGGCCTTATATTATAGAACTCAAGGTCCCCGTGCTGGGAAAACAGGTTTTGCAGCTGTTTGAGCTAAGATTTCCAAGTTATTCACATAATGAAAACCTATACTTTGTTTCGGTCGAGTTCCCCATTCAAATGCATGTAACAGTGAGAAACGCACTGTCTTGGCGAAAGAAAGCATTTTTGTACAACTTCATAGAAATAGCTGTAACTTTAGATAGAAGACTCAGACAAACATGTTTATGGCCTTATATTATAGAACTCAAGGTCCCCGTGCTGGGAAAACAGGTTTTGCAGCTGTTTGAGCTAAGATTTTCAAGTTATTCACATAATGAAAACCTATACTTTGTTTCGGTCGAGTTCCCCATTCAAATGCATGTAACAGTGAGAAACGCACTGTCTTGGCGAAAGAAAGCGTTTTTGTACAACTTCATAGAAATAGCTGTAACTTTTGATAGAAGACTCAGACAAACATGTTTATGGCCTTATATTATAGAACTCAAGGTCCCCGTGCTGGGAAAACAGGTTTTGCAGCTGTTTGAGCTAAGATTTCCAAGTTATTCACATAATGAAAACTTGTACTTTGTTTCGGTCGAGTTCCCCATTCAAATGCATGTAACAGTGAGAAACGCACTGTCTTGGCGAAAGAAAGCGTTTTTGTACAACTTCATAGAAATAGCTGTAACTTTTGATAGAAGACTCGGTTACACATGTTTATGGCTTTATCTTATAGAACTCAAGGTTCCCGTGCTGGGAAAACAGGTTTTGCAGCTGTTTGAGCTAAGATTTCCAAGTTATTCACATAATGAAAACCTATACTTTGTTTCGGTCGAGTTCCCCATTCAAATGCATGTAACAGTGAGAAACGCACTGTCTTGGCGAAAGAAAGCGTTTTTGTACAACTTCATAGAAATAGCTGTAACTTTTGATAGAAGACTCGGATACACATGTTTATGGCTTTATCTTATAGAACTCAAGGTTCCCGTGCTGGGAAAACAGGTTTTGCAGCTGTTTGAGCTAAGATTTCCAAGTTATTCACATAATGAAAACCTATACTTTGTTTCGGTCGAGTTCCCCATTCAAATGCATGTAACAGTGAGAAACGCACTGTCTTGGCGAAAGAAAGCGTTTTTGTACAACTTCATAGAAATAGCTGTAACTTTTGATAGAAGACTCAGACAAACATGTTTATGGCCTTATATTATAGAACTCAAGGTCCCCGTGCTGGGAAAACAGGTTTTGCAGCTGTTTGAGCTAAGATTTCCAAGTTATTCACATAATGAAAACCTATACTTTGTTTCGGTCGAGTTCCCCATTCAAATGCATGTAACAGTGAGAAACGCACTGTCTTGGCGAAAGAAAGCATTTTTGTACAACTTCATAGAAATAGCTGTAACTTTAGATAGAAGACTCAGACAAACATGTTTATGGCCTTATATTATAGAACTCAAGGTCCCCGTGCTGGGAAAACAGGTTTTGCAGCTGTTTGAGCTAAGATTTTCAAGTTATTCACATAATGAAAACCTATACTTTGTTTCGGTCGAGTTCCCCATTCAAATGCATGTAACAGTGAGAAACGCACTGTCTTGGCGAAAGAAAGCGTTTTTGTACAACTTCATAGAAATAGCTGTAACTTTTGATAGAAGACTCAGACAAACATGTTTATGGCCTTATATTATAGAACTCAAGGTCCCCGTGCTGGGAAAACAGGTTTTGCAGCTGTTTGAGCTAAGATTTCCAAGTTATTCACATAATGAAAACTTGTACTTTGTTTCGGTCGAGTTCCCCATTCAAATGCATGTAACAGTGAGAAACGCACTGTCTTGGCGAAAGAAAGCGTTTTTGTACAACTTCATAGAAATAGCTGTAACTTTTGATAGAAGACTCGGTTACACATGTTTATGGCTTTATCTTATAGAACTCAAGGTTCCCGTGCTGGGAAAACAGGTTTTGCAGCTGTTTGAGCTAAGATTTCCAAGTTATTCACATAATGAAAACCTATACTTTGTTTCGGTCGAGTTCCCCATTCAAATGCATGTAACAGTGAGAAACGCACTGTCTTGGCGAAAGAAAGCGTTTTTGTACAACTTCATAGAAATAGCTGTAACTTTTGATAGAAGACTCAGACAAACATGTTTATGGCCTTATATTATAGAACTCAAGGTCCCCGTGCTGGGAAAACAGGTTTTGCAGCTGTTTGAGCTAAGATTTCCAAGTTATTCACATAATGAAAACCTATACTTTGTTTCGGTCGAGTTCCCCATTCAAATGCATGTAACAGTGAGAAACGCACTGTCTTGGCGAAAGAAAGCGTTTTTGTACAACTTCATAGAAATAGCTGTAACTTTTGATAGAAGACTCGGATACACATGTTTATGGCTTTATCTTATAGAACTCAAGGTTCCCGTGCTGGGAAAACAGGTTTTGCAGCTGTTTGAGCTAAGATTTCCAAGTTATTCACATAATGAAAACCTATACTTTGTTTCGGTCGAGTTCCCCATTCAAATGCATGTAACAGTGAGAAACGCACTGTCTTGGCGAAAGAAAGCGTTTTTGTACAACTTTATAGAAATAGCTGTAACTTTTGATAGAAGACTCGGATACACATGTTTATGGCTTTATCTTATAGAACTCAAGGTTCCCGTGCTGGGAAAACAGGTTTTGCAGCTGTTTGAGCTAAGATTTCCAAGTTATTCACATAATGAAAACCTATACTTTGTTTCGGTCGAGTTCCCCATTCAAATGCATGTAACAGTGAGAAACGCACTGTCTTGGCGAAAGAAAGCGTTTTTGTACAACTTCATAGAAATAGCTGTAACTTTTGATAGAAGACTCGGATACACATGTTTATGGCTTTATCTTATAGAACTCAAGGTTCCCGTGCTGGGAAAACAGGTTTTGCAGCTGTTTGAGCTAAGATTTCCAAGTTATTCACATAATGAAAACCTATACTTTGTTTCGGTCGAGTTCCCCATTCAAATGCATGTAACAGTGAGAAACGCACTGTCTTGGCGAAAGAAAGCGTTTTTGTACAACTTCATAGAAATAGCTGTAACTTTTGATAGAAGACTCGGATACACATGTTTATGGCTTTATCTTATAGAACTCAAGGTCCCCGTGCTGGGAAAACAGGTTTTGCAGCTGTTTGAGCTAAGATTTCCAAGTTATTCACATAATGAAAACTTGTACTTTGTTTCGGTCGAGTTCCCCATTCAAATGCATGTAACAGTGAGAAACGCACTGTCTTGGCGAAAGAAAGCGTTTTTGTACAACTTCATAGAAATAGCTGTAACTTTTGATAGAAGACTCGGATACACATGTTTATGGCTTTATCTTATAGAACTCAAGGTTCCCGTGCTGGGAAAACAGGTTTTGCAGCTGTTTGAGCTAAGATTTCCAAGTTATTCACATAATGAAAACCTATACTTTGTTTCGGTCGAGTTCCCCATTCAAATGCATGTAACAGTGAGAAACGCACTGTCTTGGCGAAAGAAAGCGTTTTTGTACAACTTCATAGAAATAGCTGTAACTTTTGATAGAAGACTCAGACAAACATGTTTATGGCCTTATATTATAGAACTCAAGGTCTCCGTGCTGGGAAAACAGGTTTTGCAGCTGTTTGAGCTAAGATTTCCAAGTTATTCACATAATGAAAACCTATACTTTGTTTCGGTCGAGTTCCCCATTCAAATGCATGTAACAGTGAGAAACGCACTGTCTTGGCGAAAGAAAGCGTTTTTGTACAACTTCATAGAAATAGCTGTAACTTTTGATAGAAGACTCGGATACACATGTTTATGGCTTTATCTTATAGAACTCAAGGTTCCCGTGCTGGGAAAACAGGTTTTGCAGCTGTTTGAGCTAAGATTTCCAAGTTATTCACATAATGAAAACCTATACTTTGTTTCGGTCGAGTTCCCCATTCAAATGCATGTAACAGTGAGAAACGCACTGTCTTGGCGAAAGAAAGCGTTTTTGTACAACTTCATAGAAATAGCTGTAACTTTTGATAGAAGACTCGGATACACATGTTTATGGCTTTATCTTATAGAACTCAAGGTCCCCGTGCTGGGAAAACAGGTTTTGCAGCTGTTTGAGCTAAGATTTCCAAGTTATTCACATAATGAAAACTTGTACTTTGTTTCGGTCGAGTTCCCCATTCAAATGCATGTAACAGTGAGAAACGCACTGTCTTGGCGAAAGAAAGCGTTTTTGTACAACTTCATAGAAATAGCTGTAACTTTTGATAGAAGACTCGGATACACATGTTTATGGCTTTATCTTATAGAACTCAAGGTTCCCGTGCTGGGAAAACAGGTTTTGCAGCTGTTTGAGCTAAGATTTCCAAGTTATTCACATAATGAAAACCTATACTTTGTTTCGGTCGAGTTCCCCATTCAAATGCATGTAACAGTGAGAAACGCACTGTCTTGGCGAAAGAAAGCGTTTTTGTACAACTTCATAGAAATAGCTGTAACTTTTGATAGAAGACTCAGACAAACATGTTTATGGCCTTATATTATAGAACTCAAGGTCTCCGTGCTGGGAAAACAGGTTTTGCAGCTGTTTGAGCTAAGATTTCCAAGTTATTCACATAATGAAAACTTGTACTTTGTTTCGGTCGAGTTCCCCATTCAAATGCATGTAACAGTGAGAAACGCACTGTCTTGGCGAAAGAAAGCGTTTTTGTACAACTTCATAGAAATAGCTGTAACTTTTGATAGAAGACTCAGACAAACATGTTTATGGCCTTATATTATAGAACTCAAGGTCCCCGTGCTGGGAAAACAGGTTTTGCAGCTGTTTGAGCTAAGATTTCCAAGTTATTCACATAATGAAAACCTATACTTTGTTTCGGTCGAGTTCCCCATTCAAATGTATGTAACAGTGAGAAACGCACTGTCTTGGCGAAAGAAAGCGTTTTTGTACAACTTCATAGAAATAGCTGTAACTTTTGATAGAAGACTCGGATACACATGTTTATGGCTTTATCTTATAGAACTCAAGGTCCCCGTGCTGGGAAAACAGGTTTTGCAGCTGTTTGAGCTAAGATTTCCAAGTTATTCACATAATGAAAACTTGTACTTTGTTTCGGTCGAGTTCCCCATTCAAATGCATGTAACAGTGAGAAACGCACTGTCTTGGCGAAAGAAAGCGTTTTTGTACAACTTCATAGAAATAGCTGTAACTTTTGATAGAAGACTCGGATACACATGTTTATGGCTTTATCTTATAGAACTCAAGGTTCCCGTGCTGGGAAAACAGGTTTTGCAGCTGTTTGAGCTAAGATTTCCAAGTTATTCACATAATGAAAACCTATACTTTGTTTCGGTCGAGTTCCCCATTCAAATGCATGTAACAGTGAGAAACGCACTGTCTTGGCGAAAGAAAGCGTTTTTGTACAACTTCATAGAAATAGCTGTAACTTTTGATAGAAGACTCGGATACACATGTTTATGGCTTTATCTTATAGAACTCAAGGTTCCCGTGCTGGGAAAACAGGTTTTGCAGCTGTTTGAGCTAAGATTTCCAAGTTATTCACATAATGAAAACCTATACTTTGTTTCGGTCGAGTTCCCCATTCAAATGCATGTAACAGTGAGAAACGCACTGTCTTGGCGAAAGAAAGCGTTTTTGTACAACTTCATAGAAATAGCTGTAACTTTTGATAGAAGACTCGGATACACATGTTTATGGCTTTATCTTATAGAACTCAAGGTTCCCGTGCTGGGAAAACAGGTTTTGCAGCTGTTTGAGCTAAGATTTCCAAGTTATTCACATAATGAAAACCTATACTTTGTTTCGGTCGAGTTCCCCATTCAAATGCATGTAACAGTGAGAAACGCACTGTCTTGGCGAAAGAAAGCGTTTTTGTACAACTTCATAGAAATAGCTGTAACTTTTGATAGAAGACTCAGACAAACATGTTTATGGCCTTATATTATAGAACTCAAGGTCCCCGTGCTGGGAAAACAGGTTTTGCAGCTGTTTGAGCTAAGATTTCCAAGTTATTCACATAATGAAAACCTATACTTTGTTTCGGTCGAGTTCCCCATTCAAATGCATGTAACAGTGAGAAACGCACTGTCTTGGCGAAAGAAAGCGTTTTTGTACAACTTCATAGAAATAGCTGTAACTTTTGATAGAAGACTCGGATACACATGTTTATGGCTTTATCTTATAGAACTCAAGGTCCCCGTGCTGGGAAAACAGGTTTTGCAGCTGTTTGAGCTAAGATTTCCAAGTTATTCACATAATGAAAACTTGTACTTTGTTTCGGTCGAGTTCCCCATTCAAATGCATGTAACAGTGAGAAACGCACTGTCTTGGCGAAAGAAAGCGTTTTTGTACAACTTCATAGAAATAGCTGTAACTTTTGATAGAAGACTCGGATACACATGTTTATGGCTTTATCTTATAGAACTCAAGGTTCCCGTGCTGGGAAAACAGGTTTTGCAGCTGTTTGAGCTAAGATTTCCAAGTTATTCACATAATGAAAACCTATACTTTGTTTCGGTCGAGTTCCCCATTCAAATGCATGTAACAGTGAGAAACGCACTGTCTTGGCGAAAGAAAGCGTTTTTGTACAACTTCATAGAAATAGCTGTAACTTTTGATAGAAGACTCGGATACACATGTTTATGGCTTTATCTTATAGAACTCAAGGTTCCCGTGCTGGGAAAACAGGTTTTGCAGCTGTTTGAGCTAAGATTTCCAAGTTATTCACATAATGAAAACCTATACTTTGTTTCGGTCGAGTTCCCCATTCAAATGCATGTAACAGTGAGAAACGCACTGTCTTGGCGAAAGAAAGCGTTTTTGTACAACTTCATAGAAATAGCTGTAACTTTTGATAGAAGACTCGGATACACATGTTTATGGCTTTATCTTATAGAACTCAAGGTTCCCGTGCTGGGAAAACAGGTTTTGCAGCTGTTTGAGCTAAGATTTCCAAGTTATTCACATAATGAAAACCTATACTTTGTTTCGGTCGAGTTCCCCATTCAAATGCATGTAACAGTGAGAAACGCACTGTCTTGGCGAAAGAAAGCGTTTTTGTACAACTTCATAGAAATAGCTGTAACTTTTGATAGAAGACTCAGACAAACATGTTTATGGCCTTATATTATAGAACTCAAGGTCTCCGTGCTGGGAAAACAGGTTTTGCAGCTGTTTGAGCTAAGATTTCCAAGTTATTCACATAATGAAAACCTATACTTTGTTTCGGTCGAGTTCCCCATTCAAATGCATGTAACAGTGAGAAACGCACTGTCTTGGCGAAAGAAAGCGTTTTTGTACAACTTCATAGAAATAGCTGTAACTTTTGATAGAAGACTCGGATACACATGTTTATGGCTTTATCTTATAGAACTCAAGGTCCCCGTGCTGGGAAAACAGGTTTTGCAGCTGTTTGAGCTAAGATTTCCAAGTTATTCACATAATGAAAACTTGTACTTTGTTTCGGTCGAGTTCCCCATTCAAATGCATGTAACAGTGAGAAACGCACTGTCTTGGCGAAAGAAAGCGTTTTTGTACAACTTCATAGAAATAGCTGTAACTTTTGATAGAAGACTCGGATACACATGTTTATGGCTTTATCTTATAGAACTCAAGGTTCCCGTGCTGGGAAAACAGGTTTTGCAGCTGTTTGAGCTAAGATTTCCAAGTTATTCACATAATGAAAACCTATACTTTGTTTCGGTCGAGTTCCCCATTCAAATGCATGTAACAGTGAGAAACGCACTGTCTTGGCGAAAGAAAGCGTTTTTGTACAACTTCATAGAAATAGCTGTAACTTTTGATAGAAGACTCAGACAAACATGTTTATGGCCTTATATTATAGAACTCAAGGTCTCCGTGCTGGGAAAACAGGTTTTGCAGCTGTTTGAGCTAAGATTTCCAAGTTATTCACATAATGAAAACCTATACTTTGTTTCGGTCGAGTTCCCCATTCAAATGCATGTAACAGTGAGAAACGCACTGTCTTGGCGAAAGAAAGCGTTTTTGTACAACTTCATAGAAATAGCTGTAACTTTTGATAGAAGACTCGGATACACATGTTTATGGCTTTATCTTATAGAACTCAAGGTCCCCGTGCTGGGAAAACAGGTTTTGCAGCTGTTTGAGCTAAGATTTCCAAGTTATTCACATAATGAAAACTTGTACTTTGTTTCGGTCGAGTTCCCCATTCAAATGCATGTAACAGTGAGAAACGCACTGTCTTGGCGAAAGAAAGCGTTTTTGTACAACTTCATAGAAATAGCTGTAACTTTTGATAGAAGACTCGGATACACATGTTTATGGCTTTATCTTATAGAACTCAAGGTTCCCGTGCTGGGAAAACAGGTTTTGCAGCTGTTTGAGCTAAGATTTCCAAGTTATTCACATAATGAAAACCTATACTTTGTTTCGGTCGAGTTCCCCATTCAAATGCATGTAACAGTGAGAAACGCACTGTCTTGGCGAAAGAAAGCGTTTTTGTACAACTTCATAGAAATAGCTGTAACTTTTGATAGAAGACTCAGACAAACATGTTTATGGCCTTATATTATAGAACTCAAGGTCTCCGTGCTGGGAAAACAGGTTTTGCAGCTGTTTGAGCTAAGATTTCCAAGTTATTCACATAATGAAAACCTATACTTTGTTTCGGTCGAGTTCCCCATTCAAATGCATGTAACAGTGAGAAACGCACTGTCTTGGCGAAAGAAAGCGTTTTTGTACAACTTCATAGAAATAGCTGTAACTTTTGATAGAAGACTCGGATACACATGTTTATGGCTTTATCTTATAGAACTCAAGGTCCCCGTGCTGGGAAAACAGGTTTTGCAGCTGTTTGAGCTAAGATTTCCAAGTTATTCACATAATGAAAACTTGTACTTTGTTTCGGTCGAGTTCCCCATTCAAATGCATGTAACAGTGAGAAACGCACTGTCTTGGCGAAAGAAAGCGTTTTTGTACAACTTCATAGAAATAGCTGTAACTTTTGATAGAAGACTCGGATACACATAATGAAAACTTATACTTTGTTTCGGTCGAGTTCCCCATTCAAATGCATGTAACAGTGAGAAACGCACTGTCTTGGCGAAAGAAAGCGTTTTTGTACAACTTCATAGAAATAGCTGTAACTTTTGATAGAAGACTCGGATACACATGTTTATGGCTTTATCTTATAGAACTCAAGGTCCCCGTGCTGGGAAAACAGGTTTTGCAGCTGTTTGAGCTAAGATTTCCAAGTTATTCACATAATGAAAACTTGTACTTTGTTTCGGTCGAGTTCCCCATTCAAATGCATGTAACAGTGAGAAACGCACTGTCTTGGCGAAAGAAAGCGTTTTTGTACAACTTCATAGAAATAGCTGTAACTTTTGATAGAAGACTCGGATACACATGTTTATGGCTTTATCTTATAGAACTCAAGGTTCCCGTGCTGGGAAAACAGGTTTTGCAGCTGTTTGAGCTAAGATTTCCAAGTTATTCACATAATGAAAACCTATACTTTGTTTCGGTCGAGTTCCCCATTCAAATGCATGTAACAGTGAGAAACGCACTGTCTTGGCGAAAGAAAGCGTTTTTGTACAACTTCATAGAAATAGCTGTAACTTTTGATAGAAGACTCGGATACACATGTTTATGGCTTTATCTTATAGAACTCAAGGTTCCCGTGCTGGGAAAACAGGTTTTGCAGCTGTTTGAGCTAAGATTTCCAAGTTATTCACATAATGAAAACCTATACTTTGTTTCGGTCGAGTTCCCCATTCAAATGCATGTAACAGTGAGAAACGCACTGTCTTGGCGAAAGAAAGCGTTTTTGTACAACTTCATAGAAATAGCTGTAACTTTTGATAGAAGACTCAGACAAACATGTTTATGGCCTTATATTATAGAACTCAAGGTCTCCGTGCTGGGAAAACAGGTTTTGCAGCTGTTTGAGCTAAGATTTCCAAGTTATTCACATAATGAAAACCTATACTTTGTTTCGGTCGAGTTCCCCATTCAAATGCATGTAACAGTGAGAAACGCACTGTCTTGGCGAAAGAAAGCGTTTTTGTACAACTTCATAGAAATAGCTGTAACTTTTGATAGAAGACTCAGACAAACATGTTTATGGCCTTATATTATAGAACTCAAGGTCCCCGTGCTGGGAAAACAGGTTTTGCAGCTGTTTGAGCTAAGATTTCCAAGTTATTCACATAATGAAAACCTATACTTTGTTTCGGTCGAGTTCCCCATTCAAATGCATGTAACAGTGAGAAACGCACTGTCTTGGCGAAAGAAAGCGTTTTTGTACAACTTCATAGAAATAGCTGTAACTTTTGATAGAAGACTCGGATACACATGTTTATGGCTTTATCTTATAGAACTCAAGGTTCCCGTGCTGGGAAAACAGGTTTTGCAGCTGTTTGAGCTAAGATTTCCAAGTTATTCACATAATGAAAACCTATACTTTGTTTCGGTCGAGTTCCCCATTCAAATGCATGTAACAGTGAGAAACGCACTGTCTTGGCGAAAGAAAGCGTTTTTGTACAACTTCATAGAAATAGCTGTAACTTTTGATAGAAGACTCAGACAAACATGTTTATGGCCTTATATTATAGAACTCAAGGTCTCCGTGCTGGGAAAACAGGTTTTGCAGCTGTTTGAGCTAAGATTTCCAAGTTATTCACATAATGAAAACTTGTACTTTGTTTCGGTCGAGTTCCCCATTCAAATGCATGTAACAGTGAGAAACGCACTGTCTTGGCGAAAGAAAGCGTTTTTGTACAACTTCATAGAAATAGCTGTAACTTTTGATAGAAGACTCGGATACACATGTTTATGGCTTTATCTTATAGAACTCAAGGTTCCCGTGCTGGGAAAACAGGTTTTGCAGCTGTTTGAGCTAAGATTTCCAAGTTATTCACATAATGAAAACCTATACTTTGTTTCGGTCGAGTTCCCCATTCAAATGCATGTAACAGTGAGAAACGCACTGTCTTGGCGAAAGAAAGCGTTTTTGTACAACTTTATAGAAATAGCTGTAACTTTTGATAGAAGACTCGGATACACATGTTTATGGCCTTATATTATAGAACTCAAGGTCCCCGTGCTGGGAAAACAGGTTTTGCAGCTGTTTGAGCTAAGATTTCCAAGTTATTCACATAATGAAAACCTATACTTTGTTTCGGTCGAGTTCCCCATTCAAATGCATGTAACAGTGAGAAACGCACTGTCTTGGCGAAAGAAAGCGTTTTTGTACAACTTCATATGAATAGCTGTAACTTTTGATAGAAGACTCGGATAAACATGTTTATGGCTTTATCTTATAGAACTCAAGGTTCCCGTGCTGGGAAAACAGGTTTTGCAGCTGTTTGAGCTAAGATTTCCAAGTTATTCACATAATGAAAACCTATACTTTGTTTCGGTCGAGTTCCCCATTCAAATGCATGTAACAGTGAGAAACGCACTGTCTTGGCGAAAGAAAGCGTTTTTGTACAACTTCATAGAAATAGCTGTAACTTTTGATAGAAGACTCAGACAAACATGTTTATGGCCTTATATTATAGAACTCAAGGTCTCCGTGCTGGGAAAACAGGTTTTGCAGCTGTTTGAGCTAAGATTTCCAAGTTATTCACATAATGAAAACTTGTACTTTGTTTCGGTCGAGTTCCCCATTCAAATGCATGTAACAGTGAGAAACGCACTGTCTTGGCGAAAGAAAGCGTTTTTGTACAACTTCATAGAAATAGCTGTAACTTTTGATAGAAGACTCGGATACACATGTTTATGGCTTTATCTTATAGAACTCAAGGTTCCCGTGCTGGAAAAACAGGTTTTGCAGCTGTTTGAGCTAAGATTTCCAAGTTATTCACATAATGAAAACCTATACTTTGTTTCGGTCGAGTTCCCCATTCAAATGCATGTAACAGTGAGAAACGCACTGTCTTGGCGAAAGAAAGCGTTTTTGTACAACTTCATAGAAATAGCTGTAACTTTTGATAGAAGACTCGGATACACATGTTTATGGCTTTATCTTATAGAACTCAAGGTTCCCGTGCTGGGAAAACAGGTTTTGCAGCTGTTTGAGCTAAGATTTCCAAGTTATTCACATAATGAAAACCTATACTTTGTTTCGGTCGAGTTCCCCATTCAAATGCATGTAACAGTGAGAAACGCACTGTCTTGGCGAAAGAAAGCGTTTTTGTACAACTTCATAGAAATAGCTGTAACTTTTGATAGAAGACTCGGATACACATGTTTATGGCTTTATCTTATAGAACTCAAGGTTCCCGTGCTGGGAAAACAGGTTTTGCAGCTGTTTGAGCTAAGATTTCCAAGTTATTCACATAATGAAAACCTATACTTTGTTTCGGTCGAGTTCCCCATTCAAATGCATGTAACAGTGAGAAACGCACTGTCTTGGCGAAAGAAAGCGTTTTTGTACAACTTCATAGAAATAGCTGTAACTTTTGATAGAAGACTCAGACAAACATGTTTATGGCCTTATATTATAGAACTCAAGGTCTCCGTGCTGGGAAAACAGGTTTTGCAGCTGTTTGAGCTAAGATTTCCAAGTTATTCACATAATGAAAACTTGTACTTTGTTTCGGTCGAGTTCCCCATTCAAATGCATGTAACAGTGAGAAACGCACTGTCTTGGCGAAAGAAAGCGTTTTTGTACAACTTCATAGAAATAGCTGTAACTTTTGATAGAAGACTCGGATACACATGTTTATGGCTTTATCTTATAGAACTCAAGGTTCCCGTGCTGGGAAAACAGGTTTTGCAGCTGTTTGAGCTAAGATTTCCAAGTTATTCACATAATGAAAACCTATACTTTGTTTCGGTCGAGTTCCCCATTCAAATGCATGTAACAGTGAGAAACGCACTGTCTTGGCGAAAGAAAGCGTTTTTGTACAACTTCATAGAAATAGCTGTAACTTTTGATAGAAGACTCGGATACACATGTTTATGGCTTTATCTTATAGAACTCAAGGTTCCCGTGCTGGGAAAACAGGTTTTGCAGCTGTTTGAGCTAAGATTTCCAAGTTATTCACATAATGAAAACCTATACTTTGTTTCGGTCGAGTTCCCCATTCAAATGCATGTAACAGTGAGAAACGCACTGTCTTGGCGAAAGAAAGCGTTTTTGTACAACTTCATAGAAATAGCTGTAACTTTTGATAGAAGACTCAGACAAACATGTTTATGGCCTTATATTATAGAACTCAAGGTTCCCGTGCTGGGAAAACAGGTTTTGCAGCTGTTTGAGCTAAGATTTCCAAGTTATTCACATAATGAAAACCTATACTTTGTTTCGGTCGAGTTCCCCATTCAAATGCATGTAACAGTGAGAAACGCACTGTCTTGGCGAAAGAAAGCGTTTTTGTACAACTTCATAGAAATAGCTGTAACTTTTGATAGAAGACTCGGATACACATGTTTATGGCTTTATCTTATAGAACTCAAGGTTCCCGTGCTGGGAAAACAGGTTTTGCAGCTGTTTGAGCTAAGATTTCCAAGTTATTCACATAATGAAAACCTATACTTTGTTTCGGTCGAGTTCCCCATTCAAATGCATGTAACAGTGAGAAACGCACTGTCTTGGCGAAAGAAAGCGTTTTTGTACAACTTCATAGAAATAGCTGTAACTTTTGATAGAAGACTCGGATACACATGTTTATGGCTTTATCTTATAGAACTCAAGGTTCCCGTGCTGGGAAAACAGGTTTTGCAGCTGTTTGAGCTAAGATTTCCAAGTTATTCACATAATGAAAACCTATACTTTGTTTCGGTCGAGTTCCCCATTCAAATGCATGTAACAGTGAGAAACGCACTGTCTTGGCGAAAGAAAGCGTTTTTGTACAACTTCATAGAAATAGCTGTAACTTTTGATAGAAGACTCAGACAAACATGTTTATGGCCTTATATTATAGAACTCAAGGTCCCCGTGCTGGGAAAACAGGTTTTGCAGCTGTTTGAGCTAAGATTTCCAAGTTATTCACATAATGAAAACCTATACTTTGTTTCGGTCGAGTTCCCCATTCAAATGCATGTAACAGTGAGAAACGCACTGTCTTGGCGAAAGAAAGCGTTTTTGTACAACTTCATAGAAATAGCTGTAACTTTTGATAGAAGACTCGGATACACATGTTTATGGCTTTATCTTATAGAACTCAAGGTTCCCGTGCTGGGAAAACAGGTTTTGCAGCTGTTTGAGCTAAGATTTCCAAGTTATTCACATAATGAAAACCTATACTTTGTTTCGGTCGAGTTCCCCATTCAAATGCATGTAACAGTGAGAAACGCACTGTCTTGGCGAAAGAAAGCGTTTTTGTACAACTTCATAGAAATAGCTGTAACTTTTGATAGAAGACTCAGACAAACATGTTTATGGCCTTATATTATAGAACTCAAGGTCTCCGTGCTGGGAAAACAGGTTTTGCAGCTGTTTGAGCTAAGATTTCCAAGTTATTCACATAATGAAAACTTGTACTTTGTTTCGGTCGAGTTCCCCATTCAAATGCATGTAACAGTGAGAAACGCACTGTCTTGGCGAAAGAAAGCGTTTTTGTACAACTTCATAGAAATAGCTGTAACTTTTGATAGAAGACTCAGACAAACATGTTTATGGCCTTATATTATAGAACTCAAGGTTCCCGTGCTGGGAAAACAGGTTTTGCAGCTGTTTGAGCTAAGATTTCCAAGTTATTCACATAATGAAAACCTATACTTTGTTTCGGTCGAGTTCCCCATTCAAATGCATGTAACAGTGAGAAACGCACTGTCTTGGCGAAAGAAAGCGTTTTTGTACAACTTTATAGAAATAGCTGTAACTTTTGATAGAAGACTCGGATACACATGTTTATGGCTTTATCTTATAGAACTCAAGGTTCCCGTGCTGGGAAAACAGGTTTTGCAGCTGTTTGAGCTAAGATTTCCAAGTTATTCACATAATGAAAACCTATACTTTGTTTCGGTCGAGTTCCCCATTCAAATGCATGTAACAGTGAGAAACGCACTGTCTTGGCGAAAGAAAGCGTTTTTGTACAACTTCATAGAAATAGCTGTAACTTTTGATAGAAGACTCAGACAAACATGTTTATGGCCTTATATTATAGAACTCAAGGTCCCCGTGCTGGGAAAACAGGTTTTGCAGCTGTTTGAGCTAAGATTTCCAAGTTATTCACATAATGAAAACCTATACTTTGTTTCGGTCGAGTTCCCCATTCAAATGCATGTAACAGTGAGAAACGCACTGTCTTGGCGAAAGAAAGCGTTTTTGTACAACTTCATAGAAATAGCTGTAACTTTTGATAGAAGACTCAGACAAACATGTTTATGGCCTTATATTATAGAACTCAAGGTCCCCGTGCTGGGAAAACAGGTTTTGCAGCTGTTTGAGCTAAGATTTCCAAGTTATTCACATAATGAAAACCTATACTTTGTTTCGGTCGAGTTCCCCATTCAAATGCATGTAACAGTGAGAAACGCACTGTCTTGGCGAAAGAAAGCGTTTTTGTACAACTTCATAGAAATAGCTGTAACTTTTGATAGAAGACTCGGATACACATGTTTATGGCTTTATCTTATAGAACTCAAGGTCCCCGTGCTGGGAAAACAGGTTTTGCAGCTGTTTGAGCTAAGATTTCCAAGTTATTCACATAATGAAAACTTGTACTTTGTTTCGGTCGAGTTCCCCATTCAAATGCATGTAACAGTGAGAAACGCACTGTCTTGGCGAAAGAAAGCGTTTTTGTACAACTTCATATGAATAGCTGTAACTTTTGATAGAAGACTCGGATAAACATGTTTATGGCTTTATCTTATAGAACTCAAGGTTCCCGTGCTGGGAAAACAGGTTTTGCAGCTGTTTGAGCTAAGATTTCCAAGTTATTCACATAATGAAAACCTATACTTTGTTTCGGTCGAGTTCCCCATTCAAATGCATGTAACAGTGAGAAACGCACTGTCTTGGCGAAAGAAAGCGTTTTTGTACAACTTCATAGAAATAGCTGTAACTTTTGATAGAAGACTCAGACAAACATGTTTATGGCCTTATATTATAGAACTCAAGGTCTCCGTGCTGGGAAAACAGGTTTTGCAGCTGTTTGAGCTAAGATTTCCAAGTTATTCACATAATGAAAACCTATACTTTGTTTCGGTCGAGTTCCCCATTCAAATGCATGTAACAGTGAGAAACGCACTGTCTTGGCGAAAGAAAGCGTTTTTGTACAACTTCATAGAAATAGCTGTAACTTTTGATAGAAGACTCGGATACACATGTTTATGGCTTTATCTTATAGAACTCAAGGTCCCCGTGCTGGGAAAACAGGTTTTGCAGCTGTTTGAGCTAAGATTTCCAAGTTATTCACATAATGAAAACTTGTACTTTGTTTCGGTCGAGTTCCCCATTCAAATGCATGTAACAGTGAGAAACGCACTGTCTTGGCGAAAGAAAGCGTTTTTGTACAACTTCATAGAAATAGCTGTAACTTTTGATAGAAGACTCGGATACACATGTTTATGGCTTTATCTTATAGAACTCAAGGTTCCCGTGCTGGGAAAACAGGTTTTGCAGCTGTTTGAGCTAAGATTTCCAAGTTATTCACATAATGAAAACCTATACTTTGTTTCGGTCGAGTTCCCCATTCAAATGCATGTAACAGTGAGAAACGCACTGTCTTGGCGAAAGAAAGCGTTTTTGTACAACTTCATAGAAATAGCTGTAACTTTTGATAGAAGACTCGGATACACATGTTTATGGCTTTATCTTATAGAACTCAAGGTTCCCGTGCTGGGAAAACAGGTTTTGCAGCTGTTTGAGCTAAGATTTCCAAGTTATTCACATAATGAAAACCTATACTTTGTTTCGGTCGAGTTCCCCATTCAAATGCATGTAACAGTGAGAAACGCACTGTCTTGGCGAAAGAAAGCGTTTTTGTACAACTTCATAGAAATAGCTGTAACTTTTGATAGAAGACTCAGACAAACATGTTTATGGCCTTATATTATAGAACTCAAGGTTCCCGTGCTGGGAAAACAGGTTTTGCAGCTGTTTGAGCTAAGATTTCCAAGTTATTCACATAATGAAAACCTATACTTTGTTTCGGTCGAGTTCCCCATTCAAATGCATGTAACAGTGAGAAACGCACTGTCTTGGCGAAAGAAAGCGTTTTTGTACAACTTCATAGAAATAGCTGTAACTTTTGATAGAAGACTCGGATACACATGTTTATGGCTTTATCTTATAGAACTCAAGGTTCCCGTGCTGGGAAAACAGGTTTTGCAGCTGTTTGAGCTAAGATTTCCAAGTTATTCACATAATGAAAACCTATACTTTGTTTCGGTCGAGTTCCCCATTCAAATGCATGTAACAGTGAGAAACGCACTGTCTTGGCGAAAGAAAGCGTTTTTGTACAACTTCATAGAAATAGCTGTAACTTTTGATAGAAGACTCGGATACACATGTTTATGGCTTTATCTTATAGAACTCAAGGTTCCCGTGCTGGGAAAACAGGTTTTGCAGCTGTTTGAGCTAAGATTTCCAAGTTATTCACATAATGAAAACCTATACTTTGTTTCGGTCGAGTTCCCCATTCAAATGCATGTAACAGTGAGAAACGCACTGTCTTGGCGAAAGAAAGCGTTTTTGTACAACTTCATAGAAATAGCTGTAACTTTTGATAGAAGACTCAGACAAACATGTTTATGGCCTTATATTATAGAACTCAAGGTCTCCGTGCTGGGAAAACAGGTTTTGCAGCTGTTTGAGCTAAGATTTCCAAGTTATTCACATAATGAAAACCTATACTTTGTTTCGGTCGAGTTCCCCATTCAAATGCATGTAACAGTGAGAAACGCACTGTCTTGGCGAAAGAAAGCGTTTTTGTACAACTTCATAGAAATAGCTGTAACTTTTGATAGAAGACTCAGACAAACATGTTTATGGCCTTATATTATAGAACTCAAGGTCCCCGTGCTGGGAAAACAGGTTTTGCAGCTGTTTGAGCTAAGATTTCCAAGTTATTCACATAATGAAAACCTATACTTTGTTTCGGTCGAGTTCCCCATTCAAATGCATGTAACAGTGAGAAACGCACTGTCTTGGCGAAAGAAAGCGTTTTTGTACAACTTCATAGAAATAGCTGTAACTTTTGATAGAAGACTCGGATACACATGTTTATGGCTTTATCTTATAGAACTCAAGGTTCCCGTGCTGGGAAAACAGGTTTTGCAGCTGTTTGAGCTAAGATTTCCAAGTTATTCACATAATGAAAACCTATACTTTGTTTCGGTCGAGTTCCCCATTCAAATGCATGTAACAGTGAGAAACGCACTGTCTTGGCGAAAGAAAGCGTTTTTGTACAACTTCATAGAAATAGCTGTAACTTTTGATAGAAGACTCAGACAAACATGTTTATGGCCTTATATTATAGAACTCAAGGTCTCCGTGCTGGGAAAACAGGTTTTGCAGCTGTTTGAGCTAAGATTTCCAAGTTATTCACATAATGAAAACTTGTACTTTGTTTCGGTCGAGTTCCCCATTCAAATGCATGTAACAGTGAGAAACGCACTGTCTTGGCGAAAGAAAGCGTTTTTGTACAACTTCATAGAAATAGCTGTAACTTTTGATAGAAGACTCGGATACACATGTTTATGGCTTTATCTTATAGAACTCAAGGTTCCCGTGCTGGGAAAACAGGTTTTGCAGCTGTTTGAGCTAAGATTTCCAAGTTATTCACATAATGAAAACCTATACTTTGTTTCGGTCGAGTTCCCCATTCAAATGCATGTAACAGTGAGAAACGCACTGTCTTGGCGAAAGAAAGCGTTTTTGTACAACTTTATAGAAATAGCTGTAACTTTTGATAGAAGACTCGGATACACATGTTTATGGCTTTATCTTATAGAACTCAAGGTTCCCGTGCTGGGAAAACAGGTTTTGCAGCTGTTTGAGCTAAGATTTCCAAGTTATTCACATAATGAAAACCTATACTTTGTTTCGGTCGAGTTCCCCATTCAAATGCATGTAACAGTGAGAAACGCACTGTCTTGGCGAAAGAAAGCGTTTTTGTACAACTTCATAGAAATAGCTGTAACTTTTGATAGAAGACTCAGACAAACATGTTTATGGCCTTATATTATAGAACTCAAGGTCCCCGTGCTGGGAAAACAGGTTTTGCAGCTGTTTGAGCTAAGATTTCCAAGTTATTCACATAATGAAAACCTATACTTTGTTTCGGTCGAGTTCCCCATTCAAATGCATGTAACAGTGAGAAACGCACTGTCTTGGCGAAAGAAAGCGTTTTTGTACAACTTCATAGAAATAGCTGTAACTTTTGATAGAAGACTCAGACAAACATGTTTATGGCCTTATATTATAGAACTCAAGGTCCCCGTGCTGGGAAAACAGGTTTTGCAGCTGTTTGAGCTAAGATTTCCAAGTTATTCACATAATGAAAACCTATACTTTGTTTCGGTCGAGTTCCCCATTCAAATGCATGTAACAGTGAGAAACGCACTGTCTTGGCGAAAGAAAGCGTTTTTGTACAACTTCATAGAAATAGCTGTAACTTTTGATAGAAGACTCGGATACACATGTTTATGGCTTTATCTTATAGAACTCAAGGTCCCCGTGCTGGGAAAACAGGTTTTGCAGCTGTTTGAGCTAAGATTTCCAAGTTATTCACATAATGAAAACTTGTACTTTGTTTCGGTCGAGTTCCCCATTCAAATGCATGTAACAGTGAGAAACGCACTGTCTTGGCGAAAGAAAGCGTTTTTGTACAACTTCATATGAATAGCTGTAACTTTTGATAGAAGACTCGGATAAACATGTTTATGGCTTTATCTTATAGAACTCAAGGTTCCCGTGCTGGGAAAACAGGTTTTGCAGCTGTTTGAGCTAAGATTTCCAAGTTATTCACATAATGAAAACCTATACTTTGTTTCGGTCGAGTTCCCCATTCAAATGCATGTAACAGTGAGAAACGCACTGTCTTGGCGAAAGAAAGCGTTTTTGTACAACTTCATAGAAATAGCTGTAACTTTTGATAGAAGACTCAGACAAACATGTTTATGGCCTTATATTATAGAACTCAAGGTCTCCGTGCTGGGAAAACAGGTTTTGCAGCTGTTTGAGCTAAGATTTCCAAGTTATTCACATAATGAAAACCTATACTTTGTTTCGGTCGAGTTCCCCATTCAAATGCATGTAACAGTGAGAAACGCACTGTCTTGGCGAAAGAAAGCGTTTTTGTACAACTTCATAGAAATAGCTGTAACTTTTGATAGAAGACTCGGATACACATGTTTATGGCTTTATCTTATAGAACTCAAGGTCCCCGTGCTGGGAAAACAGGTTTTGCAGCTGTTTGAGCTAAGATTTCCAAGTTATTCACATAATGAAAACTTGTACTTTGTTTCGGTCGAGTTCCCCATTCAAATGCATGTAACAGTGAGAAACGCACTGTCTTGGCGAAAGAAAGCGTTTTTGTACAACTTCATAGAAATAGCTGTAACTTTTGATAGAAGACTCGGATACACATGTTTATGGCTTTATCTTATAGAACTCAAGGTTCCCGTGCTGGGAAAACAGGTTTTGCAGCTGTTTGAGCTAAGATTTCCAAGTTATTCACATAATGAAAACCTATACTTTGTTTCGGTCGAGTTCCCCATTCAAATGCATGTAACAGTGAGAAACGCACTGTCTTGGCGAAAGAAAGCGTTTTTGTACAACTTCATAGAAATAGCTGTAACTTTTGATAGAAGACTCGGATACACATGTTTATGGCTTTATCTTATAGAACTCAAGGTTCCCGTGCTGGGAAAACAGGTTTTGCAGCTGTTTGAGCTAAGATTTCCAAGTTATTCACATAATGAAAACCTATACTTTGTTTCGGTCGAGTTCCCCATTCAAATGCATGTAACAGTGAGAAACGCACTGTCTTGGCGAAAGAAAGCGTTTTTGTACAACTTCATAGAAATAGCTGTAACTTTTGATAGAAGACTCAGACAAACATGTTTATGGCCTTATATTATAGAACTCAAGGTCTCCGTGCTGGGAAAACAGGTTTTGCAGCTGTTTGAGCTAAGATTTCCAAGTTATTCACATAATGAAAACCTATACTTTGTTTCGGTCGAGTTCCCCATTCAAATGCATGTAACAGTGAGAAACGCACTGTCTTGGCGAAAGAAAGCGTTTTTGTACAACTTCATAGAAATAGCTGTAACTTTTGATAGAAGACTCAGACAAACATGTTTATGGCCTTATATTATAGAACTCAAGGTCCCCGTGCTGGGAAAACAGGTTTTGCAGCTGTTTGAGCTAAGATTTCCAAGTTATTCACATAATGAAAACCTATACTTTGTTTCGGTCGAGTTCCCCATTCAAATGCATGTAACAGTGAGAAACGCACTGTCTTGGCGAAAGAAAGCGTTTTTGTACAACTTCATAGAAATAGCTGTAACTTTTGATAGAAGACTCAGACAAACATGTTTATGGCCTTATATTATAGAACTCAAGGTCCCCGTGCTGGGAAAACAGGTTTTGCAGCTGTTTGAGCTAAGATTTCCAAGTTATTCACATAATGAAAACCTATACTTTGTTTCGGTCGAGTTCCCCATTCAAATGCATGTAACAGTGAGAAACGCACTGTCTTGGCGAAAGAAAGCGTTTTTGTACAACTTCATAGAAATAGCTGTAACTTTTGATAGAAGACTCGGATACACATGTTTATGGCTTTATCTTATAGAACTCAAGGTCCCCGTGCTGGGAAAACAGGTTTTGCAGCTGTTTGAGCTAAGATTTCCAAGTTATTCACATAATGAAAACTTGTACTTTGTTTCGGTCGAGTTCCCCATTCAAATGCATGTAACAGTGAGAAACGCACTGTCTTGGCGAAAGAAAGCGTTTTTGTACAACTTCATATGAATAGCTGTAACTTTTGATAGAAGACTCGGATAAACATGTTTATGGCTTTATCTTATAGAACTCAAGGTTCCCGTGCTGGGAAAACAGGTTTTGCAGCTGTTTGAGCTAAGATTTCCAAGTTATTCACATAATGAAAACCTATACTTTGTTTCGGTCGAGTTCCCCATTCAAATGCATGTAACAGTGAGAAACGCACTGTCTTGGCGAAAGAAAGCGTTTTTGTACAACTTCATAGAAATAGCTGTAACTTTTGATAGAAGACTCAGACAAACATGTTTATGGCCTTATATTATAGAACTCAAGGTCTCCGTGCTGGGAAAACAGGTTTTGCAGCTGTTTGAGCTAAGATTTCCAAGTTATTCACATAATGAAAACCTATACTTTGTTTCGGTCGAGTTCCCCATTCAAATGCATGTAACAGTGAGAAACGCACTGTCTTGGCGAAAGAAAGCGTTTTTGTACAACTTCATAGAAATAGCTGTAACTTTTGATAGAAGACTCGGATACACATGTTTATGGCTTTATCTTATAGAACTCAAGGTCCCCGTGCTGGGAAAACAGGTTTTGCAGCTGTTTGAGCTAAGATTTCCAAGTTATTCACATAATGAAAACTTGTACTTTGTTTCGGTCGAGTTCCCCATTCAAATGCATGTAACAGTGAGAAACGCACTGTCTTGGCGAAAGAAAGCGTTTTTGTACAACTTCATAGAAATAGCTGTAACTTTTGATAGAAGACTCGGATACACATGTTTATGGCTTTATCTTATAGAACTCAAGGTTCCCGTGCTGGGAAAACAGGTTTTGCAGCTGTTTGAGCTAAGATTTCCAAGTTATTCACATAATGAAAACCTATACTTTGTTTCGGTCGAGTTCCCCATTCAAATGCATGTAACAGTGAGAAACGCACTGTCTTGGCGAAAGAAAGCGTTTTTGTACAACTTCATAGAAATAGCTGTAACTTTTGATAGAAGACTCGGATACACATGTTTATGGCTTTATCTTATAGAACTCAAGGTTCCCGTGCTGGGAAAACAGGTTTTGCAGCTGTTTGAGCTAAGATTTCCAAGTTATTCACATAATGAAAACCTATACTTTGTTTCGGTCGAGTTCCCCATTCAAATGCATGTAACAGTGAGAAACGCACTGTCTTGGCGAAAGAAAGCGTTTTTGTACAACTTCATAGAAATAGCTGTAACTTTTGATAGAAGACTCAGACAAACATGTTTATGGCCTTATATTATAGAACTCAAGGTCTCCGTGCTGGGAAAACAGGTTTTGCAGCTGTTTGAGCTAAGATTTCCAAGTTATTCACATAATGAAAACCTATACTTTGTTTCGGTCGAGTTCCCCATTCAAATGCATGTAACAGTGAGAAACGCACTGTCTTGGCGAAAGAAAGCGTTTTTGTACAACTTCATAGAAATAGCTGTAACTTTTGATAGAAGACTCAGACAAACATGTTTATGGCCTTATATTATAGAACTCAAGGTCCCCGTGCTGGGAAAACAGGTTTTGCAGCTGTTTGAGCTAAGATTTCCAAGTTATTCACATAATGAAAACCTATACTTTGTTTCGGTCGAGTTCCCCATTCAAATGCATGTAACAGTGAGAAACGCACTGTCTTGGCGAAAGAAAGCGTTTTTGTACAACTTCATAGAAATAGCTGTAACTTTTGATAGAAGACTCGGATACACATGTTTATGGCTTTATCTTATAGAACTCAAGGTTCCCGTGCTGGGAAAACAGGTTTTGCAGCTGTTTGAGCTAAGATTTCCAAGTTATTCACATAATGAAAACCTATACTTTGTTTCGGTCGAGTTCCCCATTCAAATGCATGTAACAGTGAGAAACGCACTGTCTTGGCGAAAGAAAGCGTTTTTGTACAACTTTATAGAAATAGCTGTAACTTTTGATAGAAGACTCGGATACACATGTTTATGGCTTTATCTTATAGAACTCAAGGTTCCCGTGCTGGGAAAACAGGTTTTGCAGCTGTTTGAGCTAAGATTTCCAAGTTATTCACATAATGAAAACCTATACTTTGTTTCGGTCGAGTTCCCCATTCAAATGCATGTAACAGTGAGAAACGCACTGTCTTGGCGAAAGAAAGCGTTTTTGTACAACTTCATAGAAATAGCTGTAACTTTTGATAGAAGACTCAGACAAACATGTTTATGGCCTTATATTATAGAACTCAAGGTCCCCGTGCTGGGAAAACAGGTTTTGCAGCTGTTTGAGCTAAGATTTCCAAGTTATTCACATAATGAAAACCTATACTTTGTTTCGGTCGAGTTCCCCATTCAAATGCATGTAACAGTGAGAAACGCACTGTCTTGGCGAAAGAAAGCGTTTTTGTACAACTTCATAGAAATAGCTGTAACTTTTGATAGAAGACTCAGACAAACATGTTTATGGCCTTATATTATAGAACTCAAGGTCCCCGTGCTGGGAAAACAGGTTTTGCAGCTGTTTGAGCTAAGATTTCCAAGTTATTCACATAATGAAAACCTATACTTTGTTTCGGTCGAGTTCCCCATTCAAATGCATGTAACAGTGAGAAACGCACTGTCTTGGCGAAAGAAAGCGTTTTTGTACAACTTCATAGAAATAGCTGTAACTTTTGATAGAAGACTCGGATACACATGTTTATGGCTTTATCTTATAGAACTCAAGGTTCCCGTGCTGGGAAAACAGGTTTTGCAGCTGTTTGAGCTAAGATTTCCAAGTTATTCACATAATGAAAACCTATACTTTGTTTCGGTCGAGTTCCCCATTCAAATGCATGTAACAGTGAGAAACGCACTGTCTTGGCGAAAGAAAGCGTTTTTGTACAACTTCATAGAAATAGCTGTAACTTTTGATAGAAGACTCGGATACACATGTTTATGGCTTTATCTTATAGAACTCAAGGTTCCCGTGCTGGGAAAACAGGTTTTGCAGCTGTTTGAGCTAAGATTTCCAAGTTATTCACATAATGAAAACCTATACTTTGTTTCGGTCGAGTTCCCCATTCAAATGCATGTAACAGTGAGAAACGCACTGTCTTGGCGAAAGAAAGCGTTTTTGTACAACTTCATAGAAATAGCTGTAACTTTTGATAGAAGACTCAGACAAACATGTTTATGGCCTTATATTATAGAACTCAAGGTCTCCGTGCTGGGAAAACAGGTTTTGCAGCTGTTTGAGCTAAGATTTCCAAGTTATTCACATAATGAAAACTTGTACTTTGTTTCGGTCGAGTTCCCCATTCAAATGCATGTAACAGTGAGAAACGCACTGTCTTGGCGAAAGAAAGCGTTTTTGTACAACTTCATAGAAATAGCTGTAACTTTTGATAGAAGACTCAGACAAACATGTTTATGGCCTTATATTATAGAACTCAAGGTCTCCGTGCTGGGAAAACAGGTTTTGCAGCTGTTTGAGCTAAGACTTCCAAGTTATTCACATAATGAAAACTTGTACTTTGTTTCGGTCGAGTTCCCCATTCAAATGCATGTAACAGTGAGAAACGCACTGTCTTGGCGAAAGAAAGCGTTTTTGTACAACTTCATAGAAATAGCTGTAACTTTTGATAGAAGACTCAGACAAACATGTTTATGGCCTTATATTATAGAACTCAAGGTCCCCGTGCTGGGAAAACAGGTTTTGCAGCTGTTTGAGCTAAGATTTCCAAGTTATTCACATAATGAAAACCTATACTTTGTTTCGGTCGAGTTCCCCATTCAAATGCATGTAACAGTGAGAAACGCACTGTCTTGGCGAAAGAAAGCGTTTTTGTACAACTTCATAGAAATAGCTGTAACTTTTGATAGAAGACTCGGATACACATGTTTATGGCTTTATCTTATAGAACTCAAGGTTCCCGTGCTGGGAAAACAGGTTTTGCAGCTGTTTGAGCTAAGATTTCCAAGTTATTCACATAATGAAAACCTATACTTTGTTTCGGTCGAGTTCCCCATTCAAATGCATGTAACAGTGAGAAACGCACTGTCTTGGCGAAAGAAAGCGTTTTTGTACAACTTTATAGAAATAGCTGTAACTTTTGATAGAAGACTCGGATACACATGTTTATGGCTTTATCTTATAGAACTCAAGGTTCCCGTGCTGGGAAAACAGGTTTTGCAGCTGTTTGAGCTAAGATTTCCAAGTTATTCACATAATGAAAACCTATACTTTGTTTCGGTCGAGTTCCCCATTCAAATGCATGTAACAGTGAGAAACGCACTGTCTTGGCGAAAGAAAGCGTTTTTGTACAACTTCATAGAAATAGCTGTAACTTTTGATAGAAGACTCGGATACACATGTTTATGGCTTTATCTTATAGAACTCAAGGTTCCCGTGCTGGGAAAACAGGTTTTGCAGCTGTTTGAGCTAAGATTTCCAAGTTATTCACATAATGAAAACCTATACTTTGTTTCGGTCGAGTTCCCCATTCAAATGCATGTAACAGTGAGAAACGCACTGTCTTGGCGAAAGAAAGCGTTTTTGTACAACTTCATAGAAATAGCTGTAACTTTTGATAGAAGACTCAGACAAACATGTTTATGGCCTTATATTATAGAACTCAAGGTCCCCGTGCTGGGAAAACAGGTTTTGCAGCTGTTTGAGCTAAGATTTCCAAGTTATTCACATAATGAAAACCTATACTTTGTTTCGGTCGAGTTCCCCATTCAAATGCATGTAACAGTGAGAAACGCACTGTCTTGGCGAAAGAAAGCGTTTTTGTACAACTTCATAGAAATAGCTGTAACTTTTGATAGAAGACTCGGATACACATGTTTATGGCTTTATCTTATAGAACTCAAGGTCCCCGTGCTGGGAAAACAGGTTTTGCAGCTGTTTGAGCTAAGATTTCCAAGTTATTCACATAATGAAAACTTGTACTTTGTTTCGGTCGAGTTCCCCATTCAAATGCATGTAACAGTGAGAAACGCACTGTCTTGGCGAAAGAAAGCGTTTTTGTACAACTTCATAGAAATAGCTGTAACTTTTGATAGAAGACTCAGACAAACATGTTTATGGCCTTATATTATAGAACTCAAGGTCTCCGTGCTGGGAAAACAGGTTTTGCAGCTGTTTGAGCTAAGATTTCCAAGTTATTCACATAATGAAAACTTGTACTTTGTTTCGGTCGAGTTCCCCATTCAAATGCATGTAACAGTGAGAAACGCACTGTCTTGGCGAAAGAAAGCGTTTTTGTACAACTTCATAGAAATAGCTGTAACTTTTGATAGAAGACTCGGATACACATGTTTATGGCTTTATCTTATAGAACTCAAGGTTCCCGTGCTGGGAAAACAGGTTTTGCAGCTGTTTGAGCTAAGATTTCCAAGTTATTCACATAATGAAAACCTATACTTTGTTTCGGTCGAGTTCCCCATTCAAATGCATGTAACAGTGAGAAACGCACTGTCTTGGCGAAAGAAAGCGTTTTTGTACAACTTTATAGAAATAGCTGTAACTTTTGATAGAAGACTCGGATACACATGTTTATGGCTTTATCTTATAGAACTCAAGGTTCCCGTGCTGGGAAAACAGGTTTTGCAGCTGTTTGAGCTAAGATTTCCAAGTTATTCACATAATGAAAACCTATACTTTGTTTCGGTCGAGTTCCCCATTCAAATGCATGTAACAGTGAGAAACGCACTGTCTTGGCGAAAGAAAGCGTTTTTGTACAACTTCATAGAAATAGCTGTAACTTTTGATAGAAGACTCAGACAAACATGTTTATGGCTTTATCTTATAGAACTCAAGGTTCCCGTGCTGGGAAAACAGGTTTTGCAGCTGTTTGAGCTAAGATTTCCAAGTTATTCACATAATGAAAACCTATACTTTGTTTCGGTCGAGTTCCCCATTCAAATGCATGTAACAGTGAGAAACGCACTGTCTTGGCGAAAGAAAGCGTTTTTGTACAACTTCATAGAAATAGCTGTAACTTTTGATAGAAGACTCAGACAAACATGTTTATGGCCTTATATTATAGAACTCAAGGTCTCCGTGCTGGGAAAACAGGTTTTGCAGCTGTTTGAGCTAAGATTTCCAAGTTATTCACATAATGAAAACTTGTACTTTGTTTCGGTCGAGTTCCCCATTCAAATGCATGTAACAGTGAGAAACGCACTGTCTTGGCGAAAGAAAGCGTTTTTGTACAACTTCATAGAAATAGCTGTAACTTTTGATAGAAGACTCAGACAAACATGTTTATGGCCTTATATTATAGAACTCAAGGTCCCCGTGCTGGGAAAACAGGTTTTGCAGCTGTTTGAGCTAAGATTTCCAAGTTATTCACATAATGAAAACCTATACTTTGTTTCGGTCGAGTTCCCCATTCAAATGCATGTAACAGTGAGAAACGCACTGTCTTGGCGAAAGAAAGCGTTTTTGTACAACTTCATAGAAATAGCTGTAACTTTTGATAGAAGACTCGGATACACATGTTTATGGCTTTATCTTATAGAACTCAAGGTCCCCGTGCTGGGAAAACAGGTTTTGCAGCTGTTTGAGCTAAGATTTCCAAGTTATTCACATAATGAAAACTTGTACTTTGTTTCGGTCGAGTTCCCCATTCAAATGCATGTAACAGTGAGAAACGCACTGTCTTGGCGAAAGAAAGCGTTTTTGTACAACTTCATAGAAATAGCTGTAACTTTTGATAGAAGACTCAGACAAACATGTTTATGGCCTTATATTATAGAACTCAAGGTCTCCGTGCTGGGAAAACAGGTTTTGCAGCTGTTTGAGCTAAGATTTCCAAGTTATTCACATAATGAAAACTTGTACTTTGTTTCGGTCGAGTTCCCCATTCAAATGCATGTAACAGTGAGAAACGCACTGTCTTGGCGAAAGAAAGCGTTTTTGTACAACTTCATAGAAATAGCTGTAACTTTTGATAGAAGACTCGGATACACATGTTTATGGCTTTATCTTATAGAACTCAAGGTTCCCGTGCTGGGAAAACAGGTTTTGCAGCTGTTTGAGCTAAGATTTCCAAGTTATTCACATAATGAAAACCTATACTTTGTTTCGGTCGAGTTCCCCATTCAAATGCATGTAACAGTGAGAAACGCACTGTCTTGGCGAAAGAAAGCGTTTTTGTACAACTTTATAGAAATAGCTGTAACTTTTGATAGAAGACTCGGATACACATGTTTATGGCTTTATCTTATAGAACTCAAGGTTCCCGTGCTGGGAAAACAGGTTTTGCAGCTGTTTGAGCTAAGATTTCCAAGTTATTCACATAATGAAAACCTATACTTTGTTTCGGTCGAGTTCCCCATTCAAATGCATGTAACAGTGAGAAACGCACTGTCTTGGCGAAAGAAAGCGTTTTTGTACAACTTCATAGAAATAGCTGTAACTTTTGATAGAAGACTCAGACAAACATGTTTATGGCTTTATCTTATAGAACTCAAGGTTCCCGTGCTGGGAAAACAGGTTTTGCAGCTGTTTGAGCTAAGATTTCCAAGTTATTCACATAATGAAAACCTATACTTTGTTTCGGTCGAGTTCCCCATTCAAATGCATGTAACAGTGAGAAACGCACTGTCTTGGCGAAAGAAAGCGTTTTTGTACAACTTCATAGAAATAGCTGTAACTTTTGATAGAAGACTCAGACAAACATGTTTATGGCCTTATATTATAGAACTCAAGGTCTCCGTGCTGGGAAAACAGGTTTTGCAGCTGTTTGAGCTAAGATTTCCAAGTTATTCACATAATGAAAACTTGTACTTTGTTTCGGTCGAGTTCCCCATTCAAATGCACGTAACAGTGAGAAACGCACTGTCTTGGCGAAAGAAAGCGTTTTTGTACAACTTCATAGAAATAGCTGTAACTTTTGATAGAAGACTCGGATACACATGTTTATGGCTTTATCTTATAGAACTCAAGGTTCCCGTGCTGGGAAAACAGGTTTTGCAGCTGTTTGAGCTAAGATTTCCAAGTTATTCACATAATGAAAACTTGTACTTTGTTTCGGTCGAGTTCCCCATTCAAATGCATGTAACAGTGAGAAACGCACTGTCTTGGCGAAAGAAAGCGTTTTTGTACAACTTCATAGAAATAGCTGTAACTTTTGATAGAAGACTCGGATACACATGTTTATGGCTTTATCTTATAGAACTCAAGGTTCCCGTGCTGGGAAAACAGGTTTTGCAGCTGTTTGAGCTAAGATTTCCAAGTTATTCACATAATGAAAACCTATACTTTGTTTCGGTCGAGTTCCCCATTCAAATGCATGTAACAGTGAGAAACGCACTGTCTTGGCGAAAGAAAGCGTTTTTGTACAACTTCATAGAAATAGCTGTAACTTTTGATAGAAGACTCGGATACACATGTTTATGGCTTTATCTTATAGAACTCAAGGTTCCCGTGCTGGGAAAACAGGTTTTGCAGCTGTTTGAGCTAAGATTTCCAAGTTATTCACATAATGAAAACCTATACTTTGTTTCGGTCGAGTTCCCCATTCAAATGCATGTAACAGTGAGAAACGCACTGTCTTGGCGAAAGAAAGCGTTTTTGTACAACTTCATAGAAATAGCTGTAACTTTTGATAGAAGACTCGGATACACATGTTTATGGCTTTATCTTATAGAACTCAAGGTCCCCGTGCTGGGAAAACAGGTTTTGCAGCTGTTTGAGCTAAGATTTCCAAGTTATTCACATAATGAAAACTTGTACTTTGTTTCGGTCGAGTTCCCCATTCAAATGCATGTAACAGTGAGAAACGCACTGTCTTGGCGAAAGAAAGCGTTTTTGTACAACTTCATATGAATAGCTGTAACTTTTGATAGAAGACTCGGATAAACATGTTTATGGCTTTATCTTATAGAACTCAAGGTTCCCGTGCTGGGAAAACAGGTTTTGCAGCTGTTTGAGCTAAGATTTCCAAGTTATTCACATAATGAAAACCTATACTTTGTTTCGGTCGAGTTCCCCATTCAAATGCATGTAACAGTGAGAAACGCACTGTCTTGGCGAAAGAAAGCGTTTTTGTACAACTTCATAGAAATAGCTGTAACTTTTGATAGAAGACTCAGACAAACATGTTTATGGCCTTATATTATAGAACTCAAGGTCCCCGTGCTGGGAAAACAGGTTTTGCAGCTGTTTGAGCTAAGATTTCCAAGTTATTCACATAATGAAAACCTATACTTTGTTTCGGTCGAGTTCCCCATTCAAATGCATGTAACAGTGAGAAACGCACTGTCTTGGCGAAAGAAAGCGTTTTTGTACAACTTCATAGAAATAGCTGTAACTTTTGATAGAAGACTCGGATACACATGTTTATGGCTTTATCTTATAGAACTCAAGGTCCCCGTGCTGGGAAAACAGGTTTTGCAGCTGTTTGAGCTAAGATTTCCAAGTTATTCACATAATGAAAACTTGTACTTTGTTTCGGTCGAGTTCCCCATTCAAATGCATGTAACAGTGAGAAACGCACTGTCTTGGCGAAAGAAAGCGTTTTTGTACAACTTCATATGAATAGCTGTAACTTTTGATAGAAGACTCGGATAAACATGTTTATGGCTTTATCTTATAGAACTCAAGGTTCCCGTGCTGGGAAAACAGGTTTTGCAGCTGTTTGAGCTAAGATTTCCAAGTTATTCACATAATGAAAACCTATACTTTGTTTCGGTCGAGTTCCCCATTCAAATGCATGTAACAGTGAGAAACGCACTGTCTTGGCGAAAGAAAGCGTTTTTGTACAACTTCATAGAAATAGCTGTAACTTTTGATAGAAGACTCAGACAAACATGTTTATGGCCTTATATTATAGAACTCAAGGTCTCCGTGCTGGGAAAACAGGTTTTGCAGCTGTTTGAGCTAAGATTTCCAAGTTATTCACATAATGAAAACCTATACTTTGTTTCGGTCGAGTTCCCCATTCAAATGCATGTAACAGTGAGAAACGCACTGTCTTGGCGAAAGAAAGCGTTTTTGTACAACTTCATAGAAATAGCTGTAACTTTTGATAGAAGACTCGGATACACATGTTTATGGCTTTATCTTATAGAACTCAAGGTCCCCGTGCTGGGAAAACAGGTTTTGCAGCTGTTTGAGCTAAGATTTCCAAGTTATTCACATAATGAAAACCTATACTTTGTTTCGGTCGAGTTCCCCATTCAAATGCATGTAACAGTGAGAAACGCACTGTCTTGGCGAAAGAAAGCGTTTTTGTACAACTTCATAGAAATAGCTGTAACTTTTGATAGAAGACTCAGACAAACATGTTTATGGCCTTATATTATAGAACTCAAGGTCCCCGTGCTGGGAAAACAGGTTTTGCAGCTGTTTGAGCTAAGATTTCCAAGTTATTCACATAATGAAAACTTGTACTTTGTTTCGGTCGAGTTCCCCATTCAAATGCATGTAACAGTGAGAAACGCACTGTCTTGGCGAAAGAAAGCGTTTTTGTACAACTTCATAGAAATAGCTGTAACTTTTGATAGAAGACTCGGATACACATGTTTATGGCTTTATCTTATAGAACTCAAGGTTCCCGTGCTGGGAAAACAGGTTTTGCAGCTGTTTGAGCTAAGATTTCCAAGTTATTCACATAATGAAAACCTATACTTTGTTTCGGTCGAGTTCCCCATTCAAATGCATGTAACAGTGAGAAACGCACTGTCTTGGCGAAAGAAAGCGTTTTTGTACAACTTCATAGAAATAGCTGTAACTTTTGATAGAAGACTCGGATACACATGTTTATGGCTTTATCTTATAGAACTCAAGGTTCCCGTGCTGGGAAAACAGGTTTTGCAGCTGTTTGAGCTAAGATTTCCAAGTTATTCACATAATGAAAACCTATACTTTGTTTCGGTCGAGTTCCCCATTCAAATGCATGTAACAGTGAGAAACGCACTGTCTTGGCGAAAGAAAGCGTTTTTGTACAACTTCATAGAAATAGCTGTAACTTTTGATAGAAGACTCAGACAAACATGTTTATGGCCTTATATTATAGAACTCAAGGTCTCCGTGCTGGGAAAACAGGTTTTGCAGCTGTTTGAGCTAAGATTTCCAAGTTATTCACATAATGAAAACTTGTACTTTGTTTCGGTCGAGTTCCCCATTCAAATGCATGTAACAGTGAGAAACGCACTGTCTTGGCGAAAGAAAGCGTTTTTGTACAACTTCATAGAAATAGCTGTAACTTTTGATAGAAGACTCGGATACACATGTTTATGGCTTTATCTTATAGAACTCAAGGTTCCCGTGCTGGGAAAACAGGTTTTGCAGCTGTTTGAGCTAAGATTTCCAAGTTATTCACATAATGAAAACCTATACTTTGTTTCGGTCGAGTTCCCCATTCAAATGCATGTAACAGTGAGAAACGCACTGTCTTGGCGAAAGAAAGCGTTTTTGTACAACTTCATAGAAATAGCTGTAACTTTTGATAGAAGACTCAGACAAACATGTTTATGGCCTTATATTATAGAACTCAAGGTCCCCGTGCTGGGAAAACAGGTTTTGCAGCTGTTTGAGCTAAGATTTCCAAGTTATTCACATAATGAAAACTTGTACTTTGTTTCGGTCGAGTTCCCCATTCAAATGCATGTAACAGTGAGAAACGCACTGTCTTGGCGAAAGAAAGCGTTTTTGTACAACTTCATAGAAATAGCTGTAACTTTTGATAGAAGACTCGGATACACATGTTTATGGCTTTATCTTATAGAACTCAAGGTTCCCGTGCTGGGAAAACAGGTTTTGCAGCTGTTTGAGCTAAGATTTCCAAGTTATTCACATAATGAAAACCTATACTTTGTTTCGGTCGAGTTCCCCATTCAAATGCATGTAACAGTGAGAAACGCACTGTCTTGGCGAAAGAAAGCGTTTTTGTACAACTTCATAGAAATAGCTGTAACTTTTGATAGAAGACTCAGACAAACATGTTTATGGCCTTATATTATAGAACTCAAGGTCCCCGTGCTGGGAAAACAGGTTTTGCAGCTGTTTGAGCTAAGATTTCCAAGTTATTCACATAATGAAAACCTATACTTTGTTTCGGTCGAGTTCCCCATTCAAATGCATGTAACAGTGAGAAACGCACTGTCTTGGCGAAAGAAAGCGTTTTTGTACAACTTCATAGAAATAGCTGTAACTTTTGATAGAAGACTCAGACAAACATGTTTATGGCCTTATATTATAGAACTCAAGGTCCCCGTGCTGGGAAAACAGGTTTTGCAGCTGTTTGAGCTAAGATTTCCAAGTTATTCACATAATGAAAACCTATACTTTGTTTCGGTCGAGTTCCCCATTCAAATGCATGTAACAGTGAGAAACGCACTGTCTTGGCGAAAGAAAGCGTTTTTGTACAACTTCATAGAAATAGCTGTAACTTTTGATAGAAGACTCGGATACACATGTTTATGGCTTTATCTTATAGAACTCAAGGTTCCCGTGCTGGGAAAACAGGTTTTGCAGCTGTTTGAGCTAAGATTTCCAAGTTATTCACATAATGAAAACCTATACTTTGTTTCGGTCGAGTTCCCCATTCAAATGCATGTAACAGTGAGAAACGCACTGTCTTGGCGAAAGAAAGCGTTTTTGTACAACTTCATAGAAATAGCTGTAACTTTTGATAGAAGACTCGGATACACATGTTTATGGCTTTATCTTATAGAACTCAAGGTTCCCGTGCTGGGAAAACAGGTTTTGCAGCTGTTTGAGCTAAGATTTCCAAGTTATTCACATAATGAAAACCTATACTTTGTTTCGGTCGAGTTCCCCATTCAAATGCATGTAACAGTGAGAAACGCACTGTCTTGGCGAAAGAAAGCGTTTTTGTACAACTTCATAGAAATAGCTGTAACTTTTGATAGAAGACTCAGACAAACATGTTTATGGCCTTATATTATAGAACTCAAGGTCTCCGTGCTGGGAAAACAGGTTTTGCAGCTGTTTGAGCTAAGATTTCCAAGTTATTCACATAATGAAAACTTGTACTTTGTTTCGGTCGAGTTCCCCATTCAAATGCATGTAACAGTGAGAAACGCACTGTCTTGGCGAAAGAAAGCGTTTTTGTACAACTTCATAGAAATAGCTGTAACTTTTGATAGAAGACTCAGACAAACATGTTTATGGCCTTATATTATAGAACTCAAGGTCTCCGTGCTGGGAAAACAGGTTTTGCAGCTGTTTGAGCTAAGACTTCCAAGTTATTCACATAATGAAAACTTGTACTTTGTTTCGGTCGAGTTCCCCATTCAAATGCATGTAACAGTGAGAAACGCACTGTCTTGGCGAAAGAAAGCGTTTTTGTACAACTTCATAGAAATAGCTGTAACTTTTGATAGAAGACTCAGACAAACATGTTTATGGCCTTATATTATAGAACTCAAGGTCCCCGTGCTGGGAAAACAGGTTTTGCAGCTGTTTGAGCTAAGATTTCCAAGTTATTCACATAATGAAAACCTATACTTTGTTTCGGTCGAGTTCCCCATTCAAATGCATGTAACAGTGAGAAACGCACTGTCTTGGCGAAAGAAAGCGTTTTTGTACAACTTCATAGAAATAGCTGTAACTTTTGATAGAAGACTCGGATACACATGTTTATGGCTTTATCTTATAGAACTCAAGGTTCCCGTGCTGGGAAAACAGGTTTTGCAGCTGTTTGAGCTAAGATTTCCAAGTTATTCACATAATGAAAACCTATACTTTGTTTCGGTCGAGTTCCCCATTCAAATGCATGTAACAGTGAGAAACGCACTGTCTTGGCGAAAGAAAGCGTTTTTGTACAACTTTATAGAAATAGCTGTAACTTTTGATAGAAGACTCGGATACACATGTTTATGGCTTTATCTTATAGAACTCAAGGTTCCCGTGCTGGGAAAACAGGTTTTGCAGCTGTTTGAGCTAAGATTTCCAAGTTATTCACATAATGAAAACCTATACTTTGTTTCGGTCGAGTTCCCCATTCAAATGCATGTAACAGTGAGAAACGCACTGTCTTGGCGAAAGAAAGCGTTTTTGTACAACTTCATAGAAATAGCTGTAACTTTTGATAGAAGACTCGGATACACATGTTTATGGCTTTATCTTATAGAACTCAAGGTTCCCGTGCTGGGAAAACAGGTTTTGCAGCTGTTTGAGCTAAGATTTCCAAGTTATTCACATAATGAAAACCTATACTTTGTTTCGGTCGAGTTCCCCATTCAAATGCATGTAACAGTGAGAAACGCACTGTCTTGGCGAAAGAAAGCGTTTTTGTACAACTTCATAGAAATAGCTGTAACTTTTGATAGAAGACTCAGACAAACATGTTTATGGCCTTATATTATAGAACTCAAGGTCCCCGTGCTGGGAAAACAGGTTTTGCAGCTGTTTGAGCTAAGATTTCCAAGTTATTCACATAATGAAAACCTATACTTTGTTTCGGTCGAGTTCCCCATTCAAATGCATGTAACAGTGAGAAACGCACTGTCTTGGCGAAAGAAAGCGTTTTTGTACAACTTCATAGAAATAGCTGTAACTTTTGATAGAAGACTCGGATACACATGTTTATGGCTTTATCTTATAGAACTCAAGGTCCCCGTGCTGGGAAAACAGGTTTTGCAGCTGTTTGAGCTAAGATTTCCAAGTTATTCACATAATGAAAACTTGTACTTTGTTTCGGTCGAGTTCCCCATTCAAATGCATGTAACAGTGAGAAACGCACTGTCTTGGCGAAAGAAAGCGTTTTTGTACAACTTCATAGAAATAGCTGTAACTTTTGATAGAAGACTCAGACAAACATGTTTATGGCCTTATATTATAGAACTCAAGGTCTCCGTGCTGGGAAAACAGGTTTTGCAGCTGTTTGAGCTAAGATTTCCAAGTTATTCACATAATGAAAACTTGTACTTTGTTTCGGTCGAGTTCCCCATTCAAATGCATGTAACAGTGAGAAACGCACTGTCTTGGCGAAAGAAAGCGTTTTTGTACAACTTCATAGAAATAGCTGTAACTTTTGATAGAAGACTCGGATACACATGTTTATGGCTTTATCTTATAGAACTCAAGGTTCCCGTGCTGGGAAAACAGGTTTTGCAGCTGTTTGAGCTAAGATTTCCAAGTTATTCACATAATGAAAACCTATACTTTGTTTCGGTCGAGTTCCCCATTCAAATGCATGTAACAGTGAGAAACGCACTGTCTTGGCGAAAGAAAGCGTTTTTGTACAACTTTATAGAAATAGCTGTAACTTTTGATAGAAGACTCGGATACACATGTTTATGGCTTTATCTTATAGAACTCAAGGTTCCCGTGCTGGGAAAACAGGTTTTGCAGCTGTTTGAGCTAAGATTTCCAAGTTATTCACATAATGAAAACCTATACTTTGTTTCGGTCGAGTTCCCCATTCAAATGCATGTAACAGTGAGAAACGCACTGTCTTGGCGAAAGAAAGCGTTTTTGTACAACTTCATAGAAATAGCTGTAACTTTTGATAGAAGACTCAGACAAACATGTTTATGGCTTTATCTTATAGAACTCAAGGTTCCCGTGCTGGGAAAACAGGTTTTGCAGCTGTTTGAGCTAAGATTTCCAAGTTATTCACATAATGAAAACCTATACTTTGTTTCGGTCGAGTTCCCCATTCAAATGCATGTAACAGTGAGAAACGCACTGTCTTGGCGAAAGAAAGCGTTTTTGTACAACTTCATAGAAATAGCTGTAACTTTTGATAGAAGACTCAGACAAACATGTTTATGGCCTTATATTATAGAACTCAAGGTCTCCGTGCTGGGAAAACAGGTTTTGCAGCTGTTTGAGCTAAGATTTCCAAGTTATTCACATAATGAAAACTTGTACTTTGTTTCGGTCGAGTTCCCCATTCAAATGCATGTAACAGTGAGAAACGCACTGTCTTGGCGAAAGAAAGCGTTTTTGTACAACTTCATAGAAATAGCTGTAACTTTTGATAGAAGACTCAGACAAACATGTTTATGGCCTTATATTATAGAACTCAAGGTCCCCGTGCTGGGAAAACAGGTTTTGCAGCTGTTTGAGCTAAGATTTCCAAGTTATTCACATAATGAAAACCTATACTTTGTTTCGGTCGAGTTCCCCATTCAAATGCATGTAACAGTGAGAAACGCACTGTCTTGGCGAAAGAAAGCGTTTTTGTACAACTTCATAGAAATAGCTGTAACTTTTGATAGAAGACTCGGATACACATGTTTATGGCTTTATCTTATAGAACTCAAGGTCCCCGTGCTGGGAAAACAGGTTTTGCAGCTGTTTGAGCTAAGATTTCCAAGTTATTCACATAATGAAAACTTGTACTTTGTTTCGGTCGAGTTCCCCATTCAAATGCATGTAACAGTGAGAAACGCACTGTCTTGGCGAAAGAAAGCGTTTTTGTACAACTTCATAGAAATAGCTGTAACTTTTGATAGAAGACTCGGATACACATGTTTATGGCTTTATCTTATAGAACTCAAGGTTCCCGTGCTGGGAAAACAGGTTTTGCAGCTGTTTGAGCTAAGATTTCCAAGTTATTCACATAATGAAAACCTATACTTTGTTTCGGTCGAGTTCCCCATTCAAATGCATGTAACAGTGAGAAACGCACTGTCTTGGCGAAAGAAAGCGTTTTTGTACAACTTCATAGAAATAGCTGTAACTTTTGATAGAAGACTCAGACAAACATGTTTATGGCTTTATCTTATAGAACTCAAGGTTCCCGTGCTGGGAAAACAGGTTTTGCAGCTGTTTGAGCTAAGATTTCCAAGTTATTCACATAATGAAAACCTATACTTTGTTTCGGTCGAGTTCCCCATTCAAATGCATGTAACAGTGAGAAACGCACTGTCTTGGCGAAAGAAAGCGTTTTTGTACAACTTCATAGAAATAGCTGTAACTTTTGATAGAAGACTCAGACAAACATGTTTATGGCCTTATATTATAGAACTCAAGGTCTCCGTGCTGGGAAAACAGGTTTTGCAGCTGTTTGAGCTAAGATTTCCAAGTTATTCACATAATGAAAACTTGTACTTTGTTTCGGTCGAGTTCCCCATTCAAATGCACGTAACAGTGAGAAACGCACTGTCTTGGCGAAAGAAAGCGTTTTTGTACAACTTCATAGAAATAGCTGTAACTTTTGATAGAAGACTCGGATACACATGTTTATGGCTTTATCTTATAGAACTCAAGGTTCCCGTGCTGGGAAAACAGGTTTTGCAGCTGTTTGAGCTAAGATTTCCAAGTTATTCACATAATGAAAACTTGTACTTTGTTTCGGTCGAGTTCCCCATTCAAATGCATGTAACAGTGAGAAACGCACTGTCTTGGCGAAAGAAAGCGTTTTTGTACAACTTCATAGAAATAGCTGTAACTTTTGATAGAAGACTCGGATACACATGTTTATGGCTTTATCTTATAGAACTCAAGGTTCCCGTGCTGGGAAAACAGGTTTTGCAGCTGTTTGAGCTAAGATTTCCAAGTTATTCACATAATGAAAACCTATACTTTGTTTCGGTCGAGTTCCCCATTCAAATGCATGTAACAGTGAGAAACGCACTGTCTTGGCGAAAGAAAGCGTTTTTGTACAACTTCATAGAAATAGCTGTAACTTTTGATAGAAGACTCGGATACACATGTTTATGGCTTTATCTTATAGAACTCAAGGTTCCCGTGCTGGGAAAACAGGTTTTGCAGCTGTTTGAGCTAAGATTTCCAAGTTATTCACATAATGAAAACCTATACTTTGTTTCGGTCGAGTTCCCCATTCAAATGCATGTAACAGTGAGAAACGCACTGTCTTGGCGAAAGAAAGCGTTTTTGTACAACTTCATAGAAATAGCTGTAACTTTTGATAGAAGACTCGGATACACATGTTTATGGCTTTATCTTATAGAACTCAAGGTCCCCGTGCTGGGAAAACAGGTTTTGCAGCTGTTTGAGCTAAGATTTCCAAGTTATTCACATAATGAAAACTTGTACTTTGTTTCGGTCGAGTTCCCCATTCAAATGCATGTAACAGTGAGAAACGCACTGTCTTGGCGAAAGAAAGCGTTTTTGTACAACTTCATATGAATAGCTGTAACTTTTGATAGAAGACTCGGATAAACATGTTTATGGCTTTATCTTATAGAACTCAAGGTTCCCGTGCTGGGAAAACAGGTTTTGCAGCTGTTTGAGCTAAGATTTCCAAGTTATTCACATAATGAAAACCTATACTTTGTTTCGGTCGAGTTCCCCATTCAAATGCATGTAACAGTGAGAAACGCACTGTCTTGGCGAAAGAAAGCGTTTTTGTACAACTTCATAGAAATAGCTGTAACTTTTGATAGAAGACTCAGACAAACATGTTTATGGCCTTATATTATAGAACTCAAGGTCCCCGTGCTGGGAAAACAGGTTTTGCAGCTGTTTGAGCTAAGATTTCCAAGTTATTCACATAATGAAAACCTATACTTTGTTTCGGTCGAGTTCCCCATTCAAATGCATGTAACAGTGAGAAACGCACTGTCTTGGCGAAAGAAAGCGTTTTTGTACAACTTCATAGAAATAGCTGTAACTTTTGATAGAAGACTCGGATACACATGTTTATGGCTTTATCTTATAGAACTCAAGGTCCCCGTGCTGGGAAAACAGGTTTTGCAGCTGTTTGAGCTAAGATTTCCAAGTTATTCACATAATGAAAACTTGTACTTTGTTTCGGTCGAGTTCCCCATTCAAATGCATGTAACAGTGAGAAACGCACTGTCTTGGCGAAAGAAAGCGTTTTTGTACAACTTCATATGAATAGCTGTAACTTTTGATAGAAGACTCGGATAAACATGTTTATGGCTTTATCTTATAGAACTCAAGGTTCCCGTGCTGGGAAAACAGGTTTTGCAGCTGTTTGAGCTAAGATTTCCAAGTTATTCACATAATGAAAACCTATACTTTGTTTCGGTCGAGTTCCCCATTCAAATGCATGTAACAGTGAGAAACGCACTGTCTTGGCGAAAGAAAGCGTTTTTGTACAACTTCATAGAAATAGCTGTAACTTTTGATAGAAGACTCAGACAAACATGTTTATGGCCTTATATTATAGAACTCAAGGTCTCCGTGCTGGGAAAACAGGTTTTGCAGCTGTTTGAGCTAAGATTTCCAAGTTATTCACATAATGAAAACCTATACTTTGTTTCGGTCGAGTTCCCCATTCAAATGCATGTAACAGTGAGAAACGCACTGTCTTGGCGAAAGAAAGCGTTTTTGTACAACTTCATAGAAATAGCTGTAACTTTTGATAGAAGACTCGGATACACATGTTTATGGCTTTATCTTATAGAACTCAAGGTCCCCGTGCTGGGAAAACAGGTTTTGCAGCTGTTTGAGCTAAGATTTCCAAGTTATTCACATAATGAAAACCTATACTTTGTTTCGGTCGAGTTCCCCATTCAAATGCATGTAACAGTGAGAAACGCACTGTCTTGGCGAAAGAAAGCGTTTTTGTACAACTTCATAGAAATAGCTGTAACTTTTGATAGAAGACTCAGACAAACATGTTTATGGCCTTATATTATAGAACTCAAGGTCCCCGTGCTGGGAAAACAGGTTTTGCAGCTGTTTGAGCTAAGATTTCCAAGTTATTCACATAATGAAAACTTGTACTTTGTTTCGGTCGAGTTCCCCATTCAAATGCATGTAACAGTGAGAAACGCACTGTCTTGGCGAAAGAAAGCGTTTTTGTACAACTTCATAGAAATAGCTGTAACTTTTGATAGAAGACTCGGATACACATGTTTATGGCTTTATCTTATAGAACTCAAGGTTCCCGTGCTGGGAAAACAGGTTTTGCAGCTGTTTGAGCTAAGATTTCCAAGTTATTCACATAATGAAAACCTATACTTTGTTTCGGTCGAGTTCCCCATTCAAATGCATGTAACAGTGAGAAACGCACTGTCTTGGCGAAAGAAAGCGTTTTTGTACAACTTCATAGAAATAGCTGTAACTTTTGATAGAAGACTCGGATACACATGTTTATGGCTTTATCTTATAGAACTCAAGGTTCCCGTGCTGGGAAAACAGGTTTTGCAGCTGTTTGAGCTAAGATTTCCAAGTTATTCACATAATGAAAACCTATACTTTGTTTCGGTCGAGTTCCCCATTCAAATGCATGTAACAGTGAGAAACGCACTGTCTTGGCGAAAGAAAGCGTTTTTGTACAACTTCATAGAAATAGCTGTAACTTTTGATAGAAGACTCAGACAAACATGTTTATGGCCTTATATTATAGAACTCAAGGTCTCCGTGCTGGGAAAACAGGTTTTGCAGCTGTTTGAGCTAAGATTTCCAAGTTATTCACATAATGAAAACTTGTACTTTGTTTCGGTCGAGTTCCCCATTCAAATGCATGTAACAGTGAGAAACGCACTGTCTTGGCGAAAGAAAGCGTTTTTGTACAACTTCATAGAAATAGCTGTAACTTTTGATAGAAGACTCGGATACACATGTTTATGGCTTTATCTTATAGAACTCAAGGTTCCCGTGCTGGGAAAACAGGTTTTGCAGCTGTTTGAGCTAAGATTTCCAAGTTATTCACATAATGAAAACCTATACTTTGTTTCGGTCGAGTTCCCCATTCAAATGCATGTAACAGTGAGAAACGCACTGTCTTGGCGAAAGAAAGCGTTTTTGTACAACTTCATAGAAATAGCTGTAACTTTTGATAGAAGACTCAGACAAACATGTTTATGGCCTTATATTATAGAACTCAAGGTCCCCGTGCTGGGAAAACAGGTTTTGCAGCTGTTTGAGCTAAGATTTCCAAGTTATTCACATAATGAAAACTTGTACTTTGTTTCGGTCGAGTTCCCCATTCAAATGCATGTAACAGTGAGAAACGCACTGTCTTGGCGAAAGAAAGCGTTTTTGTACAACTTCATAGAAATAGCTGTAACTTTTGATAGAAGACTCGGATACACATGTTTATGGCTTTATCTTATAGAACTCAAGGTTCCCGTGCTGGGAAAACAGGTTTTGCAGCTGTTTGAGCTAAGATTTCCAAGTTATTCACATAATGAAAACCTATACTTTGTTTCGGTCGAGTTCCCCATTCAAATGCATGTAACAGTGAGAAACGCACTGTCTTGGCGAAAGAAAGCGTTTTTGTACAACTTCATAGAAATAGCTGTAACTTTTGATAGAAGACTCGGATACACATGTTTATGGCTTTATCTTATAGAACTCAAGGTTCCCGTGCTGGGAAAACAGGTTTTGCAGCTGTTTGAGCTAAGATTTCCAAGTTATTCACATAATGAAAACCTATACTTTGTTTCGGTCGAGTTCCCCATTCAAATGCATGTAACAGTGAGAAACGCACTGTCTTGGCGAAAGAAAGCGTTTTTGTACAACTTCATAGAAATAGCTGTAACTTTTGATAGAAGACTCAGACAAACATGTTTATGGCCTTATATTATAGAACTCAAGGTCTCCGTGCTGGGAAAACAGGTTTTGCAGCTGTTTGAGCTAAGATTTCCAAGTTATTCACATAATGAAAACTTGTACTTTGTTTCGGTCGAGTTCCCCATTCAAATGCATGTAACAGTGAGAAACGCACTGTCTTGGCGAAAGAAAGCGTTTTTGTACAACTTCATAGAAATAGCTGTAACTTTTGATAGAAGACTCGGATACACATGTTTATGGCTTTATCTTATAGAACTCAAGGTTCCCGTGCTGGGAAAACAGGTTTTGCAGCTGTTTGAGCTAAGATTTCCAAGTTATTCACATAATGAAAACCTATACTTTGTTTCGGTCGAGTTCCCCATTCAAATGCATGTAACAGTGAGAAACGCACTGTCTTGGCGAAAGAAAGCGTTTTTGTACAACTTCATAGAAATAGCTGTAACTTTTGATAGAAGACTCAGACAAACATGTTTATGGCCTTATATTATAGAACTCAAGGTCCCCGTGCTGGGAAAACAGGTTTTGCAGCTGTTTGAGCTAAGATTTCCAAGTTATTCACATAATGAAAACCTATACTTTGTTTCGGTCGAGTTCCCCATTCAAATGCATGTAACAGTGAGAAACGCACTGTCTTGGCGAAAGAAAGCGTTTTTGTACAACTTCATAGAAATAGCTGTAACTTTTGATAGAAGACTCAGACAAACATGTTTATGGCCTTATATTATAGAACTCAAGGTCCCCGTGCTGGGAAAACAGGTTTTGCAGCTGTTTGAGCTAAGATTTCCAAGTTATTCACATAATGAAAACCTATACTTTGTTTCGGTCGAGTTCCCCATTCAAATGCATGTAACAGTGAGAAACGCACTGTCTTGGCGAAAGAAAGCGTTTTTGTACAACTTCATAGAAATAGCTGTAACTTTTGATAGAAGACTCGGATACACATGTTTATGGCTTTATCTTATAGAACTCAAGGTTCCCGTGCTGGGAAAACAGGTTTTGCAGCTGTTTGAGCTAAGATTTCCAAGTTATTCACATAATGAAAACCTATACTTTGTTTCGGTCGAGTTCCCCATTCAAATGCATGTAACAGTGAGAAACGCACTGTCTTGGCGAAAGAAAGCGTTTTTGTACAACTTTATAGAAATAGCTGTAACTTTTGATAGAAGACTCGGATACACATGTTTATGGCTTTATCTTATAGAACTCAAGGTTCCCGTGCTGGGAAAACAGGTTTTGCAGCTGTTTGAGCTAAGATTTCCAAGTTATTCACATAATGAAAACCTATACTTTGTTTCGGTCGAGTTCCCCATTCAAATGCATGTAACAGTGAGAAACGCACTGTCTTGGCGAAAGAAAGCGTTTTTGTACAACTTCATAGAAATAGCTGTAACTTTTGATAGAAGACTCGGATACACATGTTTATGGCTTTATCTTATAGAACTCAAGGTTCCCGTGCTGGGAAAACAGGTTTTGCAGCTGTTTGAGCTAAGATTTCCAAGTTATTCACATAATGAAAACCTATACTTTGTTTCGGTCGAGTTCCCCATTCAAATGCATGTAACAGTGAGAAACGCACTGTCTTGGCGAAAGAAAGCGTTTTTGTACAACTTCATAGAAATAGCTGTAACTTTTGATAGAAGACTCAGACAAACATGTTTATGGCCTTATATTATAGAACTCAAGGTCCCCGTGCTGGGAAAACAGGTTTTGCAGCTGTTTGAGCTAAGATTTCCAAGTTATTCACATAATGAAAACCTATACTTTGTTTCGGTCGAGTTCCCCATTCAAATGCATGTAACAGTGAGAAACGCACTGTCTTGGCGAAAGAAAGCGTTTTTGTACAACTTCATAGAAATAGCTGTAACTTTTGATAGAAGACTCGGATACACATGTTTATGGCTTTATCTTATAGAACTCAAGGTCCCCGTGCTGGGAAAACAGGTTTTGCAGCTGTTTGAGCTAAGATTTCCAAGTTATTCACATAATGAAAACTTGTACTTTGTTTCGGTCGAGTTCCCCATTCAAATGCATGTAACAGTGAGAAACGCACTGTCTTGGCGAAAGAAAGCGTTTTTGTACAACTTCATAGAAATAGCTGTAACTTTTGATAGAAGACTCAGACAAACATGTTTATGGCCTTATATTATAGAACTCAAGGTCTCCGTGCTGGGAAAACAGGTTTTGCAGCTGTTTGAGCTAAGATTTCCAAGTTATTCACATAATGAAAACTTGTACTTTGTTTCGGTCGAGTTCCCCATTCAAATGCATGTAACAGTGAGAAACGCACTGTCTTGGCGAAAGAAAGCGTTTTTGTACAACTTCATAGAAATAGCTGTAACTTTTGATAGAAGACTCGGATACACATGTTTATGGCTTTATCTTATAGAACTCAAGGTTCCCGTGCTGGGAAAACAGGTTTTGCAGCTGTTTGAGCTAAGATTTCCAAGTTATTCACATAATGAAAACCTATACTTTGTTTCGGTCGAGTTCCCCATTCAAATGCATGTAACAGTGAGAAACGCACTGTCTTGGCGAAAGAAAGCGTTTTTGTACAACTTCATAGAAATAGCTGTAACTTTTGATAGAAGACTCAGACAAACATGTTTATGGCCTTATATTATAGAACTCAAGGTCCCCGTGCTGGGAAAACAGGTTTTGCAGCTGTTTGAGCTAAGATTTCCAAGTTATTCACATAATGAAAACCTATACTTTGTTTCGGTCGAGTTCCCCATTCAAATGCATGTAACAGTGAGAAACGCACTGTCTTGGCGAAAGAAAGCGTTTTTGTACAACTTCATAGAAATAGCTGTAACTTTTGATAGAAGACTCAGACAAACATGTTTATGGCCTTATATTATAGAACTCAAGGTCCCCGTGCTGGGAAAACAGGTTTTGCAGCTGTTTGAGCTAAGATTTCCAAGTTATTCACATAATGAAAACCTATACTTTGTTTCGGTCGAGTTCCCCATTCAAATGCATGTAACAGTGAGAAACGCACTGTCTTGGCGAAAGAAAGCGTTTTTGTACAACTTCATAGAAATAGCTGTAACTTTTGATAGAAGACTCGGATACACATGTTTATGGCTTTATCTTATAGAACTCAAGGTTCCCGTGCTGGGAAAACAGGTTTTGCAGCTGTTTGAGCTAAGATTTCCAAGTTATTCACATAATGAAAACCTATACTTTGTTTCGGTCGAGTTCCCCATTCAAATGCATGTAACAGTGAGAAACGCACTGTCTTGGCGAAAGAAAGCGTTTTTGTACAACTTTATAGAAATAGCTGTAACTTTTGATAGAAGACTCGGATACACATGTTTATGGCTTTATCTTATAGAACTCAAGGTTCCCGTGCTGGGAAAACAGGTTTTGCAGCTGTTTGAGCTAAGATTTCCAAGTTATTCACATAATGAAAACCTATACTTTGTTTCGGTCGAGTTCCCCATTCAAATGCATGTAACAGTGAGAAACGCACTGTCTTGGCGAAAGAAAGCGTTTTTGTACAACTTCATAGAAATAGCTGTAACTTTTGATAGAAGACTCAGACAAACATGTTTATGGCCTTATATTATAGAACTCAAGGTCCCCGTGCTGGGAAAACAGGTTTTGCAGCTGTTTGAGCTAAGATTTCCAAGTTATTCACATAATGAAAACCTATACTTTGTTTCGGTCGAGTTCCCCATTCAAATGCATGTAACAGTGAGAAACGCACTGTCTTGGCGAAAGAAAGCGTTTTTGTACAACTTCATAGAAATAGCTGTAACTTTTGATAGAAGACTCGGATACACATGTTTATGGCTTTATCTTATAGAACTCAAGGTCCCCGTGCTGGGAAAACAGGTTTTGCAGCTGTTTGAGCTAAGATTTCCAAGTTATTCACATAATGAAAACTTGTACTTTGTTTCGGTCGAGTTCCCCATTCAAATGCATGTAACAGTGAGAAACGCACTGTCTTGGCGAAAGAAAGCGTTTTTGTACAACTTCATAGAAATAGCTGTAACTTTTGATAGAAGACTCAGACAAACATGTTTATGGCCTTATATTATAGAACTCAAGGTCTCCGTGCTGGGAAAACAGGTTTTGCAGCTGTTTGAGCTAAGATTTCCAAGTTATTCACATAATGAAAACTTGTACTTTGTTTCGGTCGAGTTCCCCATTCAAATGCATGTAACAGTGAGAAACGCACTGTCTTGGCGAAAGAAAGCGTTTTTGTACAACTTCATAGAAATAGCTGTAACTTTTGATAGAAGACTCAGACAAACATGTTTATGGCCTTATATTATAGAACTCAAGGTCTCCGTGCTGGGAAAACAGGTTTTGCAGCTGTTTGAGCTAAGATTTCCAAGTTATTCACATAATGAAAACTTGTACTTTGTTTCGGTCGAGTTCCCCATTCAAATGCATGTAACAGTGAGAAACGCACTGTCTTGGCGAAAGAAAGCGTTTTTGTACAACTTCATAGAAATAGCTGTAACTTTTGATAGAAGACTCGGATACACATGTTTATGGCTTTATCTTATAGAACTCAAGGTTCCCGTGCTGGGAAAACAGGTTTTGCAGCTGTTTGAGCTAAGATTTCCAAGTTATTCACATAATGAAAACCTATACTTTGTTTCGGTCGAGTTCCCCATTCAAATGCATGTAACAGTGAGAAACGCACTGTCTTGGCGAAAGAAAGCGTTTTTGTACAACTTTATAGAAATAGCTGTAACTTTTGATAGAAGACTCGGATACACATGTTTATGGCTTTATCTTATAGAACTCAAGGTTCCCGTGCTGGGAAAACAGGTTTTGCAGCTGTTTGAGCTAAGATTTCCAAGTTATTCACATAATGAAAACCTATACTTTGTTTCGGTCGAGTTCCCCATTCAAATGCATGTAACAGTGAGAAACGCACTGTCTTGGCGAAAGAAAGCGTTTTTGTACAACTTCATAGAAATAGCTGTAACTTTTGATAGAAGACTCGGATACACATGTTTATGGCTTTATCTTATAGAACTCAAGGTTCCCGTGCTGGGAAAACAGGTTTTGCAGCTGTTTGAGCTAAGATTTCCAAGTTATTCACATAATGAAAACCTATACTTTGTTTCGGTCGAGTTCCCCATTCAAATGCATGTAACAGTGAGAAACGCACTGTCTTGGCGAAAGAAAGCGTTTTTGTACAACTTCATAGAAATAGCTGTAACTTTTGATAGAAGACTCAGACAAACATGTTTATGGCCTTATATTATAGAACTCAAGGTCCCCGTGCTGGGAAAACAGGTTTTGCAGCTGTTTGAGCTAAGATTTCCAAGTTATTCACATAATGAAAACTTGTACTTTGTTTCGGTCGAGTTCCCCATTCAAATGCATGTAACAGTGAGAAACGCACTGTCTTGGCGAAAGAAAGCGTTTTTGTACAACTTCATAGAAATAGCTGTAACTTTTGATAGAAGACTCGGATACACATGTTTATGGCTTTATCTTATAGAACTCAAGGTTCCCGTGCTGGGAAAACAGGTTTTGCAGCTGTTTGAGCTAAGATTTCCAAGTTATTCACATAATGAAAACCTATACTTTGTTTCGGTCGAGTTCCCCATTCAAATGCATGTAACAGTGAGAAACGCACTGTCTTGGCGAAAGAAAGCGTTTTTGTACAACTTTATAGAAATAGCTGTAACTTTTGATAGAAGACTCGGATACACATGTTTATGGCTTTATCTTATAGAACTCAAGGTTCCCGTGCTGGGAAAACAGGTTTTGCAGCTGTTTGAGCTAAGATTTCCAAGTTATTCACATAATGAAAACCTATACTTTGTTTCGGTCGAGTTCCCCATTCAAATGCATGTAACAGTGAGAAACGCACTGTCTTGGCGAAAGAAAGCGTTTTTGTACAACTTCATAGAAATAGCTGTAACTTTTGATAGAAGACTCAGACAAACATGTTTATGGCTTTATCTTATAGAACTCAAGGTTCCCGTGCTGGGAAAACAGGTTTTGCAGCTGTTTGAGCTAAGATTTCCAAGTTATTCACATAATGAAAACCTATACTTTGTTTCGGTCGAGTTCCCCATTCAAATGCATGTAACAGTGAGAAACGCACTGTCTTGGCGAAAGAAAGCGTTTTTGTACAACTTCATAGAAATAGCTGTAACTTTTGATAGAAGACTCAGACAAACATGTTTATGGCCTTATATTATAGAACTCAAGGTCTCCGTGCTGGGAAAACAGGTTTTGCAGCTGTTTGAGCTAAGATTTCCAAGTTATTCACATAATGAAAACTTGTACTTTGTTTCGGTCGAGTTCCCCATTCAAATGCACGTAACAGTGAGAAACGCACTGTCTTGGCGAAAGAAAGCGTTTTTGTACAACTTCATAGAAATAGCTGTAACTTTTGATAGAAGACTCGGATACACATGTTTATGGCTTTATCTTATAGAACTCAAGGTTCCCGTGCTGGGAAAACAGGTTTTGCAGCTGTTTGAGCTAAGATTTCCAAGTTATTCACATAATGAAAACTTGTACTTTGTTTCGGTCGAGTTCCCCATTCAAATGCATGTAACAGTGAGAAACGCACTGTCTTGGCGAAAGAAAGCGTTTTTGTACAACTTCATAGAAATAGCTGTAACTTTTGATAGAAGACTCGGATACACATGTTTATGGCTTTATCTTATAGAACTCAAGGTTCCCGTGCTGGGAAAACAGGTTTTGCAGCTGTTTGAGCTAAGATTTCCAAGTTATTCACATAATGAAAACCTATACTTTGTTTCGGTCGAGTTCCCCATTCAAATGCATGTAACAGTGAGAAACGCACTGTCTTGGCGAAAGAAAGCGTTTTTGTACAACTTCATAGAAATAGCTGTAACTTTTGATAGAAGACTCGGATACACATGTTTATGGCTTTATCTTATAGAACTCAAGGTTCCCGTGCTGGGAAAACAGGTTTTGCAGCTGTTTGAGCTAAGATTTCCAAGTTATTCACATAATGAAAACCTATACTTTGTTTCGGTCGAGTTCCCCATTCAAATGCATGTAACAGTGAGAAACGCACTGTCTTGGCGAAAGAAAGCGTTTTTGTACAACTTCATAGAAATAGCTGTAACTTTTGATAGAAGACTCGGATACACATGTTTATGGCTTTATCTTATAGAACTCAAGGTTCCCGTGCTGGGAAAACAGGTTTTGCAGCTGTTTGAGCTAAGATTTCCAAGTTATTCACATAATGAAAACCTATACTTTGTTTCGGTCGAGTTCCCCATTCAAATGCATGTAACAGTGAGAAACGCACTGTCTTGGCGAAAGAAAGCGTTTTTGTACAACTTCATAGAAATAGCTGTAACTTTTGATAGAAGACTCAGACAAACATGTTTATGGCCTTATATTATAGAACTCAAGGTCTCCGTGCTGGGAAAACAGGTTTTGCAGCTGTTTGAGCTAAGATTTCCAAGTTATTCACATAATGAAAACTTGTACTTTGTTTCGGTCGAGTTCCCCATTCAAATGCATGTAACAGTGAGAAACGCACTGTCTTGGCGAAAGAAAGCGTTTTTGTACAACTTCATAGAAATAGCTGTAACTTTTGATAGAAGACTCGGATACACATGTTTATGGCTTTATCTTATAGAACTCAAGGTTCCCGTGCTGGGAAAACAGGTTTTGCAGCTGTTTGAGCTAAGATTTCCAAGTTATTCACATAATGAAAACCTATACTTTGTTTCGGTCGAGTTCCCCATTCAAATGCATGTAACAGTGAGAAACGCACTGTCTTGGCGAAAGAAAGCGTTTTTGTACAACTTCATAGAAATAGCTGTAACTTTTGATAGAAGACTCAGACAAACATGTTTATGGCCTTATATTATAGAACTCAAGGTCCCCGTGCTGGGAAAACAGGTTTTGCAGCTGTTTGAGCTAAGATTTCCAAGTTATTCACATAATGAAAACCTATACTTTGTTTCGGTCGAGTTCCCCATTCAAATGCATGTAACAGTGAGAAACGCACTGTCTTGGCGAAAGAAAGCGTTTTTGTACAACTTCATAGAAATAGCTGTAACTTTTGATAGAAGACTCAGACAAACATGTTTATGGCCTTATATTATAGAACTCAAGGTCCCCGTGCTGGGAAAACAGGTTTTGCAGCTGTTTGAGCTAAGATTTCCAAGTTATTCACATAATGAAAACCTATACTTTGTTTCGGTCGAGTTCCCCATTCAAATGCATGTAACAGTGAGAAACGCACTGTCTTGGCGAAAGAAAGCGTTTTTGTACAACTTCATAGAAATAGCTGTAACTTTTGATAGAAGACTCGGATACACATGTTTATGGCTTTATCTTATAGAACTCAAGGTTCCCGTGCTGGGAAAACAGGTTTTGCAGCTGTTTGAGCTAAGATTTCCAAGTTATTCACATAATGAAAACCTATACTTTGTTTCGGTCGAGTTCCCCATTCAAATGCATGTAACAGTGAGAAACGCACTGTCTTGGCGAAAGAAAGCGTTTTTGTACAACTTTATAGAAATAGCTGTAACTTTTGATAGAAGACTCGGATACACATGTTTATGGCTTTATCTTATAGAACTCAAGGTTCCCGTGCTGGGAAAACAGGTTTTGCAGCTGTTTGAGCTAAGATTTCCAAGTTATTCACATAATGAAAACCTATACTTTGTTTCGGTCGAGTTCCCCATTCAAATGCATGTAACAGTGAGAAACGCACTGTCTTGGCGAAAGAAAGCGTTTTTGTACAACTTCATAGAAATAGCTGTAACTTTTGATAGAAGACTCGGATACACATGTTTATGGCTTTATCTTATAGAACTCAAGGTTCCCGTGCTGGGAAAACAGGTTTTGCAGCTGTTTGAGCTAAGATTTCCAAGTTATTCACATAATGAAAACCTATACTTTGTTTCGGTCGAGTTCCCCATTCAAATGCATGTAACAGTGAGAAACGCACTGTCTTGGCGAAAGAAAGCGTTTTTGTACAACTTCATAGAAATAGCTGTAACTTTTGATAGAAGACTCAGACAAACATGTTTATGGCCTTATATTATAGAACTCAAGGTCCCCGTGCTGGGAAAACAGGTTTTGCAGCTGTTTGAGCTAAGATTTCCAAGTTATTCACATAATGAAAACCTATACTTTGTTTCGGTCGAGTTCCCCATTCAAATGCATGTAACAGTGAGAAACGCACTGTCTTGGCGAAAGAAAGCGTTTTTGTACAACTTCATAGAAATAGCTGTAACTTTTGATAGAAGACTCGGATACACATGTTTATGGCTTTATCTTATAGAACTCAAGGTCCCCGTGCTGGGAAAACAGGTTTTGCAGCTGTTTGAGCTAAGATTTCCAAGTTATTCACATAATGAAAACTTGTACTTTGTTTCGGTCGAGTTCCCCATTCAAATGCATGTAACAGTGAGAAACGCACTGTCTTGGCGAAAGAAAGCGTTTTTGTACAACTTCATAGAAATAGCTGTAACTTTTGATAGAAGACTCAGACAAACATGTTTATGGCCTTATATTATAGAACTCAAGGTCTCCGTGCTGGGAAAACAGGTTTTGCAGCTGTTTGAGCTAAGATTTCCAAGTTATTCACATAATGAAAACTTGTACTTTGTTTCGGTCGAGTTCCCCATTCAAATGCATGTAACAGTGAGAAACGCACTGTCTTGGCGAAAGAAAGCGTTTTTGTACAACTTCATAGAAATAGCTGTAACTTTTGATAGAAGACTCAGACAAACATGTTTATGGCCTTATATTATAGAACTCAAGGTCTCCGTGCTGGGAAAACAGGTTTTGCAGCTGTTTGAGCTAAGATTTCCAAGTTATTCACATAATGAAAACTTGTACTTTGTTTCGGTCGAGTTCCCCATTCAAATGCATGTAACAGTGAGAAACGCACTGTCTTGGCGAAAGAAAGCGTTTTTGTACAACTTCATAGAAATAGCTGTAACTTTTGATAGAAGACTCGGATACACATGTTTATGGCTTTATCTTATAGAACTCAAGGTTCCCGTGCTGGGAAAACAGGTTTTGCAGCTGTTTGAGCTAAGATTTCCAAGTTATTCACATAATGAAAACCTATACTTTGTTTCGGTCGAGTTCCCCATTCAAATGCATGTAACAGTGAGAAACGCACTGTCTTGGCGAAAGAAAGCGTTTTTGTACAACTTTATAGAAATAGCTGTAACTTTTGATAGAAGACTCGGATACACATGTTTATGGCTTTATCTTATAGAACTCAAGGTTCCCGTGCTGGGAAAACAGGTTTTGCAGCTGTTTGAGCTAAGATTTCCAAGTTATTCACATAATGAAAACCTATACTTTGTTTCGGTCGAGTTCCCCATTCAAATGCATGTAACAGTGAGAAACGCACTGTCTTGGCGAAAGAAAGCGTTTTTGTACAACTTCATAGAAATAGCTGTAACTTTTGATAGAAGACTCGGATACACATGTTTATGGCTTTATCTTATAGAACTCAAGGTTCCCGTGCTGGGAAAACAGGTTTTGCAGCTGTTTGAGCTAAGATTTCCAAGTTATTCACATAATGAAAACCTATACTTTGTTTCGGTCGAGTTCCCCATTCAAATGCATGTAACAGTGAGAAACGCACTGTCTTGGCGAAAGAAAGCGTTTTTGTACAACTTCATAGAAATAGCTGTAACTTTTGATAGAAGACTCAGACAAACATGTTTATGGCCTTATATTATAGAACTCAAGGTCCCCGTGCTGGGAAAACAGGTTTTGCAGCTGTTTGAGCTAAGATTTCCAAGTTATTCACATAATGAAAACCTATACTTTGTTTCGGTCGAGTTCCCCATTCAAATGCATGTAACAGTGAGAAACGCACTGTCTTGGCGAAAGAAAGCGTTTTTGTACAACTTCATAGAAATAGCTGTAACTTTTGATAGAAGACTCGGATACACATGTTTATGGCTTTATCTTATAGAACTCAAGGTCCCCGTGCTGGGAAAACAGGTTTTGCAGCTGTTTGAGCTAAGATTTCCAAGTTATTCACATAATGAAAACTTGTACTTTGTTTCGGTCGAGTTCCCCATTCAAATGCATGTAACAGTGAGAAACGCACTGTCTTGGCGAAAGAAAGCGTTTTTGTACAACTTCATAGAAATAGCTGTAACTTTTGATAGAAGACTCAGACAAACATGTTTATGGCCTTATATTATAGAACTCAAGGTCTCCGTGCTGGGAAAACAGGTTTTGCAGCTGTTTGAGCTAAGATTTCCAAGTTATTCACATAATGAAAACTTGTACTTTGTTTCGGTCGAGTTCCCCATTCAAATGCATGTAACAGTGAGAAACGCACTGTCTTGGCGAAAGAAAGCGTTTTTGTACAACTTCATAGAAATAGCTGTAACTTTTGATAGAAGACTCGGATACACATGTTTATGGCTTTATCTTATAGAACTCAAGGTTCCCGTGCTGGGAAAACAGGTTTTGCAGCTGTTTGAGCTAAGATTTCCAAGTTATTCACATAATGAAAACCTATACTTTGTTTCGGTCGAGTTCCCCATTCAAATGCATGTAACAGTGAGAAACGCACTGTCTTGGCGAAAGAAAGCGTTTTTGTACAACTTTATAGAAATAGCTGTAACTTTTGATAGAAGACTCGGATACACATGTTTATGGCTTTATCTTATAGAACTCAAGGTTCCCGTGCTGGGAAAACAGGTTTTGCAGCTGTTTGAGCTAAGATTTCCAAGTTATTCACATAATGAAAACCTATACTTTGTTTCGGTCGAGTTCCCCATTCAAATGCATGTAACAGTGAGAAACGCACTGTCTTGGCGAAAGAAAGCGTTTTTGTACAACTTCATAGAAATAGCTGTAACTTTTGATAGAAGACTCAGACAAACATGTTTATGGCTTTATCTTATAGAACTCAAGGTTCCCGTGCTGGGAAAACAGGTTTTGCAGCTGTTTGAGCTAAGATTTCCAAGTTATTCACATAATGAAAACCTATACTTTGTTTCGGTCGAGTTCCCCATTCAAATGCATGTAACAGTGAGAAACGCACTGTCTTGGCGAAAGAAAGCGTTTTTGTACAACTTCATAGAAATAGCTGTAACTTTTGATAGAAGACTCGGATACACATGTTTATGGCCTTATATTATAGAACTCAAGGTCTCCGTGCTGGGAAAACAGGTTTTGCAGCTGTTTGAGCTAAGATTTCCAAGTTATTCACATAATGAAAACTTGTACTTTGTTTCGGTCGAGTTCCCCATTCAAATGCATGTAACAGTGAGAAACGCACTGTCTTGGCGAAAGAAAGCGTTTTTGTACAACTTCATAGAAATAGCTGTAACTTTTGATAGAAGACTCGGATACACATGTTTATGGCTTTATCTTATAGAACTCAAGGTTCCCGTGCTGGGAAAACAGGTTTTGCAGCTGTTTGAGCTAAGATTTCCAAGTTATTCACATAATGAAAACCTATACTTTGTTTCGGTCGAGTTCCCCATTCAAATGCATGTAACAGTGAGAAACGCACTGTCTTGGCGAAAGAAAGCGTTTTTGTACAACTTCATAGAAATAGCTGTAACTTTTGATAGAAGACTCGGATACACATGTTTATGGCTTTATCTTATAGAACTCAAGGTTCCCGTGCTGGGAAAACAGGTTTTGCAGCTGTTTGAGCTAAGATTTCCAAGTTATTCACATAATGAAAACCTATACTTTGTTTCGGTCGAGTTCCCCATTCAAATGCATGTAACAGTGAGAAACGCACTGTCTTGGCGAAAGAAAGCGTTTTTGTACAACTTCATAGAAATAGCTGTAACTTTTGATAGAAGACTCGGATACACATGTTTATGGCTTTATCTTATAGAACTCAAGGTTCCCGTGCTGGGAAAACAGGTTTTGCAGCTGTTTGAGCTAAGATTTCCAAGTTATTCACATAATGAAAACCTATACTTTGTTTCGGTCGAGTTCCCCATTCAAATGCATGTAACAGTGAGAAACGCACTGTCTTGGCGAAAGAAAGCGTTTTTGTACAACTTCATAGAAATAGCTGTAACTTTTGATAGAAGACTCGGATACACATGTTTATGGCTTTATCTTATAGAACTCAAGGTTCCCGTGCTGGGAAAACAGGTTTTGCAGCTGTTTGAGCTAAGATTTCCAAGTTATTCACATAATGAAAACCTATACTTTGTTTCGGTCGAGTTCCCCATTCAAATGCATGTAACAGTGAGAAACGCACTGTCTTGGCGAAAGAAAGCGTTTTTGTACAACTTCATAGAAATAGCTGTAACTTTTGATAGAAGACTCAGACAAACATGTTTATGGCCTTATATTATAGAACTCAAGGTCTCCGTGCTGGGAAAACAGGTTTTGCAGCTGTTTGAGCTAAGATTTCCAAGTTATTCACATAATGAAAACTTGTACTTTGTTTCGGTCGAGTTCCCCATTCAAATGCATGTAACAGTGAGAAACGCACTGTCTTGGCGAAAGAAAGCGTTTTTGTACAACTTCATAGAAATAGCTGTAACTTTTGATAGAAGACTCGGATACACATGTTTATGGCTTTATCTTATAGAACTCAAGGTTCCCGTGCTGGGAAAACAGGTTTTGCAGCTGTTTGAGCTAAGATTTCCAAGTTATTCACATAATGAAAACCTATACTTTGTTTCGGTCGAGTTCCCCATTCAAATGCATGTAACAGTGAGAAACGCACTGTCTTGGCGAAAGAAAGCGTTTTTGTACAACTTCATAGAAATAGCTGTAACTTTTGATAGAAGACTCAGACAAACATGTTTATGGCCTTATATTATAGAACTCAAGGTCCCCGTGCTGGGAAAACAGGTTTTGCAGCTGTTTGAGCTAAGATTTCCAAGTTATTCACATAATGAAAACCTATACTTTGTTTCGGTCGAGTTCCCCATTCAAATGCATGTAACAGTGAGAAACGCACTGTCTTGGCGAAAGAAAGCGTTTTTGTACAACTTCATAGAAATAGCTGTAACTTTTGATAGAAGACTCAGACAAACATGTTTATGGCCTTATATTATAGAACTCAAGGTCCCCGTGCTGGGAAAACAGGTTTTGCAGCTGTTTGAGCTAAGATTTCCAAGTTATTCACATAATGAAAACCTATACTTTGTTTCGGTCGAGTTCCCCATTCAAATGCATGTAACAGTGAGAAACGCACTGTCTTGGCGAAAGAAAGCGTTTTTGTACAACTTCATAGAAATAGCTGTAACTTTTGATAGAAGACTCGGATACACATGTTTATGGCTTTATCTTATAGAACTCAAGGTTCCCGTGCTGGGAAAACAGGTTTTGCAGCTGTTTGAGCTAAGATTTCCAAGTTATTCACATAATGAAAACCTATACTTTGTTTCGGTCGAGTTCCCCATTCAAATGCATGTAACAGTGAGAAACGCACTGTCTTGGCGAAAGAAAGCGTTTTTGTACAACTTCATAGAAATAGCTGTAACTTTTGATAGAAGACTCAGACAAACATGTTTATGGCCTTATATTATAGAACTCAAGGTCCCCGTGCTGGGAAAACAGGTTTTGCAGCTGTTTGAGCTAAGATTTCCAAGTTATTCACATAATGAAAACCTATACTTTGTTTCGGTCGAGTTCCCCATTCAAATGCATGTAACAGTGAGAAACGCACTGTCTTGGCGAAAGAAAGCGTTTTTGTACAACTTCATAGAAATAGCTGTAACTTTTGATAGAAGACTCGGATACACATGTTTATGGCTTTATCTTATAGAACTCAAGGTCCCCGTGCTGGGAAAACAGGTTTTGCAGCTGTTTGAGCTAAGATTTCCAAGTTATTCACATAATGAAAACTTGTACTTTGTTTCGGTCGAGTTCCCCATTCAAATGCATGTAACAGTGAGAAACGCACTGTCTTGGCGAAAGAAAGCGTTTTTGTACAACTTCATAGAAATAGCTGTAACTTTTGATAGAAGACTCAGACAAACATGTTTATGGCCTTATATTATAGAACTCAAGGTCTCCGTGCTGGGAAAACAGGTTTTGCAGCTGTTTGAGCTAAGATTTCCAAGTTATTCACATAATGAAAACTTGTACTTTGTTTCGGTCGAGTTCCCCATTCAAATGCATGTAACAGTGAGAAACGCACTGTCTTGGCGAAAGAAAGCGTTTTTGTACAACTTCATAGAAATAGCTGTAACTTTTGATAGAAGACTCAGACAAACATGTTTATGGCCTTATATTATAGAACTCAAGGTCTCCGTGCTGGGAAAACAGGTTTTGCAGCTGTTTGAGCTAAGATTTCCAAGTTATTCACATAATGAAAACTTGTACTTTGTTTCGGTCGAGTTCCCCATTCAAATGCATGTAACAGTGAGAAACGCACTGTCTTGGCGAAAGAAAGCGTTTTTGTACAACTTCATAGAAATAGCTGTAACTTTTGATAGAAGACTCGGATACACATGTTTATGGCTTTATCTTATAGAACTCAAGGTTCCCGTGCTGGGAAAACAGGTTTTGCAGCTGTTTGAGCTAAGATTTCCAAGTTATTCACATAATGAAAACCTATACTTTGTTTCGGTCGAGTTCCCCATTCAAATGCATGTAACAGTGAGAAACGCACTGTCTTGGCGAAAGAAAGCGTTTTTGTACAACTTCATAGAAATAGCTGTAACTTTTGATAGAAGACTCAGACAAACATGTTTATGGCCTTATATTATAGAACTCAAGGTCCCCGTGCTGGGAAAACAGGTTTTGCAGCTGTTTGAGCTAAGATTTCCAAGTTATTCACATAATGAAAACCTATACTTTGTTTCGGTCGAGTTCCCCATTCAAATGCATGTAACAGTGAGAAACGCACTGTCTTGGCGAAAGAAAGCGTTTTTGTACAACTTCATAGAAATAGCTGTAACTTTTGATAGAAGACTCAGACAAACATGTTTATGGCCTTATATTATAGAACTCAAGGTCCCCGTGCTGGGAAAACAGGTTTTGCAGCTGTTTGAGCTAAGATTTCCAAGTTATTCACATAATGAAAACCTATACTTTGTTTCGGTCGAGTTCCCCATTCAAATGCATGTAACAGTGAGAAACGCACTGTCTTGGCGAAAGAAAGCGTTTTTGTACAACTTCATAGAAATAGCTGTAACTTTTGATAGAAGACTCGGATACACATGTTTATGGCTTTATCTTATAGAACTCAAGGTTCCCGTGCTGGGAAAACAGGTTTTGCAGCTGTTTGAGCTAAGATTTCCAAGTTATTCACATAATGAAAACCTATACTTTGTTTCGGTCGAGTTCCCCATTCAAATGCATGTAACAGTGAGAAACGCACTGTCTTGGCGAAAGAAAGCGTTTTTGTACAACTTCATAGAAATAGCTGTAACTTTTGATAGAAGACTCAGACAAACATGTTTATGGCCTTATATTATAGAACTCAAGGTCCCCGTGCTGGGAAAACAGGTTTTGCAGCTGTTTGAGCTAAGATTTCCAAGTTATTCACATAATGAAAACCTATACTTTGTTTCGGTCGAGTTCCCCATTCAAATGCATGTAACAGTGAGAAACGCACTGTCTTGGCGAAAGAAAGCGTTTTTGTACAACTTCATAGAAATAGCTGTAACTTTTGATAGAAGACTCGGATACACATGTTTATGGCTTTATCTTATAGAACTCAAGGTCCCCGTGCTGGGAAAACAGGTTTTGCAGCTGTTTGAGCTAAGATTTCCAAGTTATTCACATAATGAAAACTTGTACTTTGTTTCGGTCGAGTTCCCCATTCAAATGCATGTAACAGTGAGAAACGCACTGTCTTGGCGAAAGAAAGCGTTTTTGTACAACTTCATAGAAATAGCTGTAACTTTTGATAGAAGACTCAGACAAACATGTTTATGGCCTTATATTATAGAACTCAAGGTCTCCGTGCTGGGAAAACAGGTTTTGCAGCTGTTTGAGCTAAGATTTCCAAGTTATTCACATAATGAAAACTTGTACTTTGTTTCGGTCGAGTTCCCCATTCAAATGCATGTAACAGTGAGAAACGCACTGTCTTGGCGAAAGAAAGCGTTTTTGTACAACTTCATAGAAATAGCTGTAACTTTTGATAGAAGACTCAGACAAACATGTTTATGGCCTTATATTATAGAACTCAAGGTCTCCGTGCTGGGAAAACAGGTTTTGCAGCTGTTTGAGCTAAGATTTCCAAGTTATTCACATAATGAAAACTTGTACTTTGTTTCGGTCGAGTTCCCCATTCAAATGCATGTAACAGTGAGAAACGCACTGTCTTGGCGAAAGAAAGCGTTTTTGTACAACTTCATAGAAATAGCTGTAACTTTTGATAGAAGACTCGGATACACATGTTTATGGCTTTATCTTATAGAACTCAAGGTTCCCGTGCTGGGAAAACAGGTTTTGCAGCTGTTTGAGCTAAGATTTCCAAGTTATTCACATAATGAAAACCTATACTTTGTTTCGGTCGAGTTCCCCATTCAAATGCATGTAACAGTGAGAAACGCACTGTCTTGGCGAAAGAAAGCGTTTTTGTACAACTTTATAGAAATAGCTGTAACTTTTGATAGAAGACTCGGATACACATGTTTATGGCTTTATCTTATAGAACTCAAGGTTCCCGTGCTGGGAAAACAGGTTTTGCAGCTGTTTGAGCTAAGATTTCCAAGTTATTCACATAATGAAAACCTATACTTTGTTTCGGTCGAGTTCCCCATTCAAATGCATGTAACAGTGAGAAACGCACTGTCTTGGCGAAAGAAAGCGTTTTTGTACAACTTCATAGAAATAGCTGTAACTTTTGATAGAAGACTCGGATACACATGTTTATGGCTTTATCTTATAGAACTCAAGGTTCCCGTGCTGGGAAAACAGGTTTTGCAGCTGTTTGAGCTAAGATTTCCAAGTTATTCACATAATGAAAACCTATACTTTGTTTCGGTCGAGTTCCCCATTCAAATGCATGTAACAGTGAGAAACGCACTGTCTTGGCGAAAGAAAGCGTTTTTGTACAACTTCATAGAAATAGCTGTAACTTTTGATAGAAGACTCAGACAAACATGTTTATGGCCTTATATTATAGAACTCAAGGTCCCCGTGCTGGGAAAACAGGTTTTGCAGCTGTTTGAGCTAAGATTTCCAAGTTATTCACATAATGAAAACCTATACTTTGTTTCGGTCGAGTTCCCCATTCAAATGCATGTAACAGTGAGAAACGCACTGTCTTGGCGAAAGAAAGCGTTTTTGTACAACTTCATAGAAATAGCTTTAACTTTTGATAGAAGACTCAGACAAACATGTTTATGGCCTTATATTATAGAACTCAAGGTCTCCGTGCTGGGAAAACAGGTTTTGCAGCTGTTTGAGCTAAGATTTCCAAGTTATTCACATAATGAAAACTTGTACTTTGTTTCGGTCGAGTTCCCCATTCAAATGCATGTAACAGTGAGAAACGCACTGTCTTGGCGAAAGAAAGCGTTTTTGTACAACTTCATAGAAATAGCTGTAACTTTTGATAGAAGACTCAGACAAACATGTTTATGGCCTTATATTATAGAACTCAAGGTCTCCGTGCTGGGAAAACAGGTTTTGCAGCTGTTTGAGCTAAGATTTCCAAGTTATTCACATAATGAAAACTTGTACTTTGTTTCGGTCGAGTTCCCCATTCAAATGCATGTAACAGTGAGAAACGCACTGTCTTGGCGAAAGAAAGCGTTTTTGTACAACTTCATAGAAATAGCTGTAACTTTTGATAGAAGACTCGGATACACATGTTTATGGCTTTATCTTATAGAACTCAAGGTTCCCGTGCTGGGAAAACAGGTTTTGCAGCTGTTTGAGCTAAGATTTCCAAGTTATTCACATAATGAAAACCTATACTTTGTTTCGGTCGAGTTCCCCATTCAAATGCATGTAACAGTGAGAAACGCACTGTCTTGGCGAAAGAAAGCGTTTTTGTACAACTTCATAGAAATAGCTGTAACTTTTGATAGAAGACTCGGATACACATGTTTATGGCTTTATCTTATAGAACTCAAGGTTCCCGTGCTGGGAAAACAGGTTTTGCAGCTGTTTGAGCTAAGATTTCCAAGTTATTCACATAATGAAAACCTATACTTTGTTTCGGTCGAGTTCCCCATTCAAATGCATGTAACAGTGAGAAACGCACTGTCTTGGCGAAAGAAAGCGTTTTTGTACAACTTCATAGAAATAGCTGTAACTTTTGATAGAAGACTCAGACAAACATGTTTATGGCCTTATATTATAGAACTCAAGGTCCCCGTGCTGGGAAAACAGGTTTTGCAGCTGTTTGAGCTAAGATTTCCAAGTTATTCACATAATGAAAACTTGTACTTTGTTTCGGTCGAGTTCCCCATTCAAATGCATGTAACAGTGAGAAACGCACTGTCTTGGCGAAAGAAAGCGTTTTTGTACAACTTCATATGAATAGCTGTAACTTTTGATAGAAGACTCGGATACACATGTTTATGGCTTTATCTTATAGAACTCAAGGTTCCCGTGCTGGGAAAACAGGTTTTGCAGCTGTTTGAGCTAAGATTTCCAAGTTATTCACATAATGAAAACCTATACTTTGTTTCGGTCGAGTTCCCCATTCAAATGCATGTAACAGTGAGAAACGCACTGTCTTGGCGAAAGAAAGCGTTTTTGTACAACTTCATAGAAATAGCTGTAACTTTTGATAGAAGACTCGGATACACATGTTTATGGCTTTATCTTATAGAACTCAAGGTTCCCGTGCTGGGAAAACAGGTTTTGCAGCTGTTTGAGCTAAGATTTCCAAGTTATTCACATAATGAAAACCTATACTTTGTTTCGGTCGAGTTCCCCATTCAAATGCATGTAACAGTGAGAAACGCACTGTCTTGGCGAAAGAAAGCGTTTTTGTACAACTTCATAGAAATAGCTGTAACTTTTGATAGAAGACTCGGATACACATGTTTATGGCTTTATCTTATAGAACTCAAGGTTCCCGTGCTGGGAAAACAGGTTTTGCAGCTGTTTGAGCTAAGATTTCCAAGTTATTCACATAATGAAAACCTATACTTTGTTTCGGTCGAGTTCCCCATTCAAATGCATGTAACAGTGAGAAACGCACTGTCTTGGCGAAAGAAAGCGTTTTTGTACAACTTCATAGAAATAGCTGTAACTTTTGATAGAAGACTCGGATACACATGTTTATGGCTTTATCTTATAGAACTCAAGGTTCCCGTGCTGGGAAAACAGGTTTTGCAGCTGTTTGAGCTAAGATTTCCAAGTTATTCACATAATGAAAACCTATACTTTGTTTCGGTCGAGTTCCCCATTCAAATGCATGTAACAGTGAGAAACGCACTGTCTTGGCGAAAGAAAGCGTTTTTGTACAACTTCATAGAAATAGCTGTAACTTTTGATAGAAGACTCAGACAAACATGTTTATGGCCTTATATTATAGAACTCAAGGTCCCCGTGCTGGGAAAACAGGTTTTGCAGCTGTTTGAGCTAAGATTTCCAAGTTATTCACATAATGAAAACTTGTACTTTGTTTCGGTCGAGTTCCCCATTCAAATGCATGTAACAGTGAGAAACGCACTGTCTTGGCGAAAGAAAGCGTTTTTGTACAACTTCATATGAATAGCTGTAACTTTTGATAGAAGACTCGGATACACATGTTTATGGCTTTATCTTATAGAACTCAAGGTTCCCGTGCTGGGAAAACAGGTTTTGCAGCTGTTTGAGCTAAGATTTCCAAGTTATTCACATAATGAAAACCTATACTTTGTTTCGGTCGAGTTCCCCATTCAAATGCATGTAACAGTGAGAAACGCACTGTCTTGGCGAAAGAAAGCGTTTTTGTACAACTTCATAGAAATAGCTGTAACTTTTGATAGAAGACTCGGATACACATGTTTATGGCTTTATCTTATAGAACTCAAGGTTCCCGTGCTGGGAAAACAGGTTTTGCAGCTGTTTGAGCTAAGATTTCCAAGTTATTCACATAATGAAAACCTATACTTTGTTTCGGTCGAGTTCCCCATTCAAATGCATGTAACAGTGAGAAACGCACTGTCTTGGCGAAAGAAAGCGTTTTTGTACAACTTCATAGAAATAGCTGTAACTTTTGATAGAAGACTCGGATACACATGTTTATGGCTTTATCTTATAGAACTCAAGGTTCCCGTGCTGGGAAAACAGGTTTTGCAGCTGTTTGAGCTAAGATTTCCAAGTTATTCACATAATGAAAACCTATACTTTGTTTCGGTCGAGTTCCCCATTCAAATGCATGTAACAGTGAGAAACGCACTGTCTTGGCGAAAGAAAGCGTTTTTGTACAACTTCATAGAAATAGCTGTAACTTTTGATAGAAGACTCGGATACACATGTTTATGGCTTTATCTTATAGAACTCAAGGTTCCCGTGCTGGGAAAACAGGTTTTGCAGCTGTTTGAGCTAAGATTTCCAAGTTATTCACATAATGAAAACCTATACTTTGTTTCGGTCGAGTTCCCCATTCAAATGCATGTAACAGTGAGAAACGCACTGTCTTGGCGAAAGAAAGCGTTTTTGTACAACTTCATAGAAATAGCTGTAACTTTTGATAGAAGACTCGGATACACATGTTTATGGCTTTATCTTATAGAACTCAAGGTTCCCGTGCTGGGAAAACAGGTTTTGCAGCTGTTTGAGCTAAGATTTCCAAGTTATTCACATAATGAAAACCTATACTTTGTTTCGGTCGAGTTCCCCATTCAAATGCATGTAACAGTGAGAAACGCACTGTCTTGGCGAAAGAAAGCGTTTTTGTACAACTTCATAGAAATAGCTGTAACTTTTGATAGAAGACTCAGACAAACATGTTTATGGCCTTATATTATAGAACTCAAGGTCCCCGTGCTGGGAAAACAGGTTTTGCAGCTGTTTGAGCTAAGATTTCCAAGTTATTCACATAATGAAAACCTATACTTTGTTTCGGTCGAGTTCCCCATTCAAATGCATGTAACAGTGAGAAACGCACTGTCTTGGCGAAAGAAAGCGTTTTTGTACAACTTCATAGAAATAGCTGTAACTTTTGATAGAAGACTCGGATACACATGTTTATGGCTTTATCTTATAGAACTCAAGGTTCCCGTGCTGGGAAAACAGGTTTTGCAGCTGTTTGAGCTAAGATTTCCAAGTTATTCACATAATGAAAACCTATACTTTGTTTCGGTCGAGTTCCCCATTCAAATGCATGTAACAGTGAGAAACGCACTGTCTTGGCGAAAGAAAGCGTTTTTGTACAACTTCATAGAAATAGCTGTAACTTTTGATAGAAGACTCAGACAAACATGTTTATGGCCTTATATTATAGAACTCAAGGTCCCCGTGCTGGGAAAACAGGTTTTGCAGCTGTTTGAGCTAAGATTTTCAAGTTATTCACATAATGAAAACCTATACTTTGTTTCGGTCGAGTTCCCCATTCAAATGCATGTAACAGTGAGAAACGCACTGTCTTGGCGAAAGAAAGCGTTTTTGTACAACTTCATAGAAATAGCTGTAACTTTTGATAGAAGACTCAGACAAACATGTTTATGGCCTTATATTATAGAACTCAAGGTCTCCGTGCTGGGAAAACAGGTTTTGCAGCTGTTTGAGCTAAGATTTCCAAGTTATTCACATAATGAAAACTTGTACTTTGTTTCGGTCGAGTTCCCCATTCAAATGCATGTAACAGTGAGAAACGCACTGTCTTGGCGAAAGAAAGCGTTTTTGTACAACTTCATATGAATAGCTGTAACTTTTGATAGAAGACTCGGATACACATGTTTATGGCTTTATCTTATAGAACTCAAGGTTCCCATGCTGGGAAAACAGGTTTTGCAGCTGTTTGAGCTAAGATTTCCAAGTTATTCACATAATGAAAACCTATACTTTGTTTCGGTCGAGTTCCCTATTCAAATGCATGTAACAGTGAGAAACGCACTGTCTTGGCGAAAGAAAGCGTTTTTGTACAACTTCATAGAAATAGCTGTAACTTTTGATAGAAGACTCGGATACACATGTTTATGGCTTTATCTTATAGAACTCAAGGTTCCCGTGCTGGGAAAACAGGTTTTGCAGCTGTTTGAGCTAAGATTTCCAAGTTATTCACATAATGAAAACCTATACTTTGTTTCGGTCGAGTTCCCCATTCAAATGCATGTAACAGTGAGAAACGCACTGTCTTGGCGAAAGAAAGCGTTTTTGTACAACTTCATAGAAATAGCTGTAACTTTTGATAGAAGACTCAGACAAAAATGTTTATGGCCTTATATTATAGAACTCAAGGTCTCCGTGCTGGGAAAACAGGTTTTGCAGCTGTTTGAGCTAAGATTTCCAAGTTATTCACATAATGAAAACTTGTACTTTGTTTCGGTCGAGTTCCCCATTCAAATGCATGTAACAGTGAGAAACGCACTGTCTTGGCGAAAGAAAGCGTTTTTGTACAACTTCATAGAAATAGCTGTAACTTTTGATAGAAGACTCGGATACACATGTTTATGGCTTTATCTTATAGAACTCAAGGTTCCCGTGCTGGGAAAACAGGTTTTGCAGCTGTTTGAGCTAAGATTTCCAAGTTATTCACATAATGAAAACCTATACTTTGTTTCGGTCGAGTTCCCCATTCAAATGCATGTAACAGTGAGAAACGCACTGTCTTGGCGAAAGAAAGCGTTTTTGTACAACTTTATAGAAATAGCTGTAACTTTTGATAGAAGACTCGGATACACATGTTTATGGCTTTATCTTATAGAACTCAAGGTTCCCGTGCTGGGAAAACAGGTTTTGCAGCTGTTTGAGCTAAGATTTCCAAGTTATTCACATAATGAAAACCTATACTTTGTTTCGGTCGAGTTCCCCATTCAAATGCATGTAACAGTGAGAAACGCACTGTCTTGGCGAAAGAAAGCATTTTTGTACAACTTCATATGAATAGCTGTAACTTTTGATAGAAGACTCGGATACACATGTTTATGGCTTTATCTTATAGAACTCAAGGTTCCCGTGCTGGGAAAACAGGTTTTGCAGCTGTTTGAGCTAAGATTTCCAAGTTATTCACATAATGAAAACCTATACTTTGTTTCGGTCGAGTTCCCCATTCAAATGCATGTAACAGTGAGAAACGCACTGTCTTGGCGAAAGAAAGCGTTTTTGTACAACTTCATAGAAATAGCTGTAACTTTTGATAGAAGACTCGGATACACATGTTTATGGCTTTATCTTATAGAACTCAAGGTTCCCGTGCTGGGAAAACAGGTTTTGCAGCTGTTTGAGCTAAGATTTCCAAGTTATTCACATAATGAAAACCTATACTTTGTTTCGGTCGAGTTCCCCATTCAAATGCATGTAACAGTGAGAAACGCACTGTCTTGGCGAAAGAAAGCGTTTTTGTACAACTTCATAGAAATAGCTGTAACTTTTGATAGAAGACTCAGACAAACATGTTTATGGCCTTATATTATAGAACTCAAGGTCCCCGTGCTGGGAAAACAGGTTTTGCAGCTGTTTGAGCTAAGATTTCCAAGTTATTCACATAATGAAAACCTATACTTTGTTTCGGTCGAGTTCCCCATTCAAATGCATGTAACAGTGAGAAACGCACTGTCTTGGCGAAAGAAAGCATTTTTGTACAACTTCATAGAAATAGCTGTAACTTTAGATAGAAGACTCAGACAAACATGTTTATGGCCTTATATTATAGAACTCAAGGTCCCCGTGCTGGGAAAACAGGTTTTGCAGCTGTTTGAGCTAAGATTTTCAAGTTATTCACATAATGAAAACCTATACTTTGTTTCGGTCGAGTTCCCCATTCAAATGCATGTAACAGTGAGAAACGCACTGTCTTGGCGAAAGAAAGCGTTTTTGTACAACTTCATAGAAATAGCTGTAACTTTTGATAGAAGACTCAGACAAACATGTTTATGGCCTTATATTATAGAACTCAAGGTCTCCGTGCTGGGAAAACAGGTTTTGCAGCTGTTTGAGCTAAGATTTCCAAGTTATTCACATAATGAAAACTTGTACTTTGTTTCGGTCGAGTTCCCCATTCAAATGCATGTAACAGTGAGAAACGCACTGTCTTGGCGAAAGAAAGCGTTTTTGTACAACTTTATAGAAATAGCTGTAACTTTTGATAGAAGACTCGGATACACATGTTTATGGCTTTATCTTATAGAACTCAAGGTTCCCGTGCTGGGAAAACAGGTTTTGCAGCTGTTTGAGCTAAGATTTCCAAGTTATTCACATAATGAAAACCTATACTTTGTTTCGGTCGAGTTCCCCATTCAAATGCATGTAACAGTGAGAAACGCACTGTCTTGGCGAAAGAAAGCGTTTTTGTACAACTTTATAGAAATAGCTGTAACTTTTGATAGAAGACTCAGACAAACATGTTTATGGCCTTATATTATAGAACTCAAGGTCCCCGTGCTGGGAAAACAGGTTTTGCAGCTGTTTGAGCTAAGATTTCCAAGTTATTCACATAATGAAAACCTATACTTTGTTTCGGTCGAGTTCCCCATTCAAATGCATGTAACAGTGAGAAACGCACTGTCTTGGCGAAAGAAAGCGTTTTTGTACAACTTCATAGAAATAGCTGTAACTTTTGATAGAAGACTCGGATACACATGTTTATGGCTTTATCTTATAGAACTCAAGGTTCCCGTGCTGGGAAAACAGGTTTTGCAGCTGTTTGAGCTAAGATTTCCAAGTTATTCACATAATGAAAACCTATACTTTGTTTCGGTCGAGTTCCCCATTCAAATGCATGTAACAGTGAGAAACGCACTGTCTTGGCGAAAGAAAGCGTTTTTGTACAACTTCATAGAAATAGCTGTAACTTTTGATAGAAGACTCAGACAAACATGTTTATGGCCTTATATTATAGAACTCAAGGTCTCCGTGCTGGGAAAACAGGTTTTGCAGCTGTTTGAGCTAAGATTTCCAAGTTATTCACATAATGAAAACTTGTACTTTGTTTCGGTCGAGTTCCCCATTCAAATGCATGTAACAGTGAGAAACGCACTGTCTTGGCGAAAGAAAGCGTTTTTGTACAACTTCATAGAAATAGCTGTAACTTTTGATAGAAGACTCAGACAAACATGTTTATGGCCTTATATTATAGAACTCAAGGTCTCCGTGCTGGGAAAACAGGTTTTGCAGCTGTTTGAGCTAAGATTTCCAAGTTATTCACATAATGAAAACTTGTACTTTGTTTCGGTCGAGTTCCCCATTCAAATGCATGTAACAGTGAGAAACGCACTGTCTTGGCGAAAGAAAGCGTTTTTGTACAACTTCATAGAAATAGCTGTAACTTTTGATAGAAGACTCGGATACACATGTTTATGGCTTTATCTTATAGAACTCAAGGTTCCCGTGCTGGGAAAACAGGTTTTGCAGCTGTTTGAGCTAAGATTTCCAAGTTATTCACATAATGAAAACCTATACTTTGTTTCGGTCGAGTTCCCCATTCAAATGCATGTAACAGTGAGAAACGCACTGTCTTGGCGAAAGAAAGCGTTTTTGTACAACTTCATAGAAATAGCTGTAACTTTTGATAGAAGACTCGGATACACATGTTTATGGCTTTATCTTATAGAACTCAAGGTTCCCGTGCTGGGAAAACAGGTTTTGCAGCTGTTTGAGCTAAGATTTCCAAGTTATTCACATAATGAAAACCTATACTTTGTTTCGGTCGAGTTCCCCATTCAAATGCATGTAACAGTGAGAAACGCACTGTCTTGGCGAAAGAAAGCGTTTTTGTACAACTTCATAGAAATAGCTGTAACTTTTGATAGAAGACTCAGACAAACATGTTTATGGCCTTATATTATAGAACTCAAGGTCCCCGTGCTGGGAAAACAGGTTTTGCAGCTGTTTGAGCTAAGATTTCCAAGTTATTCACATAATGAAAACTTGTACTTTGTTTCGGTCGAGTTCCCCATTCAAATGCATGTAACAGTGAGAAACGCACTGTCTTGGCGAAAGAAAGCGTTTTTGTACAACTTCATAGAAATAGCTGTAACTTTTGATAGAAGACTCGGATACACATGTTTATGGCTTTATCTTATAGAACTCAAGGTTCCCGTGCTGGGAAAACAGGTTTTGCAGCTGTTTGAGCTAAGATTTCCAAGTTATTCACATAATGAAAACCTATACTTTGTTTCGGTCGAGTTCCCCATTCAAATGCATGTAACAGTGAGAAACGCACTGTCTTGGCGAAAGAAAGCGTTTTTGTACAACTTTATAGAAATAGCTGTAACTTTTGATAGAAGACTCGGATACACATGTTTATGGCTTTATCTTATAGAACTCAAGGTTCCCGTGCTGGGAAAACAGGTTTTGCAGCTGTTTGAGCTAAGATTTCCAAGTTATTCACATAATGAAAACCTATACTTTGTTTCGGTCGAGTTCCCCATTCAAATGCATGTAACAGTGAGAAACGCACTGTCTTGGCGAAAGAAAGCGTTTTTGTACAACTTCATAGAAATAGCTGTAACTTTTGATAGAAGACTCGGATACACATGTTTATGGCTTTATCTTATAGAACTCAAGGTTCCCGTGCTGGGAAAACAGGTTTTGCAGCTGTTTGAGCTAAGATTTCCAAGTTATTCACATAATGAAAACCTATACTTTGTTTCGGTCGAGTTCCCCATTCAAATGCATGTAACAGTGAGAAACGCACTGTCTTGGCGAAAGAAAGCGTTTTTGTACAACTTCATAGAAATAGCTGTAACTTTTGATAGAAGACTCGGATACACATGTTTATGGCTTTATCTTATAGAACTCAAGGTTCCCGTGCTGGGAAAACAGGTTTTGCAGCTGTTTGAGCTAAGATTTCCAAGTTATTCACATAATGAAAACCTATACTTTGTTTCGGTCGAGTTCCCCATTCAAATGCATGTAACAGTGAGAAACGCACTGTCTTGGCGAAAGAAAGCGTTTTTGTACAACTTCATAGAAATAGCTGTAACTTTTGATAGAAGACTCGGATACACATGTTTATGGCTTTATCTTATAGAACTCAAGGTTCCCGTGCTGGGAAAACAGGTTTTGCAGCTGTTTGAGCTAAGATTTCCAAGTTATTCACATAATGAAAACCTATACTTTGTTTCGGTCGAGTTCCCCATTCAAATGCATGTAACAGTGAGAAACGCACTGTCTTGGCGAAAGAAAGCGTTTTTGTACAACTTCATAGAAATAGCTGTAACTTTTGATAGAAGACTCAGACAAACATGTTTATGGCCTTATATTATAGAACTCAAGGTCCCCGTGCTGGGAAAACAGGTTTTGCAGCTGTTTGAGCTAAGATTTCCAAGTTATTCACATAATGAAAACCTATACTTTGTTTCGGTCGAGTTCCCCATTCAAATGCATGTAACAGTGAGAAACGCACTGTCTTGGCGAAAGAAAGCGTTTTTGTACAACTTCATAGAAATAGCTGTAACTTTTGATAGAAGACTCGGATACACATGTTTATGGCTTTATCTTATAGAACTCAAGGTTCCCGTGCTGGGAAAACAGGTTTTGCAGCTGTTTGAGCTAAGATTTCCAAGTTATTCACATAATGAAAACCTATACTTTGTTTCGGTCGAGTTCCCCATTCAAATGCATGTAACAGTGAGAAACGCACTGTCTTGGCGAAAGAAAGCGTTTTTGTACAACTTCATAGAAATAGCTGTAACTTTTGATAGAAGACTCAGACAAACATGTTTATGGCCTTATATTATAGAACTCAAGGTCCCCGTGCTGGGAAAACAGGTTTTGCAGCTGTTTGAGCTAAGATTTTCAAGTTATTCACATAATGAAAACCTATACTTTGTTTCGGTCGAGTTCCCCATTCAAATGCATGTAACAGTGAGAAACGCACTGTCTTGGCGAAAGAAAGCATTTTTGTACAACTTCATAGAAATAGCTGTAACTTTTGATAGAAGACTCAGACAAACATGTTTATGGCCTTATATTATAGAACTCAAGGTCCCCGTGCTGGGAAAACAGGTTTTGCAGCTGTTTGAGCTAAGATTTCCAAGTTATTCACATAATGAAAACCTATACTTTGTTTCGGTCGAGTTCCCCATTCAAATGCATGTAACAGTGAGAAACGCACTGTCTTGGCGAAAGAAAGCGTTTTTGTACAACTTCATAGAAATAGCTGTAACTTTTGATAGAAGACTCAGACAAACATGTTTATGGCCTTATATTATAGAACTCAAGGTCCCCGTGCTGGGAAAACAGGTTTTGCAGCTGTTTGAGCTAAGATTTCCAAGTTATTCACATAATGAAAACCTATACTTTGTTTCGGTCGAGTTCCCCATTCAAATGCATGTAACAGTGAGAAACGCACTGTCTTGGCGAAAGAAAGCGTTTTTGTACAACTTCATAGAAATAGCTGTAACTTTTGATAGAAGACTCGGATACACATGTTTATGGCTTTATCTTATAGAACTCAAGGTTCCCGTGCTGGGAAAACAGGTTTTGCAGCTGTTTGAGCTAAGATTTCCAAGTTATTCACATAATGAAAACCTATACTTTGTTTCGGTCGAGTTCCCCATTCAAATGCATGTAACAGTGAGAAACGCACTGTCTTGGCGAAAGAAAGCGTTTTTGTACAACTTCATAGAAATAGCTGTAACTTTTGATAGAAGACTCGGATACACATGTTTATGGCTTTATCTTATAGAACTCAAGGTTCCCGTGCTGGGAAAACAGGTTTTGCAGCTGTTTGAGCTAAGATTTCCAAGTTATTCACATAATGAAAACCTATACTTTGTTTCGGTCGAGTTCCCCATTCAAATGCATGTAACAGTGAGAAACGCACTGTCTTGGCGAAAGAAAGCGTTTTTGTACAACTTTATAGAAATAGCTGTAACTTTTGATAGAAGACTCGGATACACATGTTTATGGCTTTATCTTATAGAACTCAAGGTTCCCGTGCTGGGAAAACAGGTTTTGCAGCTGTTTGAGCTAAGATTTCCAAGTTATTCACATAATGAAAACCTATACTTTGTTTCGGTCGAGTTCCCCATTCAAATGCATGTAACAGTGAGAAACGCACTGTCTTGGCGAAAGAAAGCGTTTTTGTACAACTTCATAGAAATAGCTGTAACTTTTGATAGAAGACTCAGACAAACATGTTTATGGCCTTATATTATAGAACTCAAGGTCCCCGTGCTGGGAAAACAGGTTTTGCAGCTGTTTGAGCTAAGATTTTCAAGTTATTCACATAATGAAAACCTATACTTTGTTTCGGTCGAGTTCCCCATTCAAATGCATGTAACAGTGAGAAACGCACTGTCTTGGCGAAAGAAAGCATTTTTGTACAACTTCATAGAAATAGCTGTAACTTTTGATAGAAGACTCAGACAAACATGTTTATGGCCTTATATTATAGAACTCAAGGTCCCCGTGCTGGGAAAACAGGTTTTGCAGCTGTTTGAGCTAAGATTTCCAAGTTATTCACATAATGAAAACCTATACTTTGTTTCGGTCGAGTTCCCCATTCAAATGCATGTAACAGTGAGAAATGCACTGTCTTGGCGAAAGAAAGCGTTTTTGTACAACTTCATAGAAATAGCTGTAACTTTTGATAGAAGACTCGGATACACATGTTTATGGCTTTATCTTATAGAACTCAAGGTTCCCGTGCTGGGAAAACAGGTTTTGCAGCTGTTTGAGCTAAGATTTCCAAGTTATTCACATAATGAAAACCTATACTTTGTTTCGGTCGAGTTCCCCATTCAAATGCATGTAACAGTGAGAAACGCACTGTCTTGGCGAAAGAAAGCGTTTTTGTACAACTTTATAGAAATAGCTGTAACTTTTGATAGAAGACTCGGATACACATGTTTATGGCTTTATCTTATAGAACTCAAGGTTCCCGTGCTGGGAAAACAGGTTTTGCAGCTGTTTGAGCTAAGATTTCCAAGTTATTCACATAATGAAAACCTATACTTTGTTTCGGTCGAGTTCCCCATTCAAATGCATGTAACAGTGAGAAACGCACTGTCTTGGCGAAAGAAAGCGTTTTTGTACAACTTCATAGAAATAGCTGTAACTTTTGATAGAAGACTCGGATACACATGTTTATGGCTTTATCTTATAGAACTCAAGGTTCCCGTGCTGGGAAAACAGGTTTTGCAGCTGTTTGAGCTAAGATTTCCAAGTTATTCACATAATGAAAACCTATACTTTGTTTCGGTCGAGTTCCCCATTCAAATGCATGTAACAGTGAGAAACGCACTGTCTTGGCGAAAGAAAGCGTTTTTGTACAACTTCATAGAAATAGCTGTAACTTTTGATAGAAGACTCAGACAAACATGTTTATGGCCTTATATTATAGAACTCAAGGTCCCCGTGCTGGGAAAACAGGTTTTGCAGCTGTTTGAGCTAAGATTTCCAAGTTATTCACATAATGAAAACCTATACTTTGTTTCGGTCGAGTTCCCCATTCAAATGCATGTAACAGTGAGAAACGCACTGTCTTGGCGAAAGAAAGCGTTTTTGTACAACTTCATAGAAATAGCTGTAACTTTTGATAGAAGACTCGGATACACATGTTTATGGCTTTATCTTATAGAACTCAAGGTCCCCGTGCTGGGAAAACAGGTTTTGCAGCTGTTTGAGCTAAGATTTCCAAGTTATTCACATAATGAAAACTTGTACTTTGTTTCGGTCGAGTTCCCCATTCAAATGCATGTAACAGTGAGAAACGCACTGTCTTGGCGAAAGAAAGCGTTTTTGTACAACTTCATAGAAATAGCTGTAACTTTTGATAGAAGACTCGGATACACATGTTTATGGCTTTATCTTATAGAACTCAAGGTTCCCGTGCTGGGAAAACAGGTTTTGCAGCTGTTTGAGCTAAGATTTCCAAGTTATTCACATAATGAAAACCTATACTTTGTTTCGGTCGAGTTCCCCATTCAAATGCATGTAACAGTGAGAAACGCACTGTCTTGGCGAAAGAAAGCGTTTTTGTACAACTTCATAGAAATAGCTGTAACTTTTGATAGAAGACTCAGACAAACATGTTTATGGCCTTATATTATAGAACTCAAGGTCCCCGTGCTGGGAAAACAGGTTTTGCAGCTGTTTGAGCTAAGATTTTCAAGTTATTCACATAATGAAAACCTATACTTTGTTTCGGTCGAGTTCCCCATTCAAATGCATGTAACAGTGAGAAACGCACTGTCTTGGCGAAAGAAAGCATTTTTGTACAACTTCATAGAAATAGCTGTAACTTTTGATAGAAGACTCAGACAAACATGTTTATGGCCTTATATTATAGAACTCAAGGTCCCTGTGCTGGGAAAACAGGTTTTGCAGCTGTTTGAGCTAAGATTTCCAAGTTATTCACATAATGAAAACCTATACTTTGTTTCGGTCGAGTTCCCCATTCAAATGCATGTAACAGTGAGAAACGCACTGTCTTGGCGAAAGAAAGCGTTTTTGTACAACTTCATAGAAATAGCTGTAACTTTTGATAGAAGACTCAGACAAACATGTTTATGGCCTTATATTATAGAACTCAAGGTCTCCGTGCTGGGAAAACAGGTTTTGCAGCTGTTTGAGCTAAGATTTCCAAGTTATTCACATAATGAAAACTTGTACTTTGTTTCGGTCGAGTTCCCCATTCAAATGCATGTAACAGTGAGAAACGCACTGTCTTGGCGAAAGAAAGCGTTTTTGTACAACTTCATAGAAATAGCTGTAACTTTTGATAGAAGACTCAGACAAACATGTTTATGGCCTTATATTATAGAACTCAAGGTCTCCGTGCTGGGAAACAGGTTTTGCAGCTGTTTGAGCTAAGATTTCCAAGTTATTCACATAATGAAAACTTGTACTTTGTTTCGGTCGAGTTCCCCATTCAAATGCATGTAACAGTGAGAAACGCACTGTCTTGGCGAAAGAAAGCGTTTTTGTACAACTTCATAGAAATAGCTGTATCTTTTGATAGAAGACTCGGATACACATGTTTATGGCTTTATCTTATAGAACTCAAGGTTCCCGTGCTGGGAAAACAGGTTTTGCAGCTGTTTGAGCTAAGATTTCCAAGTTATTCACATAATGAAAACCTATACTTTGTTTCGGTCGAGTTCCCCATTCAAATGCATGTAACAGTGAGAAACGCACTGTCTTGGCGAAAGAAAGCGTTTTTGTACAACTTCATAGAAATAGCTGTAACTTTTGATAGAAGACTCGGATACACATGTTTATGGCTTTATCTTATAGAACTCAAGGTCCCCGTGCTGGGAAAACAGGTTTTGCAGCTGTTTGAGCTAAGATTTCCAAGTTATTCACATAATGAAAACTTGTACTTTGTTTCGGTCGAGTTCCCCATTCAAATGCATGTAACAGTGAGAAACGCACTGTCTTGGCGAAAGAAAGCGTTTTTGTACAACTTCATAGAAATAGCTGTAACTTTTGATAGAAGACTCGGATACACATGTTTATGGCTTTATCTTATAGAACTCAAGGTTCCCGTGCTGGGAAAACAGGTTTTGCAGCTGTTTGAGCTAAGATTTCCAAGTTATTCACATAATGAAAACCTATACTTTGTTTCGGTCGAGTTCCCCATTCAAATGCATGTAACAGTGAGAAACGCACTGTCTTGGCGAAAGAAAGCGTTTTTGTACAACTTCATAGAAATAGCTGTAACTTTTGATAGAAGACTCAGACAAACATGTTTATGGCCTTATATTATAGAACTCAAGGTCCCCGTGCTGGGAAAACAGGTTTTGCAGCTGTTTGAGCTAAGATTTTCAAGTTATTCACATAATGAAAACCTATACTTTGTTTCGGTCGAGTTCCCCATTCAAATGCATGTAACAGTGAGAAACGCACTGTCTTGGCGAAAGAAAGCATTTTTGTACAACTTCATAGAAATAGCTGTAACTTTTGATAGAAGACTCAGACAAACATGTTTATGGCCTTATATTATAGAACTCAAGGTCCCTGTGCTGGGAAAACAGGTTTTGCAGCTGTTTGAGCTAAGATTTCCAAGTTATTCACATAATGAAAACCTATACTTTGTTTCGGTCGAGTTCCCCATTCAAATGCATGTAACAGTGAGAAACGCACTGTCTTGGCGAAAGAAAGCGTTTTTGTACAACTTCATAGAAATAGCTGTAACTTTTGATAGAAGACTCAGACAAACATGTTTATGGCCTTATATTATAGAACTCAAGGTCTCCGTGCTGGGAAAACAGGTTTTGCAGCTGTTTGAGCTAAGATTTCCAAGTTATTCACATAATGAAAACTTGTACTTTGTTTCGGTCGAGTTCCCCATTCAAATGCATGTAACAGTGAGAAACGCACTGTCTTGGCGAAAGAAAGCGTTTTTGTACAACTTCATAGAAATAGCTGTAACTTTTGATAGAAGACTCAGACAAACATGTTTATGGCCTTATATTATAGAACTCAAGGTCTCCGTGCTGGGAAACAGGTTTTGCAGCTGTTTGAGCTAAGATTTCCAAGTTATTCACATAATGAAAACTTGTACTTTGTTTCGGTCGAGTTCCCCATTCAAATGCATGTAACAGTGAGAAACGCACTGTCTTGGCGAAAGAAAGCGTTTTTGTACAACTTCATAGAAATAGCTGTATCTTTTGATAGAAGACTCGGATACACATGTTTATGGCTTTATCTTATAGAACTCAAGGTTCCCGTGCTGGGAAAACAGGTTTTGCAGCTGTTTGAGCTAAGATTTCCAAGTTATTCACATAATGAAAACCTATACTTTGTTTCGGTCGAGTTCCCCATTCAAATGCATGTAACAGTGAGAAACGCACTGTCTTGGCGAAAGAAAGCGTTTTTGTACAACTTCATAGAAATAGCTGTAACTTTTGATAGAAGACTCGGATACACATGTTTATGGCTTTATCTTATAGAACTCAAGGTTCCCGTGCTGGGAAAACAGGTTTTGCAGCTGTTTGAGCTAAGATTTCCAAGTTATTCACATAATGAAAACCTATACTTTGTTTCGGTCGAGTTCCCCATTCAAATGCATGTAACAGTGAGAAACGCACTGTCTTGGCGAAAGAAAGCGTTTTTGTACAACTTCATAGAAATAGCTGTAACCTTTGATAGAAGACTCAGACAAACATGTTTATGGCCTTATATTATAGAACTCAAGGTCCCCGTGCTGGGAAAACAGGTTTTGCAGCTGTTTGAGCTAAGATTTCCAAGTTATTCACATAATGAAAACCTATACTTTGTTTCGGTCGAGTTCCCCATTCAAATGCATGTAACAGTGAGAAACGCACTGTCTTGGCGAAAGAAAGCGTTTTTGTACAACTTCATAGAAATAGCTGTAACTTTTGATAGAAGACTCGGATACACATGTTTATGGCTTTATCTTATAGAACTCAAGGTTCCCGTGCTGGGAAAACAGGTTTTGCAGCTGTTTGAGCTAAGATTTCCAAGTTATTCACATAATGAAAACCTATACTTTGTTTCGGTCGAGTTCCCCATTCAAATGCATGTAACAGTGAGAAACGCACTGTCTTGGCGAAAGAAAGCGTTTTTGTACAACTTCATAGAAATAGCTGTAACTTTTGATAGAAGACTCGGATACACATGTTTATGGCTTTATCTTATAGAACTCAAGGTTCCCGTGCTGGGAAAACAGGTTTTGCAGCTGTTTGAGCTAAGATTTCCAAGTTATTCACATAATGAAAACCTATACTTTGTTTCGGTCGAGTTCCCCATTCAAATGCATGTAACAGTGAGAAACGCACTGTCTTGGCGAAAGAAAGCATTTTTGTACAACTTCATAGAAATAGCTGTAACTTTTGATAGAAGACTCAGACAAACATGTTTATGGCCTTATATTATAGAACTCAAGGTCCCCGTGCTGGGAAAACAGGTTTTGCAGCTGTTTGAGCTAAGATTTCCAAGTTATTCACATAATGAAAACCTATACTTTGTTTCGGTCGAGTTCCCCATTCAAATGCATGTAACAGTGAGAAACGCACTGTCTTGGCGAAAGAAAGCGTTTTTGTACAACTTTATAGAAATAGCTGTAACTTTTGATAGAAGACTCGGATACACATGTTTATGGCTTTATCTTATAGAACTCAAGGTTCCCGTGCTGGGAAAACAGGTTTTGCAGCTGTTTGAGCTAAGATTTCCAAGTTATTCACATAATGAAAACCTATACTTTGTTTCGGTCGAGTTCCCCATTCAAATGCATGTAACAGTGAGAAACGCACTGTCTTGGCGAAAGAAAGCGTTTTTGTACAACTTCATAGAAATAGCTGTAACTTTTGATAGAAGACTCGGATACACATGTTTATGGCTTTATCTTATAGAACTCAAGGTTCCCGTGCTGGGAAAACAGGTTTTGCAGCTGTTTGAGCTAAGATTTCCAAGTTATTCACATAATGAAAACCTATACTTTGTTTCGGTCGAGTTCCCCATTCAAATGCATGTAACAGTGAGAAACGCACTGTCTTGGCGAAAGAAAGCGTTTTTGTACAACTTCATAGAAATAGCTGTAACTTTTGATAGAAGACTCAGACAAACATGTTTATGGCCTTATATTATAGAACTCAAGGTCCCCGTGCTGGGAAAACAGGTTTTGCAGCTGTTTGAGCTAAGATTTCCAAGTTATTCACATAATGAAAACCTATACTTTGTTTCGGTCGAGTTCCCCATTCAAATGCATGTAACAGTGAGAAACGCACTGTCTTGGCGAAAGAAAGCGTTTTTGTACAACTTCATAGAAATAGCTGTAACTTTTGATAGAAGACTCGGATACACATGTTTATGGCTTTATCTTATAGAACTCAAGGTTCCCGTGCTGGGAAAACAGGTTTTGCAGCTGTTTGAGCTAAGATTTCCAAGTTATTCACATAATGAAAACCTATACTTTGTTTCGGTCGAGTTCCCCATTCAAATGCATGTAACAGTGAGAAACGCACTGTCTTGGCGAAAGAAAGCGTTTTTGTACAACTTCATAGAAATAGCTGTAACCTTTGATAGAAGACTCAGACAAACATGTTTATGGCCTTATATTATAGAACTCAAGGTCCCCGTGCTGGGAAAACAGGTTTTGCAGCTGTTTGAGCTAAGATTTCCAAGTTATTCACATAATGAAAACCTATACTTTGTTTCGGTCGAGTTCCCCATTCAAATGCATGTAACAGTGAGAAACGCACTGTCTTGGCGAAAGAAAGCGTTTTTGTACAACTTCATAGAAATAGCTGTAACTTTTGATAGAAGACTCGGATACACATGTTTATGGCTTTATCTTATAGAACTCAAGGTTCCCGTGCTGGGAAAACAGGTTTTGCAGCTGTTTGAGCTAAGATTTCCAAGTTATTCACATAATGAAAACCTATACTTTGTTTCGGTCGAGTTCCCCATTCAAATGCATGTAACAGTGAGAAACGCACTGTCTTGGCGAAAGAAAGCGTTTTTGTACAACTTCATAGAAATAGCTGTAACTTTTGATAGAAGACTCGGATACACATGTTTATGGCTTTATCTTATAGAACTCAAGGTTCCCGTGCTGGGAAAACAGGTTTTGCAGCTGTTTGAGCTAAGATTTCCAAGTTATTCACATAATGAAAACCTATACTTTGTTTCGGTCGAGTTCCCCATTCAAATGCATGTAACAGTGAGAAACGCACTGTCTTGGCGAAAGAAAGCATTTTTGTACAACTTCATAGAAATAGCTGTAACTTTTGATAGAAGACTCAGACAAACATGTTTATGGCCTTATATTATAGAACTCAAGGTCCCCGTGCTGGGAAAACAGGTTTTGCAGCTGTTTGAGCTAAGATTTCCAAGTTATTCACATAATGAAAACCTATACTTTGTTTCGGTCGAGTTCCCCATTCAAATGCATGTAACAGTGAGAAACGCACTGTCTTGGCGAAAGAAAGCGTTTTTGTACAACTTTATAGAAATAGCTGTAACTTTTGATAGAAGACTCGGATACACATGTTTATGGCTTTATCTTATAGAACTCAAGGTTCCCGTGCTGGGAAAACAGGTTTTGCAGCTGTTTGAGCTAAGATTTCCAAGTTATTCACATAATGAAAACCTATACTTTGTTTCGGTCGAGTTCCCCATTCAAATGCATGTAACAGTGAGAAACGCACTGTCTTGGCGAAAGAAAGCGTTTTTGTACAACTTCATAGAAATAGCTGTAACTTTTGATAGAAGACTCGGATACACATGTTTATGGCTTTATCTTATAGAACTCAAGGTTCCCGTGCTGGGAAAACAGGTTTTGCAGCTGTTTGAGCTAAGATTTCCAAGTTATTCACATAATGAAAACCTATACTTTGTTTCGGTCGAGTTCCCCATTCAAATGCATGTAACAGTGAGAAACGCACTGTCTTGGCGAAAGAAAGCGTTTTTGTACAACTTCATAGAAATAGCTGTAACTTTTGATAGAAGACTCAGACAAACATGTTTATGGCCTTATATTATAGAACTCAAGGTCCCCGTGCTGGGAAAACAGGTTTTGCAGCTGTTTGAGCTAAGATTTTCAAGTTATTCACATAATGAAAACCTATACTTTGTTTCAGTCGAGTTCCCCATTCAAATGCATGTAACAGTGAGAAACGCACTGTCTTGGCGAAAGAAAGCATTTTTGTACAACTTCATAGAAATAGCTGTAACTTTTGATAGAAGACTCAGACAAACATGTTTATGGCCTTATATTATAGAACTCAAGGTCCCCGTGCTGGGAAAACAGGTTTTGCAGCTGTTTGAGCTAAGATTTCCAAGTTATTCACATAATGAAAACTTGTACTTTGTTTCGGTCGAGTTCCCCATTCAAATGCATGTAACAGTGAGAAACGCACTGTCTTGGCGAAAGAAAGCGTTTTTGTACAACTTCATATGAATAGCTGTAACTTTTGATAGAAGACTCGGATACACATGTTTATGGCTTTATCTTATAGAACTCAAGGTTCCCGTGCTGGGAAAACAGGTTTTGCAGCTGTTTGAGCTAAGATTTCCAAGTTATTCACATAATGAAAACCTATACTTTGTTTCGGTCGAGTTCCCCATTCAAATGCATGTAACAGTGAGAAACGCACTGTCTTGGCGAAAGAAAGCATTTTTGTACAACTTCATAGAAATAGCTGTAACTTTTGATAGAAGACTCAGACAAACATGTTTATGGCCTTATATTATAGAACTCAAGGTCCCCGTGCTGGGAAAACAGGTTTTGCAGCTGTTTGAGCTAAGATTTCCAAGTTATTCACATAATGAAAACCTATACTTTGTTTCGGTCGAGTTCCCCATTCAAATGCATGTAACAGTGAGAAACGCACTGTCTTGGCGAAAGAAAGCGTTTTTGTACAACTTCATAGAAATAGCTGTAACTTTTGATAGAAGACTCGGATACACATGTTTATGGCTTTATCTTATAGAACTCAAGGTTCCCGTGCTGGGAAAACAGGTTTTGCAGCTGTTTGAGCTAAGATTTCCAAGTTATTCACATAATGAAAACCTATACTTTGTTTCGGTCGAGTTCCCCATTCAAATGCATGTAACAGTGAGAAACGCACTGTCTTGGCGAAAGAAAGCGTTTTTGTACAACTTTATAGAAATAGCTGTAACTTTTGATAGAAGACTCGGATACACATGTTTATGGCTTTATCTTATAGAACTCAAGGTTCCCGTGCTGGGAAAACAGGTTTTGCAGCTGTTTGAGCTAAGATTTCCAAGTTATTCACATAATGAAAACCTATACTTTGTTTCGGTCGAGTTCCCCATTCAAATGCATGTAACAGTGAGAAACGCACTGTCTTGGCGAAAGAAAGCGTTTTTGTACAACTTCATAGAAATAGCTGTAACTTTTGATAGAAGACTCGGATACACATGTTTATGGCTTTATCTTATAGAACTCAAGGTTCCCGTGCTGGGAAAACAGGTTTTGCAGCTGTTTGAGCTAAGATTTCCAAGTTATTCACATAATGAAAACCTATACTTTGTTTCGGTCGAGTTCCCCATTCAAATGCATGTAACAGTGAGAAACGCACTGTCTTGGCGAAAGAAAGCGTTTTTGTACAACTTCATAGAAATAGCTGTAACTTTTGATAGAAGACTCGGATACACATGTTTATGGCTTTATCTTATAGAACTCAAGGTTCCCGTGCTGGGAAAACAGGTTTTGCAGCTGTTTGAGCTAAGATTTCCAAGTTATTCACATAATGAAAACCTATACTTTGTTTCGGTCGAGTTCCCCATTCAAATGCATGTAACAGTGAGAAACGCACTGTCTTGGCGAAAGAAAGCGTTTTTGTACAACTTCATAGAAATAGCTGTAACTTTTGATAGAAGACTCGGATACACATGTTTATGGCTTTATCTTATAGAACTCAAGGTTCCCGTGCTGGGAAAACAGGTTTTGCAGCTGTTTGAGCTAAGATTTCCAAGTTATTCACATAATGAAAACCTATACTTTGTTTCGGTCGAGTTCCCCATTCAAATGCATGTAACAGTGAGAAACGCACTGTCTTGGCGAAAGAAAGCGTTTTTGTACAACTTCATAGAAATAGCTGTAACTTTTGATAGAAGACTCAGACAAACATGTTTATGGCCTTATATTATAGAACTCAAGGTCCCCGTGCTGGGAAAACAGGTTTTGCAGCTGTTTGAGCTAAGATTTCCAAGTTATTCACATAATGAAAACCTATACTTTGTTTCGGTCGAGTTCCCCATTCAAATGCATGTAACAGTGAGAAACGCACTGTCTTGGCGAAAGAAAGCGTTTTTGTACAACTTCATAGAAATAGCTGTAACTTTTGATAGAAGACTCGGATACACATGTTTATGGCTTTATCTTATAGAACTCAAGGTCCCCGTGCTGGGAAAACAGGTTTTGCAGCTGTTTGAGCTAAGATTTCCAAGTTATTCACATAATGAAAACTTGTACTTTGTTTCGGTCGAGTTCCCCATTCAAATGCATGTAACAGTGAGAAACGCACTGTCTTGGCGAAAGAAAGCGTTTTTGTACAACTTCATAGAAATAGCTGTAACTTTTGATAGAAGACTCGGATACACATGTTTATGGCTTTATCTTATAGAACTCAAGGTTCCCGTGCTGGGAAAACAGGTTTTGCAGCTGTTTGAGCTAAGATTTCCAAGTTATTCACATAATGAAAACCTATACTTTGTTTCGGTCGAGTTCCCCATTCAAATGCATGTAACAGTGAGAAACGCACTGTCTTGGCGAAAGAAAGCGTTTTTGTACAACTTCATAGAAATAGCTGTAACTTTTGATAGAAGACTCAGACAAACATGTTTATGGCCTTATATTATAGAACTCAAGGTGCCCGTGCTGGGAAAACAGGTTTTGCAGCTGTTTGAGCTAAGATTTTCAAGTTATTCACATAATGAAAACCTATACTTTGTTTCGGTCGAGTTCCCCATTCAAATGCATGTAACAGTGAGAAACGCACTGTCTTGGCGAAAGAAAGCATTTTTGTACAACTTCATAGAAATAGCTGTAACTTTTGATAGAAGACTCAGACAAACATGTTTATGGCCTTATATTATAGAACTCAAGGTCCCTGTGCTGGGAAAACAGGTTTTGCAGCTGTTTGAGCTAAGATTTCCAAGTTATTCACATAATGAAAACCTATACTTTGTTTCGGTCGAGTTCCCCATTCAAATGCATGTAACAGTGAGAAACGCACTGTCTTGGCGAAAGAAAGCGTTTTTGTACAACTTCATAGAAATAGCTGTAACTTTTGATAGAAGACTCAGACAAACATGTTTATGGCCTTATATTATAGAACTCAAGGTCTCCGTGCTGGGAAAACAGGTTTTGCAGCTGTTTGAGCTAAGATTTCCAAGTTATTCACATAATGAAAACTTGTACTTTGTTTCGGTCGAGTTCCCCATTCAAATGCATGTAACAGTGAGAAACGCACTGTCTTGGCGAAAGAAAGCGTTTTTGTACAACTTCATAGAAATAGCTGTAACTTTTGATAGAAGACTCAGACAAACATGTTTATGGCCTTATATTATAGAACTCAAGGTCTCCGTGCTGGGAAAACAGGTTTTGCAGCTGTTTGAGCTAAGATTTCCAAGTTATTCACATAATGAAAACTTGTACTTTGTTTCGGTCGAGTTCCCCATTCAAATGCATGTAACAGTGAGAAACGCACTGTCTTGGCGAAAGAAAGCGTTTTTGTACAACTTCATAGAAATAGCTGTATCTTTTGATAGAAGACTCGGATACACATGTTTATGGCTTTATCTTATAGAACTCAAGGTTCCCGTGCTGGGAAAACAGGTTTTGCAGCTGTTTGAGCTAAGATTTCCAAGTTATTCACATAATGAAAACCTATACTTTGTTTCGGTCGAGTTCCCCATTCAAATGCATGTAACAGTGAGAAACGCACTGTCTTGGCGAAAGAAAGCGTTTTTGTACAACTTCATAGAAATAGCTGTAACTTTTGATAGAAGACTCGGATACACATGTTTATGGCTTTATCTTATAGAACTCAAGGTTCCCGTGCTGGGAAAACAGGTTTTGCAGCTGTTTGAGCTAAGATTTCCAAGTTATTCACATAATGAAAACCTATACTTTGTTTCGGTCGAGTTCCCCATTCAAATGCATGTAACAGTGAGAAACGCACTGTCTTGGCGAAAGAAAGCGTTTTTGTACAACTTCATAGAAATAGCTGTAACCTTTGATAGAAGACTCAGACAAACATGTTTATGGCCTTATATTATAGAACTCAAGGTCCCCGTGCTGGGAAAACAGGTTTTGCAGCTGTTTGAGCTAAGATTTCCAAGTTATTCACATAATGAAAACCTATACTTTGTTTCGGTCGAGTTCCCCATTCAAATGCATGTAACAGTGAGAAACGCACTGTCTTGGCGAAAGAAAGCGTTTTTGTACAACTTCATAGAAATAGCTGTAACTTTTGATAGAAGACTCGGATACACATGTTTATGGCTTTATCTTATAGAACTCAAGGTTCCCGTGCTGGGAAAACAGGTTTTGCAGCTGTTTGAGCTAAGATTTCCAAGTTATTCACATAATGAAAACCTATACTTTGTTTCGGTCGAGTTCCCCATTCAAATGCATGTAACAGTGAGAAACGCACTGTCTTGGCGAAAGAAAGCGTTTTTGTACAACTTCATAGAAATAGCTGTAACTTTTGATAGAAGACTCGGATACACATGTTTATGGCTTTATCTTATAGAACTCAAGGTTCCCGTGCTGGGAAAACAGGTTTTGCAGCTGTTTGAGCTAAGATTTCCAAGTTATTCACATAATGAAAACCTATACTTTGTTTCGGTCGAGTTCCCCATTCAAATGCATGTAACAGTGAGAAACGCACTGTCTTGGCGAAAGAAAGCGTTTTTGTACAACTTCATAGAAATAGCTGTAACTTTTGATAGAAGACTCAGACAAACATGTTTATGGCCTTATATTATAGAACTCAAGGTCCCCGTGCTGGGAAAACAGGTTTTGCAGCTGTTTGAGCTAAGATTTCCAAGTTATTCACATAATGAAAACTTGTACTTTGTTTCGGTCGAGTTCCCCATTCAAATGCATGTAACAGTGAGAAACGCACTGTCTTGGCGAAAGAAAGCGTTTTTGTACAACTTCATATGAATAGCTGTAACTTTTGATAGAAGACTCGGATACACATGTTTATGGCTTTATCTTATAGAACTCAAGGTTCCCGTGCTGGGAAAACAGGTTTTGCAGCTGTTTGAGCTAAGATTTCCAAGTTATTCACATAATGAAAACCTATACTTTGTTTCGGTCGAGTTCCCCATTCAAATGCATGTAACAGTGAGAAACGCACTGTCTTGGCGAAAGAAAGCGTTTTTGTACAACTTCATAGAAATAGCTGTAACTTTTGATAGAAGACTCAGACAAACATGTTTATGGCCTTATATTATAGAACTCAAGGTCCCCGTGCTGGGAAAACAGGTTTTGCAGCTGTTTGAGCTAAGATTTCCAAGTTATTCACATAATGAAAACTTGTACTTTGTTTCGGTCGAGTTCCCCATTCAAATGCATGTAACAGTGAGAAACGCACTGTCTTGGCGAAAGAAAGCGTTTTTGTACAACTTCATATGAATAGCTGTAACTTTTGATAGAAGACTCGGATACACATGTTTATGGCTTTATCTTATAGAACTCAAGGTTCCCGTGCTGGGAAAACAGGTTTTGCAGCTGTTTGAGCTAAGATTTCCAAGTTATTCACATAATGAAAACCTATACTTTGTTTCGGTCGAGTTCCCCATTCAAATGCATGTAACAGTGAGAAACGCACTGTCTTGGCGAAAGAAAGCATTTTTGTACAACTTCATAGAAATAGCTGTAACTTTTGATAGAAGACTCGGATACACATGTTTATGGCTTTATCTTATAGAACTCAAGGTCCCCGTGCTGGGAAAACAGGTTTTGCAGCTGTTTGAGCTAAGATTTCCAAGTTATTCACATAATGAAAACCTATACTTTGTTTCGGTCGAGTTCCCCATTCAAATGCATGTAACAGTGAGAAACGCACTGTCTTGGCGAAAGAAAGCGTTTTTGTACAACTTCATAGAAATAGCTGTAACCTTTGATAGAAGACTCAGACAAACATGTTTATGGCCTTATATTATAGAACTCAAGGTCCCCGTGCTGGGAAAACAGGTTTTGCAGCTGTTTGAGCTAAGATTTCCAAGTTATTCACATAATGAAAACCTATACTTTGTTTCGGTCGAGTTCCCCATTCAAATGCATGTAACAGTGAGAAACGCACTGTCTTGGCGAAAGAAAGCGTTTTTGTACAACTTCATAGAAATAGCTGTAACTTTTGATAGAAGACTCGGATACACATGTTTATGGCTTTATCTTATAGAACTCAAGGTTCCCGTGCTGGGAAAACAGGTTTTGCAGCTGTTTGAGCTAAGATTTCCAAGTTATTCACATAATGAAAACCTATACTTTGTTTCGGTCGAGTTCCCCATTCAAATGCATGTAACAGTGAGAAACGCACTGTCTTGGCGAAAGAAAGCATTTTTGTACAACTTCATAGAAATAGCTGTAACTTTTGATAGAAGACTCAGACAAACATGTTTATGGCCTTATATTATAGAACTCAAGGTCCCCGTGCTGGGAAAACAGGTTTTGCAGCTGTTTGAGCTAAGATTTCCAAGTTATTCACATAATGAAAACCTATACTTTGTTTCGGTCGAGTTCCCCATTCAAATGCATGTAACAGTGAGAAACGCACTGTCTTGGCGAAAGAAAGCGTTTTTGTACAACTTCATAGAAATAGCTGTAACTTTTGATAGAAGACTCGGATACACATGTTTATGGCTTTATCTTATAGAACTCAAGGTTCCCGTGCTGGGAAAACAGGTTTTGCAGCTGTTTGAGCTAAGATTTCCAAGTTATTCACATAATGAAAACCTATACTTTGTTTCGGTCGAGTTCCCCATTCAAATGCATGTAACAGTGAGAAACGCACTGTCTTGGCGAAAGAAAGCGTTTTTGTACAACTTCATAGAAATAGCTGTAACTTTTGATAGAAGACTCGGATACACATGTTTATGGCTTTATCTTATAGAACTCAAGGTTCCCGTGCTGGGAAAACAGGTTTTGCAGCTGTTTGAGCTAAGATTTCCAAGTTATTCACATAATGAAAACCTATACTTTGTTTCGGTCGAGTTCCCCATTCAAATGCATGTAACAGTGAGAAACGCACTGTCTTGGCGAAAGAAAGCGTTTTTGTACAACTTCATAGAAATAGCTGTAACTTTTGATAGAAGACTCGGATACACATGTTTATGGCTTTATCTTATAGAACTCAAGGTTCCCGTGCTGGGAAAACAGGTTTTGCAGCTGTTTGAGCTAAGATTTCCAAGTTATTCACATAATGAAAACCTATACTTTGTTTCGGTCGAGTTCCCCATTCAAATGCATGTAACAGTGAGAAACGCACTGTCTTGGCGAAAGAAAGCGTTTTTGTACAACTTCATAGAAATAGCTGTAACTTTTGATAGAAGACTCAGACAAACATGTTTATGGCCTTATATTATAGAACTCAAGGTTCCCGTGCTGGGAAAACAGGTTTTGCAGCTGTTTGAGCTAAGATTTCCAAGTTATTCACATAATGAAAACCTATACTTTGTTTCGGTCGAGTTCCCCATTCAAATGCATGTAACAGTGAGAAACGCACTGTCTTGGCGAAAGAAAGCATTTTTGTACAACTTCATAGAAATAGCTGTAACTTTTGATAGAAGACTCAGACAAACATGTTTATGGCCTTATATTATAGAACTCAAGGTCCCCGTGCTGGGAAAACAGGTTTTGCAGCTGTTTGAGCTAAGATTTCCAAGTTATTCACATAATGAAAACCTATACTTTGTTTCGGTCGAGTTCCCCATTCAAATGCATGTAACAGTGAGAAACGCACTGTCTTGGCGAAAGAAAGCGTTTTTGTACAACTTCATAGAAATAGCTGTAACTTTTGATAGAAGACTCGGATACACATGTTTATGGCTTTATCTTATAGAACTCAAGGTCCCCGTGCTGGGAAAACAGGTTTTGCAGCTGTTTGAGCTAAGATTTCCAAGTTATTCACATAATGAAAACTTGTACTTTGTTTCGGTCGAGTTCCCCATTCAAATGCATGTAACAGTGAGAAACGCACTGTCTTGGCGAAAGAAAGCGTTTTTGTACAACTTCATAGAAATAGCTGTAACTTTTGATAGAAGACTCGGATACACATGTTTATGGCTTTATCTTATAGAACTCAAGGTTCCCGTGCTGGGAAAACAGGTTTTGCAGCTGTTTGAGCTAAGATTTCCAAGTTATTCACATAATGAAAACCTATACTTTGTTTCGGTCGAGTTCCCCATTCAAATGCATGTAACAGTGAGAAACGCACTGTCTTGGCGAAAGAAAGCGTTTTTGTACAACTTCATAGAAATAGCTGTAACTTTTGATAGAAGACTCAGACAAACATGTTTATGGCCTTATATTATAGAACTCAAGGTCCCCGTGCTGGGAAAACAGGTTTTGCAGCTGTTTGAGCTAAGATTTCCAAGTTATTCACATAATGAAAACTTGTACTTTGTTTCGGTCGAGTTCCCCATTCAAATGCATGTAACAGTGAGAAACGCACTGTCTTGGCGAAAGAAAGCGTTTTTGTACAACTTCATATGAATAGCTGTAACTTTTGATAGAAGACTCGGATACACATGTTTATGGCTTTATCTTATAGAACTCAAGGTTCCCGTGCTGGGAAAACAGGTTTTGCAGCTGTTTGAGCTAAGATTTCCAAGTTATTCACATAATGAAAACCTATACTTTGTTTCGGTCGAGTTCCCCATTCAAATGCATGTAACAGTGAGAAACGCACTGTCTTGGCGAAAGAAAGCGTTTTTGTACAACTTCATAGAAATAGCTGTAACTTTTGATAGAAGACTCGGATACACATGTTTATGGCTTTATCTTATAGAACTCAAGGTTCCCGTGCTGGGAAAACAGGTTTTGCAGCTGTTTGAGCTAAGATTTCCAAGTTATTCACATAATGAAAACCTATACTTTGTTTCGGTCGAGTTCCCCATTCAAATGCATGTAACAGTGAGAAACGCACTGTCTTGGCGAAAGAAAGCATTTTTGTACAACTTCATAGAAATAGCTGTAACTTTTGATAGAAGACTCAGACAAACATGTTTATGGCCTTATATTATAGAACTCAAGGTCCCCGTGCTGGGAAAACAGGTTTTGCAGCTGTTTGAGCTAAGATTTCCAAGTTATTCACATAATGAAAACCTATACTTTGTTTCGGTCGAGTTCCCCATTCAAATGCATGTAACAGTGAGAAACGCACTGTCTTGGCGAAAGAAAGCGTTTTTGTACAACTTCATAGAAATAGCTGTAACTTTTGATAGAAGACTCGGATACACATGTTTATGGCTTTATCTTATAGAACTCAAGGTCCCCGTGCTGGGAAAACAGGTTTTGCAGCTGTTTGAGCTAAGATTTCCAAGTTATTCACATAATGAAAACTTGTACTTTGTTTCGGTCGAGTTCCCCATTCAAATGCATGTAACAGTGAGAAACGCACTGTCTTGGCGAAAGAAAGCGTTTTTGTACAACTTCATAGAAATAGCTGTAACTTTTGATAGAAGACTCGGATACACATGTTTATGGCTTTATCTTATAGAACTCAAGGTTCCCGTGCTGGGAAAACAGGTTTTGCAGCTGTTTGAGCTAAGATTTCCAAGTTATTCACATAATGAAAACCTATACTTTGTTTCGGTCGAGTTCCCCATTCAAATGCATGTAACAGTGAGAAACGCACTGTCTTGGCGAAAGAAAGCGTTTTTGTACAACTTCATAGAAATAGCTGTAACTTTTGATAGAAGACTCGGATACACATGTTTATGGCTTTATCTTATAGAACTCAAGGTTCCCGTGCTGGGAAAACAGGTTTTGCAGCTGTTTGAGCTAAGATTTCCAAGTTATTCACATAATGAAAACCTATACTTTGTTTCGGTCGAGTTCCCCATTCAAATGCATGTAACAGTGAGAAACGCACTGTCTTGGCGAAAGAAAGCGTTTTTGTACAACTTCATAGAAATAGCTGTAACTTTTGATAGAAGACTCAGACAAACATGTTTATGGCCTTATATTATAGAACTCAAGGTCCCCGTGCTGGGAAAACAGGTTTTGCAGCTGTTTGAGCTAAGATTTTCAAGTTATTCACATAATGAAAACCTATACTTTGTTTCGGTCGAGTTCCCCATTCAAATGCATGTAACAGTGAGAAACGCACTGTCTTGGCGAAAGAAAGCATTTTTGTACAACTTCATAGAAATAGCTGTAACTTTTGATAGAAGACTCAGACAAACATGTTTATGGCCTTATATTATAGAACTCAAGGTCCCTGTGCTGGGAAAACAGGTTTTGCAGCTGTTTGAGCTAAGATTTCCAAGTTATTCACATAATGAAAACCTATACTTTGTTTCGGTCGAGTTCCCCATTCAAATGCATGTAACAGTGAGAAACGCACTGTCTTGGCGAAAGAAAGCGTTTTTGTACAACTTCATAGAAATAGCTGTAACTTTTGATAGAAGACTCAGACAAACATGTTTATGGCCTTATATTATAGAACTCAAGGTCTCCGTGCTGGGAAAACAGGTTTTGCAGCTGTTTGAGCTAAGATTTCCAAGTTATTCACATAATGAAAACTTGTACTTTGTTTCGGTCGAGTTCCCCATTCAAATGCATGTAACAGTGAGAAACGCACTGTCTTGGCGAAAGAAAGCGTTTTTGTACAACTTCATAGAAATAGCTGTAACTTTTGATAGAAGACTCAGACAAACATGTTTATGGCCTTATATTATAGAACTCAAGGTCTCCGTGCTGGGAAAACAGGTTTTGCAGCTGTTTGAGCTAAGATTTCCAAGTTATTCACATAATGAAAACTTGTACTTTGTTTCGGTCGAGTTCCCCATTCAAATGCATGTAACAGTGAGAAACGCACTGTCTTGGCGAAAGAAAGCGTTTTTGTACAACTTCATAGAAATAGCTGTAACTTTTGATAGAAGACTCGGATACACATGTTTATGGCTTTATCTTATAGAACTCAAGGTTCCCGTGCTGGGAAAACAGGTTTTGCAGCTGTTTGAGCTAAGATTTCCAAGTTATTCACATAATGAAAACCTATACTTTGTTTCGGTCGAGTTCCCCATTCAAATGCATGTAACAGTGAGAAACGCACTGTCTTGGCGAAAGAAAGCGTTTTTGTACAACTTCATAGAAATAGCTGTAACTTTTGATAGAAGACTCGGATACACATGTTTATGGCTTTATCTTATAGAACTCAAGGTTCCCGTGCTGGGAAAACAGGTTTTGCAGCTGTTTGAGCTAAGATTTCCAAGTTATTCACATAATGAAAACCTATACTTTGTTTCGGTCGAGTTCCCCATTCAAATGCATGTAACAGTGAGAAACGCACTGTCTTGGCGAAAGAAAGCGTTTTTGTACAACTTCATAGAAATAGCTGTAACTTTTGATAGAAGACTCAGACAAACATGTTTATGGCCTTATATTATAGAACTCAAGGTCCCCGTGCTGGGAAAACAGGTTTTGCAGCTGTTTGAGCTAAGATTTCCAAGTTATTCACATAATGAAAACTTGTACTTTGTTTCGGTCGAGTTCCCCATTCAAATGCATGTAACAGTGAGAAACGCACTGTCTTGGCGAAAGAAAGCGTTTTTGTACAACTTCATATGAATAGCTGTAACTTTTGATAGAAGACTCGGATACACATGTTTATGGCTTTATCTTATAGAACTCAAGGTTCCCGTGCTGGGAAAACAGGTTTTGCAGCTGTTTGAGCTAAGATTTCCAAGTTATTCACATAATGAAAACTTGTACTTTGTTTCGGTCGAGTTCCCCATTCAAATGCATGTAACAGTGAGAAACGCACTGTCTTGGCGAAAGAAAGCGTTTTTGTACAACTTCATAGAAATAGCTGTAACTTTTGATAGAAGACTCAGACAAACATGTTTATGGCCTTATATTATAGAACTCAAGGTCTCCGTGCTGGGAAAACAGGTTTTGCAGCTGTTTGAGCTAAGATTTCCAAGTTATTCACATAATGAAAACTTGTACTTTGTTTCGGTCGAGTTCCCCATTCAAATGCATGTAACAGTGAGAAACGCACTGTCTTGGCGAAAGAAAGCGTTTTTGTACAACTTCATAGAAATAGCTGTAACTTTTGATAGAAGACTCGGATACACATGTTTATGGCTTTATCTTATAGAACTCAAGGTTCCCGTGCTGGGAAAACAGGTTTTGCAGCTGTTTGAGCTAAGATTTCCAAGTTATTCACATAATGAAAACCTATACTTTGTTTCGGTCGAGTTCCCCATTCAAATGCATGTAACAGTGAGAAACGCACTGTCTTGGCGAAAGAAAGCGTTTTTGTACAACTTCATAGAAATAGCTGTAACTTTTGATAGAAGACTCGGATACACATGTTTATGGCTTTATCTTATAGAACTCAAGGTTCCCGTGCTGGGAAAACAGGTTTTGCAGCTGTTTGAGCTAAGATTTCCAAGTTATTCACATAATGAAAACCTATACTTTGTTTCGGTCGAGTTCCCCATTCAAATGCATGTAACAGTGAGAAACGCACTGTCTTGGCGAAAGAAAGCGTTTTTGTACAACTTCATAGAAATAGCTGTAACTTTTGATAGAAGACTCAGACAAACATGTTTATGGCCTTATATTATAGAACTCAAGGTCCCCGTGCTGGGAAAACAGGTTTTGCAGCTGTTTGAGCTAAGATTTCCAAGTTATTCACATAATGAAAACTTGTACTTTGTTTCGGTCGAGTTCCCCATTCAAATGCATGTAACAGTGAGAAACGCACTGTCTTGGCGAAAGAAAGCGTTTTTGTACAACTTCATATGAATAGCTGTAACTTTTGATAGAAGACTCGGATACACATGTTTATGGCTTTATCTTATAGAACTCAAGGTTCCCGTGCTGGGAAAACAGGTTTTGCAGCTGTTTGAGCTAAGATTTCCAAGTTATTCACATAATGAAAACCTATACTTTGTTTCGGTCGAGTTCCCCATTCAAATGCATGTAACAGTGAGAAACGCACTGTCTTGGCGAAAGAAAGCGTTTTTGTACAACTTCATAGAAATAGCTGTAACTTTTGATAGAAGACTCGGATACACATGTTTATGGCTTTATCTTATAGAACTCAAGGTTCCCGTGCTGGGAAAACAGGTTTTGCAGCTGTTTGAGCTAAGATTTCCAAGTTATTCACATAATGAAAACCTATACTTTGTTTCGGTCGAGTTCCCCATTCAAATGCATGTAACAGTGAGAAACGCACTGTCTTGGCGAAAGAAAGCGTTTTTGTACAACTTCATAGAAATAGCTGTAACTTTTGATAGAAGACTCAGACAAACATGTTTATGGCCTTATATTATAGAACTCAAGGTCCCCGTGCTGGGAAAACAGGTTTTGCAGCTGTTTGAGCTAAGATTTCCAAGTTATTCACATAATGAAAACTTGTACTTTGTTTCGGTCGAGTTCCCCATTCAAATGCATGTAACAGTGAGAAACGCACTGTCTTGGCGAAAGAAAGCGTTTTTGTACAACTTCATATGAATAGCTGTAACTTTTGATAGAAGACTCGGATACACATGTTTATGGCTTTATCTTATAGAACTCAAGGTTCCCGTGCTGGGAAAACAGGTTTTGCAGCTGTTTGAGCTAAGATTTCCAAGTTATTCACATAATGAAAACCTATACTTTGTTTCGGTCGAGTTCCCCATTCAAATGCATGTAACAGTGAGAAACGCACTGTCTTGGCGAAAGAAAGCGTTTTTGTACAACTTCATAGAAATAGCTGTAACTTTTGATAGAAGACTCGGATACACATGTTTATGGCTTTATCTTATAGAACTCAAGGTTCCCGTGCTGGGAAAACAGGTTTTGCAGCTGTTTGAGCTAAGATTTCCAAGTTATTCACATAATGAAAACCTATACTTTGTTTCGGTCGAGTTCCCCATTCAAATGCATGTAACAGTGAGAAACGCACTGTCTTGGCGAAAGAAAGCGTTTTTGTACAACTTCATAGAAATAGCTGTAACTTTTGATAGAAGACTCGGATACACATGTTTATGGCTTTATCTTATAGAACTCAAGGTTCCCGTGCTGGGAAAACAGGTTTTGCAGCTGTTTGAGCTAAGATTTCCAAGTTATTCACATAATGAAAACCTATACTTTGTTTCGGTCGAGTTCCCCATTCAAATGCATGTAACAGTGAGAAACGCACTGTCTTGGCGAAAGAAAGCGTTTTTGTACAACTTCATAGAAATAGCTGTAACTTTTGATAGAAGACTCAGACAAACATGTTTATGGCCTTATATTATAGAACTCAAGGTCTCCGTGCTGGGAAAACAGGTTTTGCAGCTGTTTGAGCTAAGATTTCCAAGTTATTCACATAATGAAAACTTGTACTTTGTTTCGGTCGAGTTCCCCATTCAAATGCATGTAACAGTGAGAAACGCACTGTCTTGGCGAAAGAAAGCGTTTTTGTACAACTTCATAGAAATAGCTGTAACTTTTGATAGAAGACTCGGATACACATGTTTATGGCTTTATCTTATAGAACTCAAGGTTCCCGTGCTGGGAAAACAGGTTTTGCAGCTGTTTGAGCTAAGATTTCCAAGTTATTCACATAATGAAAACCTATACTTTGTTTCGGTCGAGTTCCCCATTCAAATGCATGTAACAGTGAGAAACGCACTGTCTTGGCGAAAGAAAGCGTTTTTGTACAACTTTATAGAAATAGCTGTAACTTTTGATAGAAGACTCGGATACACATGTTTATGGCTTTATCTTATAGAACTCAAGGTTCCCGTGCTGGGAAAACAGGTTTTGCAGCTGTTTGAGCTAAGATTTCCAAGTTATTCACATAATGAAAACCTATACTTTGTTTCGGTCGAGTTCCCCATTCAAATGCATGTAACAGTGAGAAACGCACTGTCTTGGCGAAAGAAAGCGTTTTTGTACAACTTCATAGAAATAGCTGTAACTTTTGATAGAAGACTCGGATACACATGTTTATGGCTTTATCTTATAGAACTCAAGGTTCCCGTGCTGGGAAAACAGGTTTTGCAGCTGTTTGAGCTAAGATTTCCAAGTTATTCACATAATGAAAACCTATACTTTGTTTCGGTCGAGTTCCCCATTCAAATGCATGTAACAGTGAGAAACGCACTGTCTTGGCGAAAGAAAGCGTTTTTGTACAACTTCATAGAAATAGCTGTAACTTTTGATAGAAGACTCAGACAAACATGTTTATGGCCTTATATTATAGAACTCAAGGTCCCCGTGCTGGGAAAACAGGTTTTGCAGCTGTTTGAGCTAAGATTTTCAAGTTATTCACATAATGAAAACCTATACTTTGTTTCGGTCGAGTTCCCCATTCAAATGCATGTAACAGTGAGAAACGCACTGTCTTGGCGAAAGAAAGCATTTTTGTACAACTTCATAGAAATAGCTGTAACTTTTGATAGAAGACTCAGACAAACATGTTTATGGCCTTATATTATAGAACTCAAGGTCCCCGTGCTGGGAAAACAGGTTTTGCAGCTGTTTGAGCTAAGATTTCCAAGTTATTCACATAATGAAAACCTATACTTTGTTTCGGTCGAGTTCCCCATTCAAATGCATGTAACAGTGAGAAACGCACTGTCTTGGCGAAAGAAAGCGTTTTTGTACAACTTCATAGAAATAGCTGTAACTTTTGATAGAAGACTCGGATACACATGTTTATGGCTTTATCTTATAGAACTCAAGGTTCCCGTGCTGGGAAAACAGGTTTTGCAGCTGTTTGAGCTAAGATTTCCAAGTTATTCACATAATGAAAACCTATACTTTGTTTCGGTCGAGTTCCCCATTCAAATGCATGTAACAGTGAGAAACGCACTGTCTTGGCGAAAGAAAGCGTTTTTGTACAACTTCATAGAAATAGCTGTAACTTTTGATAGAAGACTCGGATACACATGTTTATGGCTTTATCTTATAGAACTCAAGGTTCCCGTGCTGGGAAAACAGGTTTTGCAGCTGTTTGAGCTAAGATTTCCAAGTTATTCACATAATGAAAACCTATACTTTGTTTCGGTCGAGTTCCCCATTCAAATGCATGTAACAGTGAGAAACGCACTGTCTTGGCGAAAGAAAGCGTTTTTGTACAACTTCATAGAAATAGCTGTAACTTTTGATAGAAGACTCAGACAAACATGTTTATGGCCTTATATTATAGAACTCAAGGTCCCCGTGCTGGGAAAACAGGTTTTGCAGCTGTTTGAGCTAAGATTTCCAAGTTATTCACATAATGAAAACCTATACTTTGTTTCGGTCGAGTTCCCCATTCAAATGCATGTAACAGTGAGAAACGCACTGTCTTGGCGAAAGAAAGCATTTTTGTACAACTTCATAGAAATAGCTGTAACTTTAGATAGAAGACTCAGACAAACATGTTTATGGCCTTATATTATAGAACTCAAGGTCCCCGTGCTGGGAAAACAGGTTTTGCAGCTGTTTGAGCTAAGATTTTCAAGTTATTCACATAATGAAAACCTATACTTTGTTTCGGTCGAGTTCCCCATTCAAATGCATGTAACAGTGAGAAACGCACTGTCTTGGCGAAAGAAAGCGTTTTTGTACAACTTCATAGAAATAGCTGTAACTTTTGATAGAAGACTCAGACAAACATGTTTATGGCCTTATATTATAGAACTCAAGGTCTCCGTGCTGGGAAAACAGGTTTTGCAGCTGTTTGAGCTAAGATTTCCAAGTTATTCACATAATGAAAACTTGTACTTTGTTTCGGTCGAGTTCCCCATTCAAATGCATGTAACAGTGAGAAACGCACTGTCTTGGCGAAAGAAAGCGTTTTTGTACAACTTCATAGAAATAGCTGTAACTTTTGATAGAAGACTCGGATACACATGTTTATGGCTTTATCTTATAGAACTCAAGGTTCCCGTGCTGGGAAAACAGGTTTTGCAGCTGTTTGAGCTAAGATTTCCAAGTTATTCACATAATGAAAACCTATACTTTGTTTCGGTCGAGTTCCCCATTCAAATGCATGTAACAGTGAGAAACGCACTGTCTTGGCGAAAGAAAGCGTTTTTGTACAACTTCATAGAAATAGCTGTAACTTTTGATAGAAGACTCGGATACACATGTTTATGGCTTTATCTTATAGAACTCAAGGTTCCCGTGCTGGGAAAACAGGTTTTGCAGCTGTTTGAGCTAAGATTTCCAAGTTATTCACATAATGAAAACCTATACTTTGTTTCGGTCGAGTTCCCCATTCAAATGCATGTAACAGTGAGAAACGCACTGTCTTGGCGAAAGAAAGCATTTTTGTACAACTTCATAGAAATAGCTGTAACTTTTGATAGAAGACTCAGACAAACATGTTTATGGCCTTATATTATAGAACTCAAGGTCCCCGTGCTGGGAAAACAGGTTTTGCAGCTGTTTGAGCTAAGATTTCCAAGTTATTCACATAATGAAAACCTATACTTTGTTTCGGTCGAGTTCCCCATTCAAATGCATGTAACAGTGAGAAACGCACTGTCTTGGCGAAAGAAAGCGTTTTTGTACAACTTCATAGAAATAGCTGTAACTTTTGATAGAAGACTCGGATACACATGTTTATGGCTTTATCTTATAGAACTCAAGGTCCCCGTGCTGGGAAAACAGGTTTTGCAGCTGTTTGAGCTAAGATTTCCAAGTTATTCACATAATGAAAACTTGTACTTTGTTTCGGTCGAGTTCCCCATTCAAATGCATGTAACAGTGAGAAACGCACTGTCTTGGCGAAAGAAAGCGTTTTTGTACAACTTCATATGAATAGCTGTAACTTTTGATAGAAGACTCGGATACACATGTTTATGGCTTTATCTTATAGAACTCAAGGTTCCCGTGCTGGGAAAACAGGTTTTGCAGCTGTTTGAGCTAAGATTTCCAAGTTATTCACATAATGAAAACCTATACTTTGTTTCGGTCGAGTTCCCCATTCAAATGCATGTAACAGTGAGAAACGCACTGTCTTGGCGAAAGAAAGCGTTTTTGTACAACTTCATAGAAATAGCTGTAACTTTTGATAGAAGACTCGGATACACATGTTTATGGCTTTATCTTATAGAACTCAAGGTTCCCGTGCTGGGAAAACAGGTTTTGCAGCTGTTTGAGCTAAGATTTCCAAGTTATTCACATAATGAAAACCTATACTTTGTTTCGGTCGAGTTCCCCATTCAAATGCATGTAACAGTGAGAAACGCACTGTCTTGGCGAAAGAAAGCGTTTTTGTACAACTTCATAGAAATAGCTGTAACTTTTGATAGAAGACTCAGACAAACATGTTTATGGCCTTATATTATAGAACTCAAGGTCTCCGTGCTGGGAAAACAGGTTTTGCAGCTGTTTGAGCTAAGATTTCCAAGTTATTCACATAATGAAAACTTGTACTTTGTTTCGGTCGAGTTCCCCATTCAAATGCATGTAACAGTGAGAAACGCACTGTCTTGGCGAAAGAAAGCGTTTTTGTACAACTTCATAGAAATAGCTGTAACTTTTGATAGAAGACTCGGATACACATGTTTATGGCTTTATCTTATAGAACTCAAGGTTCCCGTGCTGGGAAAACAGGTTTTGCAGCTGTTTGAGCTAAGATTTCCAAGTTATTCACATAATGAAAACCTATACTTTGTTTCGGTCGAGTTCCCCATTCAAATGCATGTAACAGTGAGAAACGCACTGTCTTGGCGAAAGAAAGCGTTTTTGTACAACTTTATAGAAATAGCTGTAACTTTTGATAGAAGACTCGGATACACATGTTTATGGCTTTATCTTATAGAACTCAAGGTTCCCGTGCTGGGAAAACAGGTTTTGCAGCTGTTTGAGCTAAGATTTCCAAGTTATTCACATAATGAAAACCTATACTTTGTTTCGGTCGAGTTCCCCATTCAAATGCATGTAACAGTGAGAAACGCACTGTCTTGGCGAAAGAAAGCGTTTTTGTACAACTTCATAGAAATAGCTGTAACTTTTGATAGAAGACTCGGATACACATGTTTATGGCTTTATCTTATAGAACTCAAGGTTCCCGTGCTGGGAAAACAGGTTTTGCAGCTGTTTGAGCTAAGATTTCCAAGTTATTCACATAATGAAAACCTATACTTTGTTTCGGTCGAGTTCCCCATTCAAATGCATGTAACAGTGAGAAACGCACTGTCTTGGCGAAAGAAAGCGTTTTTGTACAACTTCATAGAAATAGCTGTAACTTTTGATAGAAGACTCGGATACACATGTTTATGGCTTTATCTTATAGAACTCAAGGTTCCCGTGCTGGGAAAACAGGTTTTGCAGCTGTTTGAGCTAAGATTTCCAAGTTATTCACATAATGAAAACCTATACTTTGTTTCGGTCGAGTTCCCCATTCAAATGCATGTAACAGTGAGAAACGCACTGTCTTGGCGAAAGAAAGCGTTTTTGTACAACTTCATAGAAATAGCTGTAACTTTTGATAGAAGACTCGGATACACATGTTTATGGCTTTATCTTATAGAACTCAAGGTTCCCGTGCTGGGAAAACAGGTTTTGCAGCTGTTTGAGCTAAGATTTCCAAGTTATTCACATAATGAAAACCTATACTTTGTTTCGGTCGAGTTCCCCATTCAAATGCATGTAACAGTGAGAAACGCACTGTCTTGGCGAAAGAAAGCGTTTTTGTACAACTTCATAGAAATAGCTGTAACTTTTGATAGAAGACTCAGACAAACATGTTTATGGCCTTATATTATAGAACTCAAGGTCCCCGTGCTGGGAAAACAGGTTTTGCAGCTGTTTGAGCTAAGATTTTCAAGTTATTCACATAATGAAAACCTATACTTTGTTTCGGTCGAGTTCCCCATTCAAATGCATGTAACAGTGAGAAACGCACTGTCTTGGCGAAAGAAAGCATTTTTGTACAACTTCATAGAAATAGCTGTAACTTTTGATAGAAGACTCAGACAAACATGTTTATGGCCTTATATTATAGAACTCAAGGTCCCCGTGCTGGGAAAACAGGTTTTGCAGCTGTTTGAGCTAAGATTTCCAAGTTATTCACATAATGAAAACCTATACTTTGTTTCGGTCGAGTTCCCCATTCAAATGCATGTAACAGTGAGAAACGCACTGTCTTGGCGAAAGAAAGCGTTTTTGTACAACTTCATAGAAATAGCTGTAACTTTTGATAGAAGACTCAGACAAACATGTTTATGGCTTTATCTTATAGAACTCAAGGTTCCCATGCTGGGAAAACAGGTTTTGCAGCTGTTTGAGCTAAGATTTCCAAGTTATTCACATAATGAAAACTTGTACTTTGTTTCGGTCGAGTTCCCCATTCAAATGCATGTAACAGTGAGAAACGCACTGTCTTGGCGAAAGAAAGCGTTTTTGTACAACTTCATAGAAATAGCTGTAACTTTTGATAGAAGACTCGGATACACATGTTTATGGCTTTATCTTATAGAACTCAAGGTTCCCGTGCTGGGAAAACAGGTTTTGCAGCTGTTTGAGCTAAGATTTTCAAGTTATTCACATAATGAAAACCTATACTTTGTTTCGGTCGAGTTCCCCATTCAAATGCATGTAACAGTGAGAAACGCACTGTCTTGGCGAAAGAAAGCATTTTTGTACAACTTCATAGAAATAGCTGTAACTTTTGATAGAAGACTCAGACAAACATGTTTATGGCCTTATATTATAGAACTCAAGGTCTCCGTGCTGGGAAAACAGGTTTTGCAGCTGTTTGAGCTAAGATTTCCAAGTTATTCACATAATGAAAACCTATACTTTGTTTCGGTCGAGTTCCCCATTCAAATGCATGTAACAGTGAGAAACGCACTGTCTTGGCGAAAGAAAGCGTTTTTGTACAACTTCATAGAAATAGCTGTAACTTTTGATAGAAGACTCAGACAAACATGTTTATGGCCTTATATTATAGAACTCAAGGTCTCCGTGCTGGGAAAACAGGTTTTGCAGCTGTTTGAGCTAAGATTTCCAAGTTATTCACATAATGAAAACTTTTACTTTGTTTCGGTCGAGTTCCCCATTCAAATGCATGTAACAGTGAGAAACGCACTGTCTTGGCGAAAGAAAGCGTTTTTGTACAACTTCATAGAAATAGCTGTAACTTTTGATAGAAGACTCGGATACACATGTTTATGGCTTTATCTTATAGAACTCAAGGTTCCCGTGCTGGGAAAACAGGTTTTGCAGCTGTTTGAGCTAAGATTTCCAAGTTATTCACATAATGAAAACCTATACTTTGTTTCGGTCGAGTTCCCCATTCAAATGCATGTAACAGTGAGAAACGCACTGTCTTGGCGAAAGAAAGCGTTTTTGTACAACTTTATAGAAATAGCTGTAACTTTTGATAGAAGACTCGGATACACATGTTTATGGCTTTATCTTATAGAACTCAAGGTTCCCGTGCTGGGAAAACAGGTTTTGCAGCTGTTTGAGCTAAGATTTCCAAGTTATTCACATAATGAAAACCTATACTTTGTTTCGGTCGAGTTCCCCATTCAAATGCATGTAACAGTGAGAAACGCACTGTCTTGGCGAAAGAAAGCGTTTTTGTACAACTTCATAGAAATAGCTGTAACTTTTGATAGAAGACTCGGATACACATGTTTATGGCTTTATCTTATAGAACTCAAGGTTCCCGTGCTGGGAAAACAGGTTTTGCAGCTGTTTGAGCTAAGATTTCCAAGTTATTCACATAATGAAAACCTATACTTTGTTTCGGTCGAGTTCCCCATTCAAATGCATGTAACAGTGAGAAACGCACTGTCTTGGCGAAAGAAAGCGTTTTTGTACAACTTCATAGAAATAGCTGTAACTTTTGATAGAAGACTCAGACAAACATGTTTATGGCCTTATATTATAGAACTCAAGGTCCCCGTGCTGGGAAAACAGGTTTTGCAGCTGTTTGAGCTAAGATTTTCAAGTTATTCACATAATGAAAACCTATACTTTGTTTCGGTCGAGTTCCCCATTCAAATGCATGTAACAGTGAGAAACGCACTGTCTTGGCGAAAGAAAGCATTTTTGTACAACTTCATAGAAATAGCTGTAACTTTTGATAGAAGACTCAGACAAACATGTTTATGGCCTTATATTATAGAACTCAAGGTCCCCGTGCTGGGAAAACAGGTTTTGCAGCTGTTTGAGCTAAGATTTCCAAGTTATTCACATAATGAAAACCTATACTTTGTTTCGGTCGAGTTCCCCATTCAAATGCATGTAACAGTGAGAAACGCACTGTCTTGGCGAAAGAAAGCGTTTTTGTACAACTTCATAGAAATAGCTGTAACTTTTGATAGAAGACTCGGATACACATGTTTATGGCTTTATCTTATAGAACTCAAGGTTCCCGTGCTGGGAAAACAGGTTTTGCAGCTGTTTGAGCTAAGATTTCCAAGTTATTCACATAATGAAAACCTATACTTTGTTTCGGTCGAGTTCCCCATTCAAATGCATGTAACAGTGAGAAACGCACTGTCTTGGCGAAAGAAAGCGTTTTTGTACAACTTCATAGAAATAGCTGTAACTTTTGATAGAAGACTCGGATACACATGTTTATGGCTTTATCTTATAGAACTCAAGGTTCCCGTGCTGGGAAAACAGGTTTTGCAGCTGTTTGAGCTAAGATTTCCAAGTTATTCACATAATGAAAACCTATACTTTGTTTCGGTCGAGTTCCCCATTCAAATGCATGTAACAGTGAGAAACGCACTGTCTTGGCGAAAGAAAGCGTTTTTGTACAACTTCATAGAAATAGCTGTAACTTTTGATAGAAGACTCAGACAAACATGTTTATGGCCTTATATTATAGAACTCAAGGTCCCCGTGCTGGGAAAACAGGTTTTGCAGCTGTTTGAGCTAAGATTTTCAAGTTATTCACATAATGAAAACCTATACTTTGTTTCGGTCGAGTTCCCCATTCAAATGCATGTAACAGTGAGAAACGCACTGTCTTGGCGAAAGAAAGCATTTTTGTACAACTTCATAGAAATAGCTGTAACTTTTGATAGAAGACTCAGACAAACATGTTTATGGCCTTATATTATAGAACTCAAGGTCCCCGTGCTGGGAAAACAGGTTTTGCAGCTGTTTGAGCTAAGATTTCCAAGTTATTCACATAATGAAAACCTATACTTTGTTTCGGTCGAGTTCCCCATTCAAATGCATGTAACAGTGAGAAACGCACTGTCTTGGCGAAAGAAAGCGTTTTTGTACAACTTCATAGAAATAGCTGTAACTTTTGATAGAAGACTCGGATACACATGTTTATGGCTTTATCTTATAGAACTCAAGGTTCCCGTGCTGGGAAAACAGGTTTTGCAGCTGTTTGAGCTAAGATTTCCAAGTTATTCACATAATGAAAACCTATACTTTGTTTCGGTCGAGTTCCCCATTCAAATGCATGTAACAGTGAGAAACGCACTGTCTTGGCGAAAGAAAGCGTTTTTGTACAACTTCATAGAAATAGCTGTAACTTTTGATAGAAGACTCGGATACACATGTTTATGGCTTTATCTTATAGAACTCAAGGTTCCCGTGCTGGGAAAACAGGTTTTGCAGCTGTTTGAGCTAAGATTTCCAAGTTATTCACATAATGAAAACCTATACTTTGTTTCGGTCGAGTTCCCCATTCAAATGCATGTAACAGTGAGAAACGCACTGTCTTGGCGAAAGAAAGCGTTTTTGTACAACTTCATAGAAATAGCTGTAACTTTTGATAGAAGACTCAGACAAACATGTTTATGGCCTTATATTATAGAACTCAAGGTCCCCGTGCTGGGAAAACAGGTTTTGCAGCTGTTTGAGCTAAGATTTCCAAGTTATTCACATAATGAAAACCTATACTTTGTTTCGGTCGAGTTCCCCATTCAAATGCATGTAACAGTGAGAAACGCACTGTCTTGGCGAAAGAAAGCATTTTTGTACAACTTCATAGAAATAGCTGTAACTTTAGATAGAAGACTCAGACAAACATGTTTATGGCCTTATATTATAGAACTCAAGGTCCCCGTGCTGGGAAAACAGGTTTTGCAGCTGTTTGAGCTAAGATTTTCAAGTTATTCACATAATGAAAACCTATACTTTGTTTCGGTCGAGTTCCCCATTCAAATGCATGTAACAGTGAGAAACGCACTGTCTTGGCGAAAGAAAGCGTTTTTGTACAACTTCATAGAAATAGCTGTAACTTTTGATAGAAGACTCAGACAAACATGTTTATGGCCTTATATTATAGAACTCAAGGTCTCCGTGCTGGGAAAACAGGTTTTGCAGCTGTTTGAGCTAAGATTTCCAAGTTATTCACATAATGAAAACTTGTACTTTGTTTCGGTCGAGTTCCCCATTCAAATGCATGTAACAGTGAGAAACGCACTGTCTTGGCGAAAGAAAGCGTTTTTGTACAACTTCATAGAAATAGCTGTAACTTTTGATAGAAGACTCGGATACACATGTTTATGGCTTTATCTTATAGAACTCAAGGTTCCCGTGCTGGGAAAACAGGTTTTGCAGCTGTTTGAGCTAAGATTTCCAAGTTATTCACATAATGAAAACCTATACTTTGTTTCGGTCGAGTTCCCCATTCAAATGCATGTAACAGTGAGAAACGCACTGTCTTGGCGAAAGAAAGCGTTTTTGTACAACTTCATAGAAATAGCTGTAACTTTTGATAGAAGACTCGGATACACATGTTTATGGCTTTATCTTATAGAACTCAAGGTTCCCGTGCTGGGAAAACAGGTTTTGCAGCTGTTTGAGCTAAGATTTCCAAGTTATTCACATAATGAAAACCTATACTTTGTTTCGGTCGAGTTCCCCATTCAAATGCATGTAACAGTGAGAAACGCACTGTCTTGGCGAAAGAAAGCGTTTTTGTACAACTTCATAGAAATAGCTGTAACTTTTGATAGAAGACTCAGACAAACATGTTTATGGCCTTATATTATAGAACTCAAGGTCCCCGTGCTGGGAAAACAGGTTTTGCAGCTGTTTGAGCTAAGATTTTCAAGTTATTCACATAATGAAAACCTATACTTTGTTTCGGTCGAGTTCCCCATTCAAATGCATGTAACAGTGAGAAACGCACTGTCTTGGCGAAAGAAAGCATTTTTGTACAACTTCATAGAAATAGCTGTAACTTTTGATAGAAGACTCAGACAAACATGTTTATGGCCTTATATTATAGAACTCAAGGTCCCCGTGCTGGGAAAACAGGTTTTGCAGCTGTTTGAGCTAAGATTTCCAAGTTATTCACATAATGAAAACCTATACTTTGTTTCGGTCGAGTTCCCCATTCAAATGCATGTAACAGTGAGAAACGCACTGTCTTGGCGAAAGAAAGCGTTTTTGTACAACTTCATAGAAATAGCTGTAACTTTTGATAGAAGACTCGGATACACATGTTTATGGCTTTATCTTATAGAACTCAAGGTCCCCGTGCTGGGAAAACAGGTTTTGCAGCTGTTTGAGCTAAGATTTCCAAGTTATTCACATAATGAAAACTTGTACTTTGTTTCGGTCGAGTTCCCCATTCAAATGCATGTAACAGTGAGAAACGCACTGTCTTGGCGAAAGAAAGCGTTTTTGTACAACTTCATATGAATAGCTGTAACTTTTGATAGAAGACTCGGATACACATGTTTATGGCTTTATCTTATAGAACTCAAGGTTCCCGTGCTGGGAAAACAGGTTTTGCAGCTGTTTGAGCTAAGATTTCCAAGTTATTCACATAATGAAAACCTATACTTTGTTTCGGTCGAGTTCCCCATTCAAATGCATGTAACAGTGAGAAACGCACTGTCTTGGCGAAAGAAAGCGTTTTTGTACAACTTCATAGAAATAGCTGTAACTTTTGATAGAAGACTCGGATACACATGTTTATGGCTTTATCTTATAGAACTCAAGGTTCCCGTGCTGGGAAAACAGGTTTTGCAGCTGTTTGAGCTAAGATTTCCAAGTTATTCACATAATGAAAACCTATACTTTGTTTCGGTCGAGTTCCCCATTCAAATGCATGTAACAGTGAGAAACGCACTGTCTTGGCGAAAGAAAGCGTTTTTGTACAACTTCATAGAAATAGCTGTAACTTTTGATAGAAGACTCAGACAAACATGTTTATGGCCTTATATTATAGAACTCAAGGTCTCCGTGCTGGGAAAACAGGTTTTGCAGCTGTTTGAGCTAAGATTTCCAAGTTATTCACATAATGAAAACTTGTACTTTGTTTCGGTCGAGTTCCCCATTCAAATGCATGTAACAGTGAGAAACGCACTGTCTTGGCGAAAGAAAGCGTTTTTGTACAACTTCATAGAAATAGCTGTAACTTTTGATAGAAGACTCGGATACACATGTTTATGGCTTTATCTTATAGAACTCAAGGTTCCCGTGCTGGGAAAACAGGTTTTGCAGCTGTTTGAGCTAAGATTTCCAAGTTATTCACATAATGAAAACCTATACTTTGTTTCGGTCGAGTTCCCCATTCAAATGCATGTAACAGTGAGAAACGCACTGTCTTGGCGAAAGAAAGCGTTTTTGTACAACTTCATAGAAATAGCTGTAACTTTTGATAGAAGACTCGGATACACATGTTTATGGCTTTATCTTATAGAACTCAAGGTTCCCGTGCTGGGAAAACAGGTTTTGCAGCTGTTTGAGCTAAGATTTCCAAGTTATTCACATAATGAAAACCTATACTTTGTTTCGGTCGAGTTCCCCATTCAAATGCATGTAACAGTGAGAAACGCACTGTCTTGGCGAAAGAAAGCGTTTTTGTACAACTTCATAGAAATAGCTGTAACTTTTGATAGAAGACTCGGATACACATGTTTATGGCTTTATCTTATAGAACTCAAGGTTCCCGTGCTGGGAAAACAGGTTTTGCAGCTGTTTGAGCTAAGATTTCCAAGTTATTCACATAATGAAAACCTATACTTTGTTTCGGTCGAGTTCCCCATTCAAATGCATGTAACAGTGAGAAACGCACTGTCTTGGCGAAAGAAAGCGTTTTTGTACAACTTCATAGAAATAGCTGTAACTTTTGATAGAAGACTCGGATACACATGTTTATGGCTTTATCTTATAGAACTCAAGGTTCCCGTGCTGGGAAAACAGGTTTTGCAGCTGTTTGAGCTAAGATTTCCAAGTTATTCACATAATGAAAACCTATACTTTGTTTCGGTCGAGTTCCCCATTCAAATGCATGTAACAGTGAGAAACGCACTGTCTTGGCGAAAGAAAGCGTTTTTGTACAACTTCATAGAAATAGCTGTAACTTTTGATAGAAGACTCAGACAAACATGTTTATGGCCTTATATTATAGAACTCAAGGTCCCCGTGCTGGGAAAACAGGTTTTGCAGCTGTTTGAGCTAAGATTTTCAAGTTATTCACATAATGAAAACCTATACTTTGTTTCGGTCGAGTTCCCCATTCAAATGCATGTAACAGTGAGAAACGCACTGTCTTGGCGAAAGAAAGCATTTTTGTACAACTTCATAGAAATAGCTGTAACTTTTGATAGAAGACTCAGACAAACATGTTTATGGCCTTATATTATAGAACTCAAGGTCCCCGTGCTGGGAAAACAGGTTTTGCAGCTGTTTGAGCTAAGATTTCCAAGTTATTCACATAATGAAAACCTATACTTTGTTTCGGTCGAGTTCCCCATTCAAATGCATGTAACAGTGAGAAACGCACTGTCTTGGCGAAAGAAAGCGTTTTTGTACAACTTCATAGAAATAGCTGTAACTTTTGATAGAAGACTCAGACAAACATGTTTATGGCTTTATCTTATAGAACTCAAGGTTCCCATGCTGGGAAAACAGGTTTTGCAGCTGTTTGAGCTAAGATTTCCAAGTTATTCACATAATGAAAACTTGTACTTTGTTTCGGTCGAGTTCCCCATTCAAATGCATGTAACAGTGAGAAACGCACTGTCTTGGCGAAAGAAAGCATTTTTGTACAACTTCATAGAAATAGCTGTAACTTTTGATAGAAGACTCAGACAAACATGTTTATGGCCTTATATTATAGAACTCAAGGTCTCCGTGCTGGGAAAACAGGTTTTGCAGCTGTTTGAGCTAAGATTTCCAAGTTATTCACATAATGAAAACCTATACTTTGTTTCGGTCGAGTTCCCCATTCAAATGCATGTAACAGTGAGAAACGCACTGTCTTGGCGAAAGAAAGCGTTTTTGTACAACTTCATAGAAATAGCTGTAACTTTTGATAGAAGACTCAGACAAACATGTTTATGGCCTTATATTATAGAACTCAAGGTCTCCGTGCTGGGAAAACAGGTTTTGCAGCTGTTTGAGCTAAGATTTCCAAGTTATTCACATAATGAAAACTTTTACTTTGTTTCGGTCGAGTTCCCCATTCAAATGCATGTAACAGTGAGAAACGCACTGTCTTGGCGAAAGAAAGCGTTTTTGTACAACTTCATAGAAATAGCTGTAACTTTTGATAGAAGACTCGGATACACATGTTTATGGCTTTATCTTATAGAACTCAAGGTTCCCGTGCTGGGAAAACAGGTTTTGCAGCTGTTTGAGCTAAGATTTCCAAGTTATTCACATAATGAAAACCTATACTTTGTTTCGGTCGAGTTCCCCATTCAAATGCATGTAACAGTGAGAAACGCACTGTCTTGGCGAAAGAAAGCGTTTTTGTACAACTTTATAGAAATAGCTGTAACTTTTGATAGAAGACTCGGATACACATGTTTATGGCTTTATCTTATAGAACTCAAGGTTCCCGTGCTGGGAAAACAGGTTTTGCAGCTGTTTGAGCTAAGATTTCCAAGTTATTCACATAATGAAAACCTATACTTTGTTTCGGTCGAGTTCCCCATTCAAATGCATGTAACAGTGAGAAACGCACTGTCTTGGCGAAAGAAAGCGTTTTTGTACAACTTCATAGAAATAGCTGTAACTTTTGATAGAAGACTCGGATACACATGTTTATGGCTTTATCTTATAGAACTCAAGGTTCCCGTGCTGGGAAAACAGGTTTTGCAGCTGTTTGAGCTAAGATTTCCAAGTTATTCACATAATGAAAACCTATACTTTGTTTCGGTCGAGTTCCCCATTCAAATGCATGTAACAGTGAGAAACGCACTGTCTTGGCGAAAGAAAGCGTTTTTGTACAACTTTATAGAAATAGCTGTAACTTTTGATAGAAGACTCGGATACACATGTTTATGGCTTTATCTTATAGAACTCAAGGTTCCCGTGCTGGGAAAACAGGTTTTGCAGCTGTTTGAGCTAAGATTTCCAAGTTATTCACATAATGAAAACCTATACTTTGTTTCGGTCGAGTTCCCCATTCAAATGCATGTAACAGTGAGAAACGCACTGTCTTGGCGAAAGAAAGCGTTTTTGTACAACTTCATAGAAATAGCTGTAACTTTTGATAGAAGACTCAGACAAACATGTTTATGGCTTTATCTTATAGAACTCAAGGTTCCCATGCTGGGAAAACAGGTTTTGCAGCTGTTTGAGCTAAGATTTCCAAGTTATTCACATAATGAAAACTTGTACTTTGTTTCGGTCGAGTTCCCCATTCAAATGCATGTAACAGTGAGAAACGCACTGTCTTGGCGAAAGAAAGCGTTTTTGTACAACTTCATAGAAATAGCTGTAACTTTTGATAGAAGACTCGGATACACATGTTTATGGCTTTATCTTATAGAACTCAAGGTTCCCGTGCTGGGAAAACAGGTTTTGCAGCTGTTTGAGCTAAGATTTTCAAGTTATTCACATAATGAAAACCTATACTTTGTTTCGGTCGAGTTCCCCATTCAAATGCATGTAACAGTGAGAAACGCACTGTCTTGGCGAAAGAAAGCGTTTTTGTACAACTTCATAGAAATAGCTGTAACTTTTGATAGAAGACTCAGACAAACATGTTTATGGCCTTATATTATAGAACTCAAGGTCCCCGTGCTGGGAAAACAGGTTTTGCAGCTGTTTGAGCTAAGATTTTCAAGTTATTCACATAATGAAAACCTATACTTTGTTTCGGTCGAGTTCCCCATTCAAATGCATGTAACAGTGAGAAACGCACTGTCTTGGCGAAAGAAAGCGTTTTTGTACAACTTCATAGAAATAGCTGTAACTTTTGATAGAAGACTCAGACAAACATGTTTATGGCCTTATATTATAGAACTCAAGGTCCCCGTGCTGGGAAAACAGGTTTTGCAGCTGTTTGAGCTAAGATTTCCAAGTTATTCACATAATGAAAACCTATACTTTGTTTCGGTCGAGTTCCCCATTCAAATGCATGTAACAGTGAGAAACGCACTGTCTTGGCGAAAGAAAGCGTTTTTGTACAACTTCATAGAAATAGCTGTAACTTTTGATAGAAGACTCGGATACACATGTTTATGGCTTTATCTTATAGAACTCAAGGTTCCCGTGCTGGGAAAACAGGTTTTGCAGCTGTTTGAGCTAAGATTTCCAAGTTATTCACATAATGAAAACCTATACTTTGTTTCGGTCGAGTTCCCCATTCAAATGCATGTAACAGTGAGAAACGCACTGTCTTGGCGAAAGAAAGCGTTTTTGTACAACTTCATAGAAATAGCTGTAACTTTTGATAGAAGACTCAGACAAACATGTTTATGGCCTTATATTATAGAACTCAAGGTCTCCGTGCTGGGAAAACAGGTTTTGCAGCTGTTTGAGCTAAGATTTCCAAGTTATTCACATAATGAAAACTTGTACTTTGTTTCGGTCGAGTTCCCCATTCAAATGCATGTAACAGTGAGAAACGCACTGTCTTGGCGAAAGAAAGCATTTTTGTACAACTTCATAGAAATAGCTGTAACTTTTGATAGAAGACTCAGACAAACATGTTTATGGCCTTATATTATAGAACTCAAGGTCTCCGTGCTGGGAAAACAGGTTTTGCAGCTGTTTGAGCTAAGATTTCCAAGTTATTCACATAATGAAAACCTATACTTTGTTTCGGTCGAGTTCCCCATTCAAATGCATGTAACAGTGAGAAACGCACTGTCTTGGCGAAAGAAAGCGTTTTTGTACAACTTCATAGAAATAGCTGTAACTTTTGATAGAAGACTCAGACAAACATGTTTATGGCCTTATATTATAGAACTCAAGGTCCCCGTGCTGGGAAAACAGGTTTTGCAGCTGTTTGAGCTAAGATTTCCAAGTTATTCACATAATGAAAACCTATACTTTGTTTCGGTCGAGTTCCCCATTCAAATGCATGTAACAGTGAGAAACGCACTGTCTTGGCGAAAGAAAGCGTTTTTGTACAACTTCATAGAAATAGCTGTAACTTTTGATAGAAGACTCGGATACACATGTTTATGGCTTTATCTTATAGAACTCAAGGTCCCCGTGCTGGGAAAACAGGTTTTGCAGCTGTTTGAGCTAAGATTTCCAAGTTATTCACATAATGAAAACTTGTACTTTGTTTCTGTCGAGTTCCCCATTCAAATGCATGTAACAGTGAGAAACGCACTGTCTTGGCGAAAGAAAGCGTTTTTGTACAACTTCATATGAATAGCTGTAACTTTTGATAGAAGACTCGGATACACATGTTTATGGCTTTATCTTATAGAACTCAAGGTTCCCGTGCTGGGAAAATAGGTTTTGCAGCTGTTTGAGCTAAGATTTCCAAGTTATTCACATAATGAAAACCTATACTTTGTTTCGGTCGAGTTCCCCATTCAAATGCATGTAACAGTGAGAAACGCACTGTCTTGGCGAAAGAAAGCGTTTTTGTACAACTTCATAGAAATAGCTGTAACTTTTGATAGAAGACTCGGATACACATGTTTATGGCTTTATCTTATAGAACTCAAGGTTCCCGTGCTGGGAAAACAGGTTTTGCAGCTGTTTGAGCTAAGATTTCCAAGTTATTCACATAATGAAAACCTATACTTTGTTTCGGTCGAGTTCCCCATTCAAATGCATGTAACAGTGAGAAACGCACTGTCTTGGCGAAAGAAAGCGTTTTTGTACAACTTCATAGAAATAGCTGTAACTTTTGATAGAAGACTCAGACAAACATGTTTATGGCCTTATATTATAGAACTCAAGGTCCCCGTGCTGGGAAAACAGGTTTTGCAGCTGTTTGAGCTAAGATTTTCAAGTTATTCACATAATGAAAACCTATACTTTGTTTCGGTCGAGTTCCCCATTCAAATGCATGTAACAGTGAGAAACGCACTGTCTTGGCGAAAGAAAGCATTTTTGTACAACTTCATAGAAATAGCTGTAACTTTTGATAGAAGACTCAGACAAACATGTTTATGGCCTTATATTATAGAACTCAAGGTCCCTGTGCTGGGAAAACAGGTTTTGCAGCTGTTTGAGCTAAGATTTCCAAGTTATTCACATAATGAAAACCTATACTTTGTTTCGGTCGAGTTCCCCATTCAAATGCATGTAACAGTGAGAAACGCACTGTCTTGGCGAAAGAAAGCGTTTTTGTACAACTTCATAGAAATAGCTGTAACTTTTGATAGAAGACTCGGATACACATGTTTATGGCTTTATCTTATAGAACTCAAGGTTCCCGTGCTGGGAAAACAGGTTTTGCAGCTGTTTGAGCTAAGATTTCCAAGTTATTCACATAATGAAAACCTATACTTTGTTTCGGTCGAGTTCCCCATTCAAATGCATGTAACAGTGAGAAACGCACTGTCTTGGCGAAAGAAAGCGTTTTTGTACAACTTCATAGAAATAGCTGTAACTTTTGATAGAAGACTCAGACAAACATGTTTATGGCCTTATATTATAGAACTCAAGGTCTCCGTGCTGGGAAAACAGGTTTTGCAGCTGTTTGAGCTAAGATTTCCAAGTTATTCACATAATGAAAACTTGTACTTTGTTTCGGTCGAGTTCCCCATTCAAATGCATGTAACAGTGAGAAACGCACTGTCTTGGCGAAAGAAAGCGTTTTTGTACAACTTCATAGAAATAGCTGTAACTTTTGATAGAAGACTCGGATACACATGTTTATGGCTTTATCTTATAGAACTCAAGGTTCCCGTGCTGGGAAAACAGGTTTTGCAGCTGTTTGAGCTAAGATTTCCAAGTTATTCACATAATGAAAACCTATACTTTGTTTCGGTCGAGTTCCCCATTCAAATGCATGTAACAGTGAGAAACGCACTGTCTTGGCGAAAGAAAGCGTTTTTGTACAACTTTATAGAAATAGCTGTAACTTTTGATAGAAGACTCGGATACACATGTTTATGGCTTTATCTTATAGAACTCAAGGTTCCCGTGCTGGGAAAACAGGTTTTGCAGCTGTTTGAGCTAAGATTTCCAAGTTATTCACATAATGAAAACCTATACTTTGTTTCGGTCGAGTTCCCCATTCAAATGCATGTAACAGTGAGAAACGCACTGTCTTGGCGAAAGAAAGCGTTTTTGTACAACTTCATAGAAATAGCTGTAACTTTTGATAGAAGACTCGGATACACATGTTTATGGCTTTATCTTATAGAACTCAAGGTTCCCGTGCTGGGAAAACAGGTTTTGCAGCTGTTTGAGCTAAGATTTCCAAGTTATTCACATAATGAAAACCTATACTTTGTTTCGGTCGAGTTCCCCATTCAAATGCATGTAACAGTGAGAAACGCACTGTCTTGGCGAAAGAAAGCGTTTTTGTACAACTTTATAGAAATAGCTGTAACTTTTGATAGAAGACTCGGATACACATGTTTATGGCTTTATCTTATAGAACTCAAGGTTCCCGTGCTGGGAAAACAGGTTTTGCAGCTGTTTGAGCTAAGATTTCCAAGTTATTCACATAATGAAAACCTATACTTTGTTTCGGTCGAGTTCCCCATTCAAATGCATGTAACAGTGAGAAACGCACTGTCTTGGCGAAAGAAAGCGTTTTTGTACAACTTCATAGAAATAGCTGTAACTTTTGATAGAAGACTCAGACAAACATGTTTATGGCTTTATCTTATAGAACTCAAGGTTCCCATGCTGGGAAAACAGGTTTTGCAGCTGTTTGAGCTAAGATTTCCAAGTTATTCACATAATGAAAACTTGTACTTTGTTTCGGTCGAGTTCCCCATTCAAATGCATGTAACAGTGAGAAACGCACTGTCTTGGCGAAAGAAAGCGTTTTTGTACAACTTCATAGAAATAGCTGTAACTTTTGATAGAAGACTCGGATACACATGTTTATGGCCTTATATTATAGAACTCAAGGTCCCCGTGCTGGGAAAACAGGTTTTGCAGCTGTTTGAGCTAAGATTTTCAAGTTATTCACATAATGAAAACCTATACTTTGTTTCGGTCGAGTTCCCCATTCAAATGCATGTAACAGTGAGAAACGCACTGTCTTGGCGAAAGAAAGCGTTTTTGTACAACTTCATAGAAATAGCTGTAACTTTTGATAGAAGACTCGGATACACATGTTTATGGCTTTATCTTATAGAACTCAAGGTTCCCGTGCTGGGAAAACAGGTTTTGCAGCTGTTTGAGCTAAGATTTCCAAGTTATTCACATAATGAAAACCTATACTTTGTTTCGGTCGAGTTCCCCATTCAAATGCATGTAACAGTGAGAAACGCACTGTCTTGGCGAAAGAAAGCGTTTTTGTACAACTTCATAGAAATAGCTGTAACTTTTGATAGAAGACTCAGACAAACATGTTTATGGCCTTATATTATAGAACTCAAGGTCTCCGTGCTGGGAAAACAGGTTTTGCAGCTGTTTGAGCTAAGATTTCCAAGTTATTCACATAATGAAAACTTGTACTTTGTTTCGGTCGAGTTCCCCATTCAAATGCATGTAACAGTGAGAAACGCACTGTCTTGGCGAAAGAAAGCATTTTTGTACAACTTCATAGAAATAGCTGTAACTTTTGATAGAAGACTCAGACAAACATGTTTATGGCCTTATATTATAGAACTCAAGGTCTCCGTGCTGGGAAAACAGGTTTTGCAGCTGTTTGAGCTAAGATTTCCAAGTTATTCACATAATGAAAACCTATACTTTGTTTCGGTCGAGTTCCCCATTCAAATGCATGTAACAGTGAGAAACGCACTGTCTTGGCGAAAGAAAGCGTTTTTGTACAACTTCATAGAAATAGCTGTAACTTTTGATAGAAGACTCAGACAAACATGTTTATGGCCTTATATTATAGAACTCAAGGTCCCCGTGCTGGGAAAACAGGTTTTGCAGCTGTTTGAGCTAAGATTTCCAAGTTATTCACATAATGAAAACCTATACTTTGTTTCGGTCGAGTTCCCCATTCAAATGCATGTAACAGTGAGAAACGCACTGTCTTGGCGAAAGAAAGCGTTTTTGTACAACTTCATAGAAATAGCTGTAACTTTTGATAGAAGACTCGGATACACATGTTTATGGCTTTATCTTATAGAACTCAAGGTCCCCGTGCTGGGAAAACAGGTTTTGCAGCTGTTTGAGCTAAGATTTCCAAGTTATTCACATAATGAAAACTTGTACTTTGTTTCTGTCGAGTTCCCCATTCAAATGCATGTAACAGTGAGAAACGCACTGTCTTGGCGAAAGAAAGCGTTTTTGTACAACTTCATATGAATAGCTGTAACTTTTGATAGAAGACTCGGATACACATGTTTATGGCTTTATCTTATAGAACTCAAGGTTCCCGTGCTGGGAAAATAGGTTTTGCAGCTGTTTGAGCTAAGATTTCCAAGTTATTCACATAATGAAAACCTATACTTTGTTTCGGTCGAGTTCCCCATTCAAATGCATGTAACAGTGAGAAACGCACTGTCTTGGCGAAAGAAAGCGTTTTTGTACAACTTCATAGAAATAGCTGTAACTTTTGATAGAAGACTCAGACAAACATGTTTATGGCCTTATATTATAGAACTCAAGGTCTCCGTGCTGGGAAAACAGGTTTTGCAGCTGTTTGAGCTAAGATTTCCAAGTTATTCACATAATGAAAACTTGTACTTTGTTTCGGTCGAGTTCCCCATTCAAATGCATGTAACAGTGAGAAACGCACTGTCTTGGCGAAAGAAAGCGTTTTTGTACAACTTCATAGAAATAGCTGTAACTTTTGATAGAAGACTCGGATACACATGTTTATGGCTTTATCTTATAGAACTCAAGGTTCCCGTGCTGGGAAAACAGGTTTTGCAGCTGTTTGAGCTAAGATTTCCAAGTTATTCACATAATGAAAACCTATACTTTGTTTCGGTCGAGTTCCCCATTCAAATGCATGTAACAGTGAGAAACGCACTGTCTTGGCGAAAGAAAGCGTTTTTGTACAACTTTATAGAAATAGCTGTAACTTTTGATAGAAGACTCGGATACACATGTTTATGGCTTTATCTTATAGAACTCAAGGTTCCCGTGCTGGGAAAACAGGTTTTGCAGCTGTTTGAGCTAAGATTTCCAAGTTATTCACATAATGAAAACCTATACTTTGTTTCGGTCGAGTTCCCCATTCAAATGCATGTAACAGTGAGAAACGCACTGTCTTGGCGAAAGAAAGCGTTTTTGTACAACTTCATAGAAATAGCTGTAACTTTTGATAGAAGACTCGGATACACATGTTTATGGCTTTATCTTATAGAACTCAAGGTTCCCGTGCTGGGAAAACAGGTTTTGCAGCTGTTTGAGCTAAGATTTCCAAGTTATTCACATAATGAAAACCTATACTTTGTTTCGGTCGAGTTCCCCATTCAAATGCATGTAACAGTGAGAAACGCACTGTCTTGGCGAAAGAAAGCGTTTTTGTACAACTTTATAGAAATAGCTGTAACTTTTGATAGAAGACTCGGATACACATGTTTATGGCTTTATCTTATAGAACTCAAGGTTCCCGTGCTGGGAAAACAGGTTTTGCAGCTGTTTGAGCTAAGATTTCCAAGTTATTCACATAATGAAAACCTATACTTTGTTTCGGTCGAGTTCCCCATTCAAATGCATGTAACAGTGAGAAACGCACTGTCTTGGCGAAAGAAAGCGTTTTTGTACAACTTCATAGAAATAGCTGTAACTTTTGATAGAAGACTCAGACAAACATGTTTATGGCTTTATCTTATAGAACTCAAGGTTCCCATGCTGGGAAAACAGGTTTTGCAGCTGTTTGAGCTAAGATTTCCAAGTTATTCACATAATGAAAACTTGTACTTTGTTTCGGTCGAGTTCCCCATTCAAATGCATGTAACAGTGAGAAACGCACTGTCTTGGCGAAAGAAAGCGTTTTTGTACAACTTCATAGAAATAGCTGTAACTTTTGATAGAAGACTCGGATACACATGTTTATGGCTTTATCTTATAGAACTCAAGGTTCCCGTGCTGGGAAAACAGGTTTTGCAGCTGTTTGAGCTAAGATTTTCAAGTTATTCACATAATGAAAACCTATACTTTGTTTCGGTCGAGTTCCCCATTCAAATGCATGTAACAGTGAGAAACGCACTGTCTTGGCGAAAGAAAGCGTTTTTGTACAACTTCATAGAAATAGCTGTAACTTTTGATAGAAGACTCAGACAAACATGTTTATGGCCTTATATTATAGAACTCAAGGTCCCCGTGCTGGGAAAACAGGTTTTGCAGCTGTTTGAGCTAAGATTTTCAAGTTATTCACATAATGAAAACCTATACTTTGTTTCGGTCGAGTTCCCCATTCAAATGCATGTAACAGTGAGAAACGCACTGTCTTGGCGAAAGAAAGCGTTTTTGTACAACTTCATAGAAATAGCTGTAACTTTTGATAGAAGACTCAGACAAACATGTTTATGGCCTTATATTATAGAACTCAAGGTCCCCGTGCTGGGAAAACAGGTTTTGCAGCTGTTTGAGCTAAGATTTTCAAGTTATTCACATAATGAAAACCTATACTTTGTTTCGGTCGAGTTCCCCATTCAAATGCATGTAACAGTGAGAAACGCACTGTCTTGGCGAAAGAAAGCATTTTTGTACAACTTCATAGAAATAGCTGTAACTTTTGATAGAAGACTCAGACAAACATGTTTATGGCCTTATATTATAGAACTCAAGGTCTATGTGCTGGGAAAACAGGTTTTGCAGCTGTTTGAGCTAAGATTTCCAAGTTATTCACATAATGAAAACCTATACTTTGTTTCGGTCGAGTTCCCCATTCAAATGCATGTAACAGTGAGAAACGCACTGTCTTGGCGAAAGAAAGCGTTTTTGTACAACTTCATAGAAATAGCTGTAACTTTTGATAGAAGACTCGGATACACATGTTTATGGCTTTATCTTATAGAACTCAAGGTTCCCGTGCTGGGAAAACAGGTTTTGCAGCTGTTTGAGCTAAGATTTCCAAGTTATTCACATAATGAAAACCTATACTTTGTTTCGGTCGAGTTCCCCATTCAAATGCATGTAACAGTGAGAAACGCACTGTCTTGGCGAAAGAAAGCGTTTTTGTACAACTTCATAGAAATAGCTGTAACTTTTGATAGAAGACTCGGATACACATGTTTATGGCTTTATCTTATAGAACTCAAGGTTCCCGTGCTGGGAAAACAGGTTTTGCAGCTGTTTGAGCTAAGATTTCCAAGTTATTCACATAATGAAAACCTATACTTTGTTTCGGTCGAGTTCCCCATTCAAATGCATGTAACAGTGAGAAACGCACTGTCTTGGCGAAAGAAAGCGTTTTTGTACAACTTCATAGAAATAGCTGTAACTTTTGATAGAAGACTCGGATACACATGTTTATGGCTTTATCTTATAGAACTCAAGGTTCCCGTGCTGGGAAAACAGGTTTTGCAGCTGTTTGAGCTAAGATTTCCAAGTTATTCACATAATGAAAACCTATACTTTGTTTCGGTCGAGTTCCCCATTCAAATGCATGTAACAGTGAGAAACGCACTGTCTTGGCGAAAGAAAGCGTTTTTGTACAACTTCATAGAAATAGCTGTAACTTTTGATAGAAGACTCAGACAAACATGTTTATGGCCTTATATTATAGAACTCAAGGTCTCCGTGCTGGGAAAACAGGTTTTGCAGCTGTTTGAGCTAAGATTTCCAAGTTATTCACATAATGAAAACTTGTACTTTGTTTCGGTCGAGTTCCCCATTCAAATGCATGTAACAGTGAGAAACGCACTGTCTTGGCGAAAGAAAGCGTTTTTGTACAACTTCATAGAAATAGCTGTAACTTTTGATAGAAGACTCGGATACACATGTTTATGGCTTTATCTTATAGAACTCAAGGTTCCCGTGCTGGGAAAACAGGTTTTGCAGCTGTTTGAGCTAAGATTTCCAAGTTATTCACATAATGAAAACCTATACTTTGTTTCGGTCGAGTTCCCCATTCAAATGCATGTAACAGTGAGAAACGCACTGTCTTGGCGAAAGAAAGCGTTTTTGTACAACTTCATAGAAATAGCTGTAACTTTTGATAGAAGACTCGGATACACATGTTTATGGCTTTATCTTATAGAACTCAAGGTTCCCGTGCTGGGAAAACAGGTTTTGCAGCTGTTTGAGCTAAGATTTCCAAGTTATTCACATAATGAAAACCTATACTTTGTTTCGGTCGAGTTCCCCATTCAAATGCATGTAACAGTGAGAAACGCACTGTCTTGGCGAAAGAAAGCGTTTTTGTACAACTTCATAGAAATAGCTGTAACTTTTGATAGAAGACTCGGATACACATGTTTATGGCTTTATCTTATAGAACTCAAGGTTCCCGTGCTGGGAAAACAGGTTTTGCAGCTGTTTGAGCTAAGATTTCCAAGTTATTCACATAATGAAAACCTATACTTTGTTTCGGTCGAGTTCCCCATTCAAATGCATGTAACAGTGAGAAACGCACTGTCTTGGCGAAAGAAAGCGTTTTTGTACAACTTCATAGAAATAGCTGTAACTTTTGATAGAAGACTCAGACAAACATGTTTATGGCCTTATATTATAGAACTCAAGGTCCCCGTGCTGGGAAAACAGGTTTTGCAGCTGTTTGAGCTAAGATTTTCAAGTTATTCACATAATGAAAACCTATACTTTGTTTCGGTCGAGTTCCCCATTCAAATGCATGTAACAGTGAGAAACGCACTGTCTTGGCGAAAGAAAGCGTTTTTGTACAACTTCATAGAAATAGCTGTAACTTTTGATAGAAGACTCGGATACACATGTTTATGGCTTTATCTTATAGAACTCAAGGTTCCCGTGCTGGGAAAACAGGTTTTGCAGCTGTTTGAGCTAAGATTTCCAAGTTATTCACATAATGAAAACCTATACTTTGTTTCGGTCGAGTTCCCCATTCAAATGCATGTAACAGTGAGAAACGCACTGTCTTGGCGAAAGAAAGCGTTTTTGTACAACTTCATAGAAATAGCTGTAACTTTTGATAGAAGACTCAGACAAACATGTTTATGGCCTTATATTATAGAACTCAAGGTCCCCGTGCTGGGAAAACAGGTTTTGCAGCTGTTTGAGCTAAGATTTTCAAGTTATTCACATAATGAAAACCTATACTTTGTTTCGGTCGAGTTCCCCATTCAAATGCATGTAACAGTGAGAAACGCACTGTCTTGGCGAAAGAAAGCGTTTTTGTACAACTTCATAGAAATAGCTGTAACTTTTGATAGAAGACTCGGATACACATGTTTATGGCTTTATCTTATAGAACTCAAGGTTCCCGTGCTGGGAAAACAGGTTTTGCAGCTGTTTGAGCTAAGATTTCCAAGTTATTCACATAATGAAAACCTATACTTTGTTTCGGTCGAGTTCCCCATTCAAATGCATGTAACAGTGAGAAACGCACTGTCTTGGCGAAAGAAAGCGTTTTTGTACAACTTCATAGAAATAGCTGTAACTTTTGATAGAAGACTCAGACAAACATGTTTATGGCCTTATATTATAGAACTCAAGGTCCCCGTGCTGGGAAAACAGGTTTTGCAGCTGTTTGAGCTAAGATTTTCAAGTTATTCACATAATGAAAACCTATACTTTGTTTCGGTCGAGTTCCCCATTCAAATGCATGTAACAGTGAGAAACGCACTGTCTTGGCGAAAGAAAGCATTTTTGTACAACTTCATAGAAATAGCTGTAACTTTTGATAGAAGACTCAGACAAACATGTTTATGGCCTTATATTATAGAACTCAAGGTTCCCGTGCTGGGAAAACAGGTTTTGCAGCTGTTTGAGCTAAGATTTCCAAGTTATTCACATAATGAAAACCTATACTTTGTTTCGGTCGAGTTCCCCATTCAAATGCATGTAACAGTGAGAAACGCACTGTCTTGGCGAAAGAAAGCGTTTTTGTACAACTTCATAGAAATAGCTGTAACTTTTGATAGAAGACTCGGATACACATGTTTATGGCTTTATCTTATAGAACTCAAGGTCCCCGTGCTGGGAAAACAGGTTTTGCAGCTGTTTGAGCTAAGATTTCCAAGTTATTCACATAATGAAAACTTGTACTTTGTTTCGGTCGAGTTCCCCATTCAAATGCATGTAACAGTGAGAAACGCACTGTCTTGGCGAAAGAAAGCGTTTTTGTACAACTTCATATGAATAGCTGTAACTTTTGATAGAAGACTCGGATACACATGTTTATGGCTTTATCTTATAGAACTCAAGGTTCCCGTGCTGGGAAAACAGGTTTTGCAGCTGTTTGAGCTAAGATTTCCAAGTTATTCACATAATGAAAACCTATACTTTGTTTCGGTCGAGTTCCCCATTCAAATGCATGTAACAGTGAGAAACGCACTGTCTTGGCGAAAGAAAGCGTTTTTGTACAACTTCATAGAAATAGCTGTAACTTTTGATAGAAGACTCGGATACACATGTTTATGGCTTTATCTTATAGAACTCAAGGTTCCCGTGCTGGGAAAACAGGTTTTGCAGCTGTTTGAGCTAAGATTTCCAAGTTATTCACATAATGAAAACCTATACTTTGTTTCGGTCGAGTTCCCCATTCAAATGCATGTAACAGTGAGAAACGCACTGTCTTGGCGAAAGAAAGCGTTTTTGTACAACTTCATAGAAATAGCTGTAACTTTTGATAGAAGACTCAGACAAACATGTTTATGGCCTTATATTATAGAACTCAAGGTCCCCGTGCTGGGAAAACAGGTTTTGCAGCTGTTTGAGCTAAGATTTTCAAGTTATTCACATAATGAAAACCTATACTTTGTTTCGGTCGAGTTCCCCATTCAAATGCATGTAACAGTGAGAAACGCACTGTCTTGGCGAAAGAAAGCGTTTTTGTACAACTTCATAGAAATAGCTGTAACTTTTGATAGAAGACTCGGATACACATGTTTATGGCTTTATCTTATAGAACTCAAGGTTCCCGTGCTGGGAAAACAGGTTTTGCAGCTGTTTGAGCTAAGATTTCCAAGTTATTCACATAATGAAAACCTATACTTTGTTTCGGTCGAGTTCCCCATTCAAATGCATGTAACAGTGAGAAACGCACTGTCTTGGCGAAAGAAAGCGTTTTTGTACAACTTCATAGAAATAGCTGTAACTTTTGATAGAAGACTCAGACAAACATGTTTATGGCCTTATATTATAGAACTCAAGGTCCCCGTGCTGGGAAAACAGGTTTTGCAGCTGTTTGAGCTAAGATTTTCAAGTTATTCACATAATGAAAACCTATACTTTGTTTCGGTCGAGTTCCCCATTCAAATGCATGTAACAGTGAGAAACGCACTGTCTTGGCGAAAGAAAGCATTTTTGTACAACTTCATAGAAATAGCTGTAACTTTTGATAGAAGACTCAGATACACATGTTTATGGCTTTATCTTATAGAACTCAAGGTCCCCGTGCTGGGAAAACAGGTTTTGCAGCTGTTTGAGCTAAGATTTCCAAGTTATTCACATAATGAAAACTTGTACTTTGTTTCGGTCGAGTTCCCCATTCAAATGCATGTAACAGTGAGAAACGCACTGTCTTGGCGAAAGAAAGCGTTTTTGTACAACTTCATATGAATAGCTGTAACTTTTGATAGAAGACTCGGATACACATGTTTATGGCTTTATCTTATAGAACTCAAGGTTCCCGTGCTGGGAAAACAGGTTTTGCAGCTGTTTGAGCTAAGATTTCCAAGTTATTCACATAATGAAAACCTATACTTTGTTTCGGTCGAGTTCCCCATTCAAATGCATGTAACAGTGAGAAACGCACTGTCTTGGCGAAAGAAAGCGTTTTTGTACAACTTCATAGAAATAGCTGTAACTTTTGATAGAAGACTCGGATACACATGTTTATGGCTTTATCTTATAGAACTCAAGGTTCCCGTGCTGGGAAAACAGGTTTTGCAGCTGTTTGAGCTAAGATTTCCAAGTTATTCACATAATGAAAACCTATACTTTGTTTCGGTCGAGTTCCCCATTCAAATGCATGTAACAGTGAGAAACGCACTGTCTTGGCGAAAGAAAGCGTTTTTGTACAACTTCATAGAAATAGCTGTAACTTTTGATAGAAGACTCAGACAAACATGTTTATGGCCTTATATTATAGAACTCAAGGTCCCCGTGCTGGGAAAACAGGTTTTGCAGCTGTTTGAGCTAAGATTTTCAAGTTATTCACATAATGAAAACCTATACTTTGTTTCGGTCGAGTTCCCCATTCAAATGCATGTAACAGTGAGAAACGCACTGTCTTGGCGAAAGAAAGCATTTTTGTACAACTTCATAGAAATAGCTGTAACTTTTGATAGAAGACTCAGACAAACATGTTTATGGCCTTATATTATAGAACTCAAGGTTCCCGTGCTGGGAAAACAGGTTTTGCAGCTGTTTGAGCTAAGATTTCCAAGTTATTCACATAATGAAAACCTATACTTTGTTTCGGTCGAGTTCCCCATTCAAATGCATGTAACAGTGAGAAACGCACTGTCTTGGCGAAAGAAAGCGTTTTTGTACAACTTCATAGAAATAGCTGTAACTTTTGATAGAAGACTCGGATACACATGTTTATGGCTTTATCTTATAGAACTCAAGGTCCCCGTGCTGGGAAAACAGGTTTTGCAGCTGTTTGAGCTAAGATTTCCAAGTTATTCACATAATGAAAACTTGTACTTTGTTTCGGTCGAGTTCCCCATTCAAATGCATGTAACAGTGAGAAACGCACTGTCTTGGCGAAAGAAAGCGTTTTTGTACAACTTCATATGAATAGCTGTAACTTTTGATAGAAGACTCGGATACACATGTTTATGGCTTTATCTTATAGAACTCAAGGTTCCCGTGCTGGGAAAACAGGTTTTGCAGCTGTTTGAGCTAAGATTTCCAAGTTATTCACATAATGAAAACCTATACTTTGTTTCGGTCGAGTTCCCCATTCAAATGCATGTAACAGTGAGAAACGCACTGTCTTGGCGAAAGAAAGCGTTTTTGTACAACTTCATAGAAATAGCTGTAACTTTTGATAGAAGACTCGGATACACATGTTTATGGCTTTATCTTATAGAACTCAAGGTTCCCGTGCTGGGAAAACAGGTTTTGCAGCTGTTTGAGCTAAGATTTCCAAGTTATTCACATAATGAAAACCTATACTTTGTTTCGGTCGAGTTCCCCATTCAAATGCATGTAACAGTGAGAAACGCACTGTCTTGGCGAAAGAAAGCGTTTTTGTACAACTTCATAGAAATAGCTGTAACTTTTGATAGAAGACTCAGACAAACATGTTTATGGCCTTATATTATAGAACTCAAGGTCCCCGTGCTGGGAAAACAGGTTTTGCAGCTGTTTGAGCTAAGATTTTCAAGTTATTCACATAATGAAAACCTATACTTTGTTTCGGTCGAGTTCCCCATTCAAATGCATGTAACAGTGAGAAACGCACTGTCTTGGCGAAAGAAAGCGTTTTTGTACAACTTCATAGAAATAGCTGTAACTTTTGATAGAAGACTCGGATACACATGTTTATGGCTTTATCTTATAGAACTCAAGGTTCCCGTGCTGGGAAAACAGGTTTTGCAGCTGTTTGAGCTAAGATTTCCAAGTTATTCACATAATGAAAACCTATACTTTGTTTCGGTCGAGTTCCCCATTCAAATGCATGTAACAGTGAGAAACGCACTGTCTTGGCGAAAGAAAGCGTTTTTGTACAACTTCATAGAAATAGCTGTAACTTTTGATAGAAGACTCAGACAAACATGTTTATGGCCTTATATTATAGAACTCAAGGTCCCCGTGCTGGGAAAACAGGTTTTGCAGCTGTTTGAGCTAAGATTTTCAAGTTATTCACATAATGAAAACCTATACTTTGTTTCGGTCGAGTTCCCCATTCAAATGCATGTAACAGTGAGAAACGCACTGTCTTGGCGAAAGAAAGCATTTTTGTACAACTTCATAGAAATAGCTGTAACTTTTGATAGAAGACTCAGACAAACATGTTTATGGCCTTATATTATAGAACTCAAGGTTCCCGTGCTGGGAAAACAGGTTTTGCAGCTGTTTGAGCTAAGATTTCCAAGTTATTCACATAATGAAAACCTATACTTTGTTTCGGTCGAGTTCCCCATTCAAATGCATGTAACAGTGAGAAACGCACTGTCTTGGCGAAAGAAAGCGTTTTTGTACAACTTCATAGAAATAGCTGTAACTTTTGATAGAAGACTCGGATACACATGTTTATGGCTTTATCTTATAGAACTCAAGGTCCCCGTGCTGGGAAAACAGGTTTTGCAGCTGTTTGAGCTAAGATTTCCAAGTTATTCACATAATGAAAACCTATACTTTGTTTCGGTCGAGTTCCCCATTCAAATGCATGTAACAGTGAGAAACGCACTGTCTTGGCGAAAGAAAGCGTTTTTGTACAACTTCATAGAAATAGCTGTAACTTTTGATAGAAGACTCGGATACACATGTTTATGGCTTTATCTTATAGAACTCAAGGTTCCCGTGCTGGGAAAACAGGTTTTGCAGCTGTTTGAGCTAAGATTTCCAAGTTATTCACATAATGAAAACCTATACTTTGTTTCGGTCGAGTTCCCCATTCAAATGCATGTAACAGTGAGAAACGCACTGTCTTGGCGAAAGAAAGCGTTTTTGTACAACTTCATAGAAATAGCTGTAACTTTTGATAGAAGACTCGGATACACATGTTTATGGCTTTATCTTATAGAACTCAAGGTTCCCGTGCTGGGAAAACAGGTTTTGCAGCTGTTTGAGCTAAGATTTCCAAGTTATTCACATAATGAAAACCTATACTTTGTTTCGGTCGAGTTCCCCATTCAAATGCATGTAACAGTGAGAAACGCACTGTCTTGGCGAAAGAAAGCGTTTTTGTACAACTTCATAGAAATAGCTGTAACTTTTGATAGAAGACTCGGATACACATGTTTATGGCTTTATCTTATAGAACTCAAGGTTCCCGTGCTGGGAAAACAGGTTTTGCAGCTGTTTGAGCTAAGATTTCCAAGTTATTCACATAATGAAAACCTATACTTTGTTTCGGTCGAGTTCCCCATTCAAATGCATGTAACAGTGAGAAACGCACTGTCTTGGCGAAAGAAAGCGTTTTTGTACAACTTCATAGAAATAGCTGTAACTTTTGATAGAAGACTCGGATACACATGTTTATGGCTTTATCTTATAGAACTCAAGGTTCCCGTGCTGGGAAAACAGGTTTTGCAGCTGTTTGAGCTAAGATTTCCAAGTTATTCACATAATGAAAACCTATACTTTGTTTCGGTCGAGTTCCCCATTCAAATGCATGTAACAGTGAGAAACGCACTGTCTTGGCGAAAGAAAGCGTTTTTGTACAACTTCATAGAAATAGCTGTAACTTTTGATAGAAGACTCGGATACACATGTTTATGGCTTTATCTTATAGAACTCAAGGTTCCCGTGCTGGGAAAACAGGTTTTGCAGCTGTTTGAGCTAAGATTTCCAAGTTATTCACATAATGAAAACCTATACTTTGTTTCGGTCGAGTTCCCCATTCAAATGCATGTAACAGTGAGAAACGCACTGTCTTGGCGAAAGAAAGCGTTTTTGTACAACTTCATAGAAATAGCTGTAACTTTTGATAGAAGACTCAGACAAACATGTTTATGGCCTTATATTATAGAACTCAAGGTCTCCGTGCTGGGAAAACAGGTTTTGCAGCTGTTTGAGCTAAGATTTCCAAGTTATTCACATAATGAAAACTTGTACTTTGTTTCGGTCGAGTTCCCCATTCAAATGCATGTAACAGTGAGAAACGCACTGTCTTGGCGAAAGAAAGCGTTTTTGTACAACTTCATAGAAATAGCTGTAACTTTTGATAGAAGACTCGGATACACATGTTTATGGCTTTATCTTATAGAACTCAAGGTTCCCGTGCTGGGAAAACAGGTTTTGCAGCTGTTTGAGCTAAGATTTCCAAGTTATTCACATAATGAAAACCTATACTTTGTTTCGGTCGAGTTCCCCATTCAAATGCATGTAACAGTGAGAAACGCACTGTCTTGGCGAAAGAAAGCGTTTTTGTACAACTTCATAGAAATAGCTGTAACTTTTGATAGAAGACTCGGATACACATGTTTATGGCTTTATCTTATAGAACTCAAGGTTCCCGTGCTGGGAAAACAGGTTTTGCAGCTGTTTGAGCTAAGATTTCCAAGTTATTCACATAATGAAAACCTATACTTTGTTTCGGTCGAGTTCCCCATTCAAATGCATGTAACAGTGAGAAACGCACTGTCTTGGCGAAAGAAAGCGTTTTTGTACAACTTCATAGAAATAGCTGTAACTTTTGATAGAAGACTCGGATACACATGTTTATGGCTTTATCTTATAGAACTCAAGGTTCCCGTGCTGGGAAAACAGGTTTTGCAGCTGTTTGAGCTAAGATTTCCAAGTTATTCACATAATGAAAACCTATACTTTGTTTCGGTCGAGTTCCCCATTCAAATGCATGTAACAGTGAGAAACGCACTGTCTTGGCGAAAGAAAGCGTTTTTGTACAACTTCATAGAAATAGCTGTAACTTTTGATAGAAGACTCAGACAAACATGTTTATGGCCTTATATTATAGAACTCAAGGTCCCCGTGCTGGGAAAACAGGTTTTGCAGCTGTTTGAGCTAAGATTTTCAAGTTATTCACATAATGAAAACCTATACTTTGTTTCGGTCGAGTTCCCCATTCAAATGCATGTAACAGTGAGAAACGCACTGTCTTGGCGAAAGAAAGCGTTTTTGTACAACTTCATAGAAATAGCTGTAACTTTTGATAGAAGACTCGGATACACATGTTTATGGCTTTATCTTATAGAACTCAAGGTTCCCGTGCTGGGAAAACAGGTTTTGCAGCTGTTTGAGCTAAGATTTCCAAGTTATTCACATAATGAAAACCTATACTTTGTTTCGGTCGAGTTCCCCATTCAAATGCATGTAACAGTGAGAAACGCACTGTCTTGGCGAAAGAAAGCGTTTTTGTACAACTTCATAGAAATAGCTGTAACTTTTGATAGAAGACTCAGACAAACATGTTTATGGCCTTATATTATAGAACTCAAGGTCCCCGTGCTGGGAAAACAGGTTTTGCAGCTGTTTGAGCTAAGATTTTCAAGTTATTCACATAATGAAAACCTATACTTTGTTTCGGTCGAGTTCCCCATTCAAATGCATGTAACAGTGAGAAACGCACTGTCTTGGCGAAAGAAAGCATTTTTGTACAACTTCATAGAAATAGCTGTAACTTTTGATAGAAGACTCAGACAAACATGTTTATGGCCTTATATTATAGAACTCAAGGTTCCCGTGCTGGGAAAACAGGTTTTGCAGCTGTTTGAGCTAAGATTTCCAAGTTATTCACATAATGAAAACCTATACTTTGTTTCGGTCGAGTTCCCCATTCAAATGCATGTAACAGTGAGAAACGCACTGTCTTGGCGAAAGAAAGCGTTTTTGTACAACTTCATAGAAATAGCTGTAACTTTTGATAGAAGACTCGGATACACATGTTTATGGCTTTATCTTATAGAACTCAAGGTTCCCGTGCTGGGAAAACAGGTTTTGCAGCTGTTTGAGCTAAGATTTCCAAGTTATTCACATAATGAAAACCTATACTTTGTTTCGGTCGAGTTCCCCATTCAAATGCATGTAACAGTGAGAAACGCACTGTCTTGGCGAAAGAAAGCGTTTTTGTACAACTTCATAGAAATAGCTGTAACTTTTGATAGAAGACTCGGATACACATGTTTATGGCTTTATCTTATAGAACTCAAGGTTCCCGTGCTGGGAAAACAGGTTTTGCAGCTGTTTGAGCTAAGATTTCCAAGTTATTCACATAATGAAAACCTATACTTTGTTTCGGTCGAGTTCCCCATTCAAATGCATGTAACAGTGAGAAACGCACTGTCTTGGCGAAAGAAAGCGTTTTTGTACAACTTCATAGAAATAGCTGTAACTTTTGATAGAAGACTCAGACAAACATGTTTATGGCCTTATATTATAGAACTCAAGGTCTCCGTGCTGGGAAAACAGGTTTTGCAGCTGTTTGAGCTAAGATTTCCAAGTTATTCACATAATGAAAACTTGTACTTTGTTTCGGTCGAGTTCCCCATTCAAATGCATGTAACAGTGAGAAACGCACTGTCTTGGCGAAAGAAAGCGTTTTTGTACAACTTCATAGAAATAGCTGTATCTTTTGATAGAAGACTCGGATACACATGTTTATGGCTTTATCTTATAGAACTCAAGGTTCCCGTGCTGGGAAAACAGGTTTTGCAGCTGTTTGAGCTAAGATTTCCAAGTTATTCACATAATGAAAACCTATACTTTGTTTCGGTCGAGTTCCCCATTCAAATGCATGTAACAGTGAGAAACGCACTGTCTTGGCGAAAGAAAGCGTTTTTGTACAACTTCATAGAAATAGCTGTAACTTTTGATAGAAGACTCGGATACACATGTTTATGGCTTTATCTTATAGAACTCAAGGTTCCCGTGCTGGGAAAACAGGTTTTGCAGCTGTTTGAGCTAAGATTTCCAAGTTATTCACATAATGAAAACCTATACTTTGTTTCGGTCGAGTTCCCCATTCAAATGCATGTAACAGTGAGAAACGCACTGTCTTGGCGAAAGAAAGCGTTTTTGTACAACTTCATAGAAATAGCTGTAACTTTTGATAGAAGACTCGGATACACATGTTTATGGCTTTATCTTATAGAACTCAAGGTTCCCGTGCTGGGAAAACAGGTTTTGCAGCTGTTTGAGCTAAGATTTCCAAGTTATTCACATAATGAAAACCTATACTTTGTTTCGGTCGAGTTCCCCATTCAAATGCATGTAACAGTGAGAAACGCACTGTCTTGGCGAAAGAAAGCGTTTTTGTACAACTTCATAGAAATAGCTGTAACTTTTGATAGAAGACTCAGACAAACATGTTTATGGCCTTATATTATAGAACTCAAGGTCCCCGTGCTGGGAAAACAGGTTTTGCAGCTGTTTGAGCTAAGATTTTCAAGTTATTCACATAATGAAAACCTATACTTTGTTTCGGTCGAGTTCCCCATTCAAATGCATGTAACAGTGAGAAACGCACTGTCTTGGCGAAAGAAAGCATTTTTGTACAACTTCATAGAAATAGCTGTAACTTTTGATAGAAGACTCAGACAAACATGTTTATGGCCTTATATTATAGAACTCAAGGTCCCCGTGCTGGGAAAACAGGTTTTGCAGCTGTTTGAGCTAAGATTTCCAAGTTATTCACATAATGAAAACCTATACTTTGTTTCGGTCGAGTTCCCCATTCAAATGCATGTAACAGTGAGAAACGCACTGTCTTGGCGAAAGAAAGCGTTTTTGTACAACTTCATAGAAATAGCTGTAACGTTTGATAGAAGACTCGGATACACATGTTTATGGCTTTATCTTATAGAACTCAAGGTTCCCGTGCTGGGAAAACAGGTTTTGCAGCTGTTTGAGCTAAGATTTCCAAGTTATTCACATAATGAAAACCTATACTTTGTTTCGGTCGAGTTCCCCATTCAAATGCATGTAACAGTGAGAAACGCACTGTCTTGGCGAAAGAAAGCGTTTTTGTACAACTTCATAGAAATAGCTGTAACTTTTGATAGAAGACTCAGACAAACATGTTTATGGCCTTATATTATAGAACTCAAGGTCCCCGTGCTGGGAAAACAGGTTTTGCAGCTGTTTGAGCTAAGATTTCCAAGTTATTCACATAATGAAAACCTATACTTTGTTTCGGTCGAGTTCCCCATTCAAATGCATGTAACAGTGAGAAACGCACTGTCTTGGCGAAAGAAAGCGTTTTTGTACAACTTCATAGAAATAGCTGTAACTTTTGATAGAAGACTCAGACAAACATGTTTATGGCCTTATATTATAGAACTCAAGGTCTCCGTGCTGGGAAAACAGGTTTTGCAGCTGTTTGAGCTAAGATTTCCAAGTTATTCACATAATGAAAACTTGTACTTTGTTTCGGTCGAGTTCCCCATTCAAATGCATGTAACAGTGAGAAACGCACTGTCTTGGCGAAAGAAAGCGTTTTTGTACAACTTCATAGAAATAGCTGTAACTTTTGATAGAAGACTCGGATACACATGTTTATGGCTTTATCTTATAGAACTCAAGGTTCCCGTGCTGGGAAAACAGGTTTTGCAGCTGTTTGAGCTAAGATTTCCAAGTTATTCACATAATGAAAACCTATACTTTGTTTCGGTCGAGTTCCCCATTCAAATGCATGTAACAGTGAGAAACGCACTGTCTTGGCGAAAGAAAGCGTTTTTGTACAACTTCATAGAAATAGCTGTAACTTTTGATAGAAGACTCGGATACACATGTTTATGGCTTTATCTTATAGAACTCAAGGTCCCCGTGCTGGGAAAACAGGTTTTGCAGCTGTTTGAGCTAAGATTTCCAAGTTATTCACATAATGAAAACTTGTACTTTGTTTCGGTCGAGTTCCCCATTCAAATGCATGTAACAGTGAGAAACGCACTGTCTTGGCGAAAGAAAGCGTTTTTGTACAACTTCATATGAATAGCTGTAACTTTTGATAGAAGACTCGGATACACATGTTTATGGCTTTATCTTATAGAACTCAAGGTTCCCGTGCTGGGAAAACAGGTTTTGCAGCTGTTTGAGCTAAGATTTCCAAGTTATTCACATAATGAAAACCTATACTTTGTTTCGGTCGAGTTCCCCATTCAAATGCATGTAACAGTGAGAAACGCACTGTCTTGGCGAAAGAAAGCGTTTTTGTACAACTTCATAGAAATAGCTGTAACTTTTGATAGAAGACTCGGATACACATGTTTATGGCTTTATCTTATAGAACTCAAGGTTCCCGTGCTGGGAAAACAGGTTTTGCAGCTGTTTGAGCTAAGATTTCCAAGTTATTCACATAATGAAAACCTATACTTTGTTTCGGTCGAGTTCCCCATTCAAATGCATGTAACAGTGAGAAACGCACTGTCTTGGCGAAAGAAAGCGTTTTTGTACAACTTCATAGAAATAGCTGTAACTTTTGATAGAAGACTCAGACAAACATGTTTATGGCCTTATATTATAGAACTCAAGGTCTCCGTGCTGGGAAAACAGGTTTTGCAGCTGTTTGAGCTAAGATTTCCAAGTTATTCACATAATGAAAACTTGTACTTTGTTTCGGTCGAGTTCCCCATTCAAATGCATGTAACAGTGAGAAACGCACTGTCTTGGCGAAAGAAAGCGTTTTTGTACAACTTCATAGAAATAGCTGTATCTTTTGATAGAAGACTCGGATACACATGTTTATGGCTTTATCTTATAGAACTCAAGGTTCCCGTGCTGGGAAAACAGGTTTTGCAGCTGTTTGAGCTAAGATTTCCAAGTTATTCACATAATGAAAACCTATACTTTGTTTCGGTCGAGTTCCCCATTCAAATGCATGTAACAGTGAGAAACGCACTGTCTTGGCGAAAGAAAGCGTTTTTGTACAACTTCATAGAAATAGCTGTAACTTTTGATAGAAGACTCGGATACACATGTTTATGGCTTTATCTTATAGAACTCAAGGTTCCCGTGCTGGGAAAACAGGTTTTGCAGCTGTTTGAGCTAAGATTTCCAAGTTATTCACATAATGAAAACCTATACTTTGTTTCGGTCGAGTTCCCCATTCAAATGCATGTAACAGTGAGAAACGCACTGTCTTGGCGAAAGAAAGCGTTTTTGTACAACTTCATAGAAATAGCTGTAACTTTTGATAGAAGACTCGGATACACATGTTTATGGCTTTATCTTATAGAACTCAAGGTTCCCGTGCTGGGAAAACAGGTTTTGCAGCTGTTTGAGCTAAGATTTCCAAGTTATTCACATAATGAAAACCTATACTTTGTTTCGGTCGAGTTCCCCATTCAAATGCATGTAACAGTGAGAAACGCACTGTCTTGGCGAAAGAAAGCGTTTTTGTACAACTTCATAGAAATAGCTGTAACTTTTGATAGAAGACTCAGACAAACATGTTTATGGCCTTATATTATAGAACTCAAGGTCCCCGTGCTGGGAAAACAGGTTTTGCAGCTGTTTGAGCTAAGATTTTCAAGTTATTCACATAATGAAAACCTATACTTTGTTTCGGTCGAGTTCCCCATTCAAATGCATGTAACAGTGAGAAACGCACTGTCTTGGCGAAAGAAAGCATTTTTGTACAACTTCATAGAAATAGCTGTAACTTTTGATAGAAGACTCAGACAAACATGTTTATGGCCTTATATTATAGAACTCAAGGTCCCCGTGCTGGGAAAACAGGTTTTGCAGCTGTTTGAGCTAAGATTTCCAAGTTATTCACATAATGAAAACCTATACTTTGTTTCGGTCGAGTTCCCCATTCAAATGCATGTAACAGTGAGAAACGCACTGTCTTGGCGAAAGAAAGCGTTTTTGTACAACTTCATAGAAATAGCTGTAACGTTTGATAGAAGACTCGGATACACATGTTTATGGCTTTATCTTATAGAACTCAAGGTTCCCGTGCTGGGAAAACAGGTTTTGCAGCTGTTTGAGCTAAGATTTCCAAGTTATTCACATAATGAAAACCTATACTTTGTTTCGGTCGAGTTCCCCATTCAAATGCATGTAACAGTGAGAAACGCACTGTCTTGGCGAAAGAAAGCGTTTTTGTACAACTTCATAGAAATAGCTGTAACTTTTGATAGAAGACTCAGACAAACATGTTTATGGCCTTATATTATAGAACTCAAGGTCCCCGTGCTGGGAAAACAGGTTTTGCAGCTGTTTGAGCTAAGATTTCCAAGTTATTCACATAATGAAAACCTATACTTTGTTTCGGTCGAGTTCCCCATTCAAATGCATGTAACAGTGAGAAACGCACTGTCTTGGCGAAAGAAAGCATTTTTGTACAACTTCATAGAAATAGCTGTAACTTTTGATAGAAGACTCAGACAAACATGTTTATGGCCTTATATTATAGAACTCAAGGTCCCCGTGCTGGGAAAATAGGTTTTGCAGCTGTTTGAGCTAAGATTTCCAAGTTATTCACATAATGAAAACCTATACTTTGTTTCGGTCGAGTTCCCCATTCAAATGCATGTAACAGTGAGAAACGCACTGTCTTGGCGAAAGAAAGCGTTTTTGTACAACTTCATAGAAATAGCTGTAACTTTTGATAGAAGACTCAGACAAACATGTTTATGGCCTTATATTATAGAACTCAAGGTCTCCGTGCTGGGAAAACAGGTTTTGCAGCTGTTTGAGCTAAGATTTCCAAGTTATTCACATAATGAAAACTTGTACTTTGTTTCGGTCGAGTTCCCCATTCAAATGCATGTAACAGTGAGAAACGCACTGTCTTGGCGAAAGAAAGCGTTTTTGTACAACTTCATAGAAATAGCTGTAACTTTTGATAGAAGACTCGGATACACATGTTTATGGCTTTATCTTATAGAACTCAAGGTTCCCGTGCTGGGAAAACAGGTTTTGCAGCTGTTTGAGCTAAGATTTCCAAGTTATTCACATAATGAAAACCTATACTTTGTTTCGGTCGAGTTCCCCATTCAAATGCATGTAACAGTGAGAAACGCACTGTCTTGGCGAAAGAAAGCGTTTTTGTACAACTTCATAGAAATAGCTGTAACTTTTGATAGAAGATTCGGATACACATGTTTATGGCTTTATCTTATAGAACTCAAGGTTCCCGTGCTGGGAAAACAGGTTTTGCAGCTGTTTGAGCTAAGATTTCCAAGTTATTCACATAATGAAAACCTATACTTTGTTTCGGTCGAGTTCCCCATTCAAATGCATGTAACAGTGAGAAACGCACTGTCTTGGCGAAAGAAAGCGTTTTTGTACAACTTCATAGAAATAGCTGTAACTTTTGATAGAAGACTCAGACAAACATGTTTATGGCCTTATATTATAGAACTCAAGGTCCCCGTGCTGGGAAAACAGGTTTTGCAGCTGTTTGAGCTAAGATTTTCAAGTTATTCACATAATGAAAACCTATACTTTGTTTCGGTCGAGTTCCCCATTCAAATGCATGTAACAGTGAGAAACGCACTGTCTTGGCGAAAGAAAGCATTTTTGTACAACTTCATAGAAATAGCTGTAACTTTTGATAGAAGACTCAGACAAACATGTTTATGGCCTTATATTATAGAACTCAAGGTCCCCGTGCTGGGAAAACAGGTTTTGCAGCTGTTTGAGCTAAGATTTCCAAGTTATTCACATAATGAAAACCTATACTTTGTTTCGGTCGAGTTCCCCATTCAAATGCATGTAACAGTGAGAAACGCACTGTCTTGGCGAAAGAAAGCGTTTTTGTACAACTTCATAGAAATAGCTGTAACGTTTGATAGAAGACTCGGATACACATGTTTATGGCTTTATCTTATAGAACTCAAGGTTCCCGTGCTGGGAAAACAGGTTTTGCAGCTGTTTGAGCTAAGATTTCCAAGTTATTCACATAATGAAAACCTATACTTTGTTTCGGTCGAGTTCCCCATTCAAATGCATGTAACAGTGAGAAACGCACTGTCTTGGCGAAAGAAAGCGTTTTTGTACAACTTCATAGAAATAGCTGTAACTTTTGATAGAAGACTCAGACAAACATGTTTATGGCCTTATATTATAGAACTCAAGGTCCCCGTGCTGGGAAAACAGGTTTTGCAGCTGTTTGAGCTAAGATTTCCAAGTTATTCACATAATGAAAACCTATACTTTGTTTCGGTCGAGTTCCCCATTCAAATGCATGTAACAGTGAGAAACGCACTGTCTTGGCGAAAGAAAGCATTTTTGTACAACTTCATAGAAATAGCTGTAACTTTTGATAGAAGACTCAGACAAACATGTTTATGGCCTTATATTATAGAACTCAAGGTCCCCGTGCTGGGAAAACAGGTTTTGCAGCTGTTTGAGCTAAGATTTCCAAGTTATTCACATAATGAAAACCTATACTTTGTTTCGGTCGAGTTCCCCATTCAAATGCATGTAACAGTGAGAAACGCACTGTCTTGGCGAAAGAAAGCGTTTTTGTACAACTTCATAGAAATAGCTGTAACTTTTGATAGAAGACTCAGACAAACATGTTTATGGCCTTATATTATAGAACTCAAGGTCTCCGTGCTGGGAAAACAGGTTTTGCAGCTGTTTGAGCTAAGATTTCCAAGTTATTCACATAATGAAAACTTGTACTTTGTTTCGGTCGAGTTCCCCATTCAAATGCATGTAACAGTGAGAAACGCACTGTCTTGGCGAAAGAAAGCGTTTTTGTACAACTTCATAGAAATAGCTGTAACTTTTGATAGAAGACTCGGATACACATGTTTATGGCTTTATCTTATAGAACTCAAGGTTCCCGTGCTGGGAAAACAGGTTTTGCAGCTGTTTGAGCTAAGATTTCCAAGTTATTCACATAATGAAAACCTATACTTTGTTTCGGTCGAGTTCCCCATTCAAATGCATGTAACAGTGAGAAACGCACTGTCTTGGCGAAAGAAAGCGTTTTTGTACAACTTTATAGAAATAGCTGTAACTTTTGATAGAAGACTCGGATACACATGTTTATGGCTTTATCTTATAGAACTCAAGGTTCCCGTGCTGGGAAAACAGGTTTTGCAGCTGTTTGAGCTAAGATTTCCAAGTTATTCACATAATGAAAACCTATACTTTGTTTCGGTCGAGTTCCCCATTCAAATGCATGTAACAGTGAGAAACGCACTGTCTTGGCGAAAGAAAGCGTTTTTGTACAACTTCATAGAAATAGCTGTAACTTTTGATAGAAGACTCAGACAAACATGTTTATGGCCTTATATTATAGAACTCAAGGTCTCCGTGCTGGGAAAACAGGTTTTGCAGCTGTTTGAGCTAAGATTTCCAAGTTATTCACATAATGAAAACCTATACTTTGTTTCGGTCGAGTTCCCCATTCAAATGCATGTAACAGTGAGAAACGCACTGTCTTGGCGAAAGAAAGCGTTTTTGTACAACTTCATAGAAATAGCTGTAACTTTTGATAGAAGACTCGGATACACATGTTTATGGCTTTATCTTATAGAACTCAAGGTTCCCGTGCTGGGAAAACAGGTTTTGCAGCTGTTTGAGCTAAGATTTCCAAGTTATTCACATAATGAAAACCTATACTTTGTTTCGGTCGAGTTCCCCATTCAAATGCATGTAACAGTGAGAAACGCACTGTCTTGGCGAAAGAAAGCGTTTTTGTACAACTTCATAGAAATAGCTGTAACTTTTGATAGAAGACTCGGATACACATGTTTATGGCTTTATCTTATAGAACTCAAGGTTCCCGTGCTGGGAAAACAGGTTTTGCAGCTGTTTGAGCTAAGATTTCCAAGTTATTCACATAATGAAAACCTATACTTTGTTTCGGTCGAGTTCCCCATTCAAATGCATGTAACAGTGAGAAACGCACTGTCTTGGCGAAAGAAAGCGTTTTTGTACAACTTTATAGAAATAGCTGTAACTTTTGATAGAAGACTCGGATACACATGTTTATGGCTTTATCTTATAGAACTCAAGGTTCCCGTGCTGGGAAAACAGGTTTTGCAGCTGTTTGAGCTAAGATTTCCAAGTTATTCACATAATGAAAACCTATACTTTGTTTCGGTCGAGTTCCCCATTCAAATGCATGTAACAGTGAGAAACGCACTGTCTTGGCGAAAGAAAGCGTTTTTGTACAACTTCATAGAAATAGCTGTAACTTTTGATAGAAGACTCGGATACACATGTTTATGGCTTTATCTTATAGAACTCAAGGTTCCCGTGCTGGGAAAACAGGTTTTGCAGCTGTTTGAGCTAAGATTTCCAAGTTATTCACATAATGAAAACCTATACTTTGTTTCGGTCGAGTTCCCCATTCAAATGCATGTAACAGTGAGAAACGCACTGTCTTGGCGAAAGAAAGCGTTTTTGTACAACTTCATAGAAATAGCTGTAACTTTTGATAGAAGACTCAGACAAACATGTTTATGGCCTTATATTATAGAACTCAAGGTCCCCGTGCTGGGAAAACAGGTTTTGCAGCTGTTTGAGCTAAGATTTCCAAGTTATTCACATAATGAAAACCTATACTTTGTTTCGGTCGAGTTCCCCATTCAAATGCATGTAACAGTGAGAAACGCACTGTCTTGGCGAAAGAAAGCGTTTTTGTACAACTTCATAGAAATAGCTGTAACTTTTGATAGAAGACTCGGATACACATGTTTATGGCTTTATCTTATAGAACTCAAGGTTCCCGTGCTGGGAAAACAGGTTTTGCAGCTGTTTGAGCTAAGATTTCCAAGTTATTCACATAATGAAAACCTATACTTTGTTTCGGTCGAGTTCCCCATTCAAATGCATGTAACAGTGAGAAACGCACTGTCTTGGCGAAAGAAAGCGTTTTTGTACAACTTCATAGAAATAGCTGTAACTTTTGATAGAAGACTCAGACAAACATGTTTATGGCTTTATCTTATAGAACTCAAGGTTCCCGTGCTGGGAAAACAGGTTTTGCAGCTGTTTGAGCTAAGATTTCCAAGTTATTCACATAATGAAAACCTATACTTTGTTTCGGTCGAGTTCCCCATTCAAATGCATGTAACAGTGAGAAACGCACTGTCTTGGCGAAAGAAAGCGTTTTTGTACAACTTCATATGAATAGCTGTAACTTTTGATAGAAGACTCGGATACACATGTTTATGGCTTTATCTTATAGAACTCAAGGTTCCCGTGCTGGGAAAACAGGTTTTGCAGCTGTTTGAGCTAAGATTTCCAAGTTATTCACATAATGAAAACTTGTACTTTGTTTCGGTCGAGTTCCCCATTCAAATGCATGTAACAGTGAGAAACGCACTGTCTTGGCGAAAGAAAGCGTTTTTGTACAACTTCATATGAATAGCTGTAACTTTTGATAGAAGACTCGGATACACATGTTTATGGCTTTATCTTATAGAACTCAAGGTTCCCGTGCTGGGAAAACAGGTTTTGCAGCTGTTTGAGCTAAGATTTCCAAGTTATTCACATAATGAAAACCTATACTTTGTTTCGGTCGAGTTCCCCATTCAAATGCATGTAACAGTGAGAAACGCACTGTCTTGGCGAAAGAAAGCGTTTTTGTACAACTTCATAGAAATAGCTGTAACTTTTGATAGAAGACTCGGATACACATGTTTATGGCTTTATCTTATAGAACTCAAGGTTCCCGTGCTGGGAAAACAGGTTTTGCAGCTGTTTGAGCTAAGATTTCCAAGTTATTCACATAATGAAAACCTATACTTTGTTTCGGTCGAGTTCCCCATTCAAATGCATGTAACAGTGAGAAACGCACTGTCTTGGCGAAAGAAAGCGTTTTTGTACAACTTTATAGAAATAGCTGTAACTTTTGATAGAAGACTCGGATACACATGTTTATGGCTTTATCTTATAGAACTCAAGGTTCCCGTGCTGGGAAAACAGGTTTTGCAGCTGTTTGAGCTAAGATTTCCAAGTTATTCACATAATGAAAACCTATACTTTGTTTCGGTCGAGTTCCCCATTCAAATGCATGTAACAGTGAGAAACGCACTGTCTTGGCGAAAGAAAGCGTTTTTGTACAACTTCATAGAAATAGCTGTAACTTTTGATAGAAGACTCGGATACACATGTTTATGGCTTTATCTTATAGAACTCAAGGTTCCCGTGCTGGGAAAACAGGTTTTGCAGCTGTTTGAGCTAAGATTTCCAAGTTATTCACATAATGAAAACCTATACTTTGTTTCGGTCGAGTTCCCCATTCAAATGCATGTAACAGTGAGAAACGCACTGTCTTGGCGAAAGAAAGCGTTTTTGTACAACTTCATAGAAATAGCTGTAACTTTTGATAGAAGACTCAGACAAACATGTTTATGGCCTTATATTATAGAACTCAAGGTCCCCGTGCTGGGAAAACAGGTTTTGCAGCTGTTTGAGCTAAGATTTCCAAGTTATTCACATAATGAAAACCTATACTTTGTTTCGGTCGAGTTCCCCATTCAAATGCATGTAACAGTGAGAAACGCACTGTCTTGGCGAAAGAAAGCGTTTTTGTACAACTTCATAGAAATAGCTGTAACTTTTGATAGAAGACTCAGACAAACATGTTTATGGCTTTATCTTATAGAACTCAAGGTCCCCGTGCTGGGAAAACAGGTTTTGCAGCTGTTTGAGCTAAGATTTCCAAGTTATTCACATAATGAAAACTTGTACTTTGTTTCGGTCGAGTTCCCCATTCAAATGCATGTAACAGTGAGAAACGCACTGTCTTGGCGAAAGAAAGCGTTTTTGTACAACTTCATATGAATAGCTGTAACTTTTGATAGAAGACTCGGATACACATGTTTATGGCTTTATCTTATAGAACTCAAGGTTCCCGTGCTGGGAAAACAGGTTTTGCAGCTGTTTGAGCTAAGATTTCCAAGTTATTCACATAATGAAAACCTATACTTTGTTTCGGTCGAGTTCCCCATTCAAATGCATGTAACAGTGAGAAACGCACTGTCTTGGCGAAAGAAAGCGTTTTTGTACAACTTCATAGAAATAGCTGTAACTTTTGATAGAAGACTCGGATACACATGTTTATGGCTTTATCTTATAGAACTCAAGGTTCCCGTGCTGGGAAAACAGGTTTTGCAGCTGTTTGAGCTAAGATTTCCAAGTTATTCACATAATGAAAACCTATACTTTGTTTCGGTCGAGTTCCCCATTCAAATGCATGTAACAGTGAGAAACGCACTGTCTTGGCGAAAGAAAGCGTTTTTGTACAACTTCATAGAAATAGCTGTAACTTTTGATAGAAGACTCAGACAAACATGTTTATGGCCTTATATTATAGAACTCAAGGTCTCCGTGCTGGGAAAACAGGTTTTGCAGCTGTTTGAGCTAAGATTTCCAAGTTATTCACATAATGAAAACTTGTACTTTGTTTCGGTCGAGTTCCCCATTCAAATGCATGTAACAGTGAGAAACGCACTGTCTTGGCGAAAGAAAGCGTTTTTGTACAACTTCATAGAAATAGCTGTATCTTTTGATAGAAGACTCGGATACACATGTTTATGGCTTTATCTTATAGAACTCAAGGTTCCCGTGCTGGGAAAACAGGTTTTGCAGCTGTTTGAGCTAAGATTTCCAAGTTATTCACATAATGAAAACCTATACTTTGTTTCGGTCGAGTTCCCCATTCAAATGCATGTAACAGTGAGAAACGCACTGTCTTGGCGAAAGAAAGCGTTTTTGTACAACTTCATAGAAATAGCTGTAACTTTTGATAGAAGACTCGGATACACATGTTTATGGCTTTATCTTATAGAACTCAAGGTTCCCGTGCTGGGAAAACAGGTTTTGCAGCTGTTTGAGCTAAGATTTCCAAGTTATTCACATAATGAAAACCTATACTTTGTTTCGGTCGAGTTCCCCATTCAAATGCATGTAACAGTGAGAAACGCACTGTCTTGGCGAAAGAAAGCGTTTTTGTACAACTTCATAGAAATAGCTGTAACTTTTGATAGAAGACTCGGATACACATGTTTATGGCTTTATCTTATAGAACTCAAGGTTCCCGTGCTGGGAAAACAGGTTTTGCAGCTGTTTGAGCTAAGATTTCCAAGTTATTCACATAATGAAAACCTATACTTTGTTTCGGTCGAGTTCCCCATTCAAATGCATGTAACAGTGAGAAACGCACTGTCTTGGCGAAAGAAAGCGTTTTTGTACAACTTCATAGAAATAGCTGTAACTTTTGATAGAAGACTCAGACAAACATGTTTATGGCCTTATATTATAGAACTCAAGGTCCCCGTGCTGGGAAAACAGGTTTTGCAGCTGTTTGAGCTAAGATTTTCAAGTTATTCACATAATGAAAACCTATACTTTGTTTCGGTCGAGTTCCCCATTCAAATGCATGTAACAGTGAGAAACGCACTGTCTTGGCGAAAGAAAGCATTTTTGTACAACTTCATAGAAATAGCTGTAACTTTTGATAGAAGACTCAGACAAACATGTTTATGGCCTTATATTATAGAACTCAAGGTCCCCGTGCTGGGAAAACAGGTTTTGCAGCTGTTTGAGCTAAGATTTCCAAGTTATTCACATAATGAAAACCTATACTTTGTTTCGGTCGAGTTCCCCATTCAAATGCATGTAACAGTGAGAAACGCACTGTCTTGGCGAAAGAAAGCGTTTTTGTACAACTTCATAGAAATAGCTGTAACGTTTGATAGAAGACTCGGATACACATGTTTATGGCTTTATCTTATAGAACTCAAGGTTCCCGTGCTGGGAAAACAGGTTTTGCAGCTGTTTGAGCTAAGATTTCCAAGTTATTCACATAATGAAAACCTATACTTTGTTTCGGTCGAGTTCCCCATTCAAATGCATGTAACAGTGAGAAACGCACTGTCTTGGCGAAAGAAAGCGTTTTTGTACAACTTCATAGAAATAGCTGTAACTTTTGATAGAAGACTCAGACAAACATGTTTATGGCCTTATATTATAGAACTCAAGGTCCCCGTGCTGGGAAAACAGGTTTTGCAGCTGTTTGAGCTAAGATTTCCAAGTTATTCACATAATGAAAACCTATACTTTGTTTCGGTCGAGTTCCCCATTCAAATGCATGTAACAGTGAGAAACGCACTGTCTTGGCGAAAGAAAGCATTTTTGTACAACTTCATAGAAATAGCTGTAACTTTTGATAGAAGACTCAGACAAACATGTTTATGGCCTTATATTATAGAACTCAAGGTCCCCGTGCTGGGAAAATAGGTTTTGCAGCTGTTTGAGCTAAGATTTCCAAGTTATTCACATAATGAAAACCTATACTTTGTTTCGGTCGAGTTCCCCATTCAAATGCATGTAACAGTGAGAAACGCACTGTCTTGGCGAAAGAAAGCGTTTTTGTACAACTTCATAGAAATAGCTGTAACTTTTGATAGAAGACTCAGACAAACATGTTTATGGCCTTATATTATAGAACTCAAGGTCCCCGTGCTGGGAAAACAGGTTTTGCAGCTGTTTGAGCTAAGATTTCCAAGTTATTCACATAATGAAAACCTATACTTTGTTTCGGTCGAGTTCCCCATTCAAATGCATGTAACAGTGAGAAACGCACTGTCTTGGCGAAAGAAAGCGTTTTTGTACAACTTCATAGAAATAGCTGTAACGTTTGATAGAAGACTCGGATACACATGTTTATGGCTTTATCTTATAGAACTCAAGGTTCCCGTGCTGGGAAAACAGGTTTTGCAGCTGTTTGAGCTAAGATTTCCAAGTTATTCACATAATGAAAACCTATACTTTGTTTCGGTCGAGTTCCCCATTCAAATGCATGTAACAGTGAGAAACGCACTGTCTTGGCGAAAGAAAGCGTTTTTGTACAACTTCATAGAAATAGCTGTAACTTTTGATAGAAGACTCAGACAAACATGTTTATGGCCTTATATTATAGAACTCAAGGTCCCCGTGCTGGGAAAACAGGTTTTGCAGCTGTTTGAGCTAAGATTTCCAAGTTATTCACATAATGAAAACCTATACTTTGTTTCGGTCGAGTTCCCCATTCAAATGCATGTAACAGTGAGAAACGCACTGTCTTGGCGAAAGAAAGCATTTTTGTACAACTTCATAGAAATAGCTGTAACTTTTGATAGAAGACTCAGACAAACATGTTTATGGCCTTATATTATAGAACTCAAGGTCCCCGTGCTGGGAAAACAGGTTTTGCAGCTGTTTGAGCTAAGATTTCCAAGTTATTCACATAATGAAAACCTATACTTTGTTTCGGTCGAGTTCCCCATTCAAATGCATGTAACAGTGAGAAACGCACTGTCTTGGCGAAAGAAAGCATTTTTGTACAACTTCATAGAAATAGCTGTAACTTTTGATAGAAGACTCAGACAAACATGTTTATGGCCTTATATTATAGAACTCAAGGTCCCCGTGCTGGGAAAATAGGTTTTGCAGCTGTTTGAGCTAAGATTTCCAAGTTATTCACATAATGAAAACCTATACTTTGTTTCGGTCGAGTTCCCCATTCAAATGCATGTAACAGTGAGAAACGCACTGTCTTGGCGAAAGAAAGCGTTTTTGTACAACTTCATAGAAATAGCTGTAACTTTTGATAGAAGACTCAGACAAACATGTTTATGGCCTTATATTATAGAACTCAAGGTCCCCGTGCTGGGAAAACAGGTTTTGCAGCTGTTTGAGCTAAGATTTCCAAGTTATTCACATAATGAAAACCTATACTTTGTTTCGGTCGAGTTCCCCATTCAAATGCATGTAACAGTGAGAAACGCACTGTCTTGGCGAAAGAAAGCGTTTTTGTACAACTTCATAGAAATAGCTGTAACGTTTGATAGAAGACTCGGATACACATGTTTATGGCTTTATCTTATAGAACTCAAGGTTCCCGTGCTGGGAAAACAGGTTTTGCAGCTGTTTGAGCTAAGATTTCCAAGTTATTCACATAATGAAAACCTATACTTTGTTTCGGTCGAGTTCCCCATTCAAATGCATGTAACAGTGAGAAACGCACTGTCTTGGCGAAAGAAAGCGTTTTTGTACAACTTCATAGAAATAGCTGTAACTTTTGATAGAAGACTCAGACAAACATGTTTATGGCCTTATATTATAGAACTCAAGGTCCCCGTGCTGGGAAAACAGGTTTTGCAGCTGTTTGAGCTAAGATTTCCAAGTTATTCACATAATGAAAACCTATACTTTGTTTCGGTCGAGTTCCCCATTCAAATGCATGTAACAGTGAGAAACGCACTGTCTTGGCGAAAGAAAGCATTTTTGTACAACTTCATAGAAATAGCTGTAACTTTTGATAGAAGACTCAGACAAACATGTTTATGGCCTTATATTATAGAACTCAAGGTCCCCGTGCTGGGAAAATAGGTTTTGCAGCTGTTTGAGCTAAGATTTCCAAGTTATTCACATAATGAAAACCTATACTTTGTTTCGGTCGAGTTCCCCATTCAAATGCATGTAACAGTGAGAAACGCACTGTCTTGGCGAAAGAAAGCGTTTTTGTACAACTTCATAGAAATAGCTGTAACTTTTGATAGAAGACTCAGACAAACATGTTTATGGCCTTATATTATAGAACTCAAGGTCTCCGTGCTGGGAAAACAGGTTTTGCAGCTGTTTGAGCTAAGATTTCCAAGTTATTCACATAATGAAAACTTGTACTTTGTTTCGGTCGAGTTCCCCATTCAAATGCATGTAACAGTGAGAAACGCACTGTCTTGGCGAAAGAAAGCGTTTTTGTACAACTTCATAGAAATAGCTGTAACTTTTGATAGAAGACTCGGATACACATGTTTATGGCTTTATCTTATAGAACTCAAGGTTCCCGTGCTGGGAAAACAGGTTTTGCAGCTGTTTGAGCTAAGATTTCCAAGTTATTCACATAATGAAAACCTATACTTTGTTTCGGTCGAGTTCCCCATTCAAATGCATGTAACAGTGAGAAACGCACTGTCTTGGCGAAAGAAAGCGTTTTTGTACAACTTCATAGAAATAGCTGTAACTTTTGATAGAAGACTCGGATACACATGTTTATGGCTTTATCTTATAGAACTCAAGGTTCCCGTGCTGGGAAAACAGGTTTTGCAGCTGTTTGAGCTAAGATTTCCAAGTTATTCACATAATGAAAACCTATACTTTGTTTCGGTCGAGTTCCCCATTCAAATGCATGTAACAGTGAGAAACGCACTGTCTTGGCGAAAGAAAGCGTTTTTGTACAACTTCATAGAAATAGCTGTAACTTTTGATAGAAGACTCAGACAAACATGTTTATGGCCTTATATTATAGAACTCAAGGTCCCCGTGCTGGGAAAACAGGTTTTGCAGCTGTTTGAGCTAAGATTTTCAAGTTATTCACATAATGAAAACCTATACTTTGTTTCGGTCGAGTTCCCCATTCAAATGCATGTAACAGTGAGAAACGCACTGTCTTGGCGAAAGAAAGCATTTTTGTACAACTTCATAGAAATAGCTGTAACTTTTGATAGAAGACTCAGACAAACATGTTTATGGCCTTATATTATAGAACTCAAGGTCCCCGTGCTGGGAAAACAGGTTTTGCAGCTGTTTGAGCTAAGATTTCCAAGTTATTCACATAATGAAAACCTATACTTTGTTTCGGTCGAGTTCCCCATTCAAATGCATGTAACAGTGAGAAACGCACTGTCTTGGCGAAAGAAAGCGTTTTTGTACAACTTCATAGAAATAGCTGTAACGTTTGATAGAAGACTCGGATACACATGTTTATGGCTTTATCTTATAGAACTCAAGGTTCCCGTGCTGGGAAAACAGGTTTTGCAGCTGTTTGAGCTAAGATTTCCAAGTTATTCACATAATGAAAACCTATACTTTGTTTCGGTCGAGTTCCCCATTCAAATGCATGTAACAGTGAGAAACGCACTGTCTTGGCGAAAGAAAGCGTTTTTGTACAACTTCATAGAAATAGCTGTAACTTTTGATAGAAGACTCAGACAAACATGTTTATGGCCTTATATTATAGAACTCAAGGTCCCCGTGCTGGGAAAACAGGTTTTGCAGCTGTTTGAGCTAAGATTTCCAAGTTATTCACATAATGAAAACCTATACTTTGTTTCGGTCGAGTTCCCCATTCAAATGCATGTAACAGTGAGAAACGCACTGTCTTGGCGAAAGAAAGCATTTTTGTACAACTTCATAGAAATAGCTGTAACTTTTGATAGAAGACTCGGATACACATGTTTATGGCTTTATCTTATAGAACTCAAGGTTCCCGTGCTGGGAAAACAGGTTTTGCAGCTGTTTGAGCTAAGATTTCCAAGTTATTCACATAATGAAAACCTATACTTTGTTTCGGTCGAGTTCCCCATTCAAATGCATGTAACAGTGAGAAACGCACTGTCTTGGCGAAAGAAAGCGTTTTTGTACAACTTCATAGAAATAGCTGTAACTTTTGATAGAAGACTCGGATACACATGTTTATGGCTTTATCTTATAGAACTCAAGGTTCCCGTGCTGGGAAAACAGGTTTTGCAGCTGTTTGAGCTAAGATTTCCAAGTTATTCACATAATGAAAACCTATACTTTGTTTCGGTCGAGTTCCCCATTCAAATGCATGTAACAGTGAGAAACGCACTGTCTTGGCGAAAGAAAGCGTTTTTGTACAACTTCATAGAAATAGCTGTAACTTTTGATAGAAGACTCAGACAAACATGTTTATGGCCTTATATTATAGAACTCAAGGTCCCCGTGCTGGGAAAACAGGTTTTGCAGCTGTTTGAGCTAAGATTTTCAAGTTATTCACATAATGAAAACCTATACTTTGTTTCGGTCGAGTTCCCCATTCAAATGCATGTAACAGTGAGAAACGCACTGTCTTGGCGAAAGAAAGCATTTTTGTACAACTTCATAGAAATAGCTGTAACTTTTGATAGAAGACTCAGACAAACATGTTTATGGCCTTATATTATAGAACTCAAGGTCCCCGTGCTGGGAAAACAGGTTTTGCAGCTGTTTGAGCTAAGATTTCCAAGTTATTCACATAATGAAAACCTATACTTTGTTTCGGTCGAGTTCCCCATTCAAATGCATGTAACAGTGAGAAACGCACTGTCTTGGCGAAAGAAAGCGTTTTTGTACAACTTCATAGAAATAGCTGTAACGTTTGATAGAAGACTCGGATACACATGTTTATGGCTTTATCTTATAGAACTCAAGGTTCCCGTGCTGGGAAAACAGGTTTTGCAGCTGTTTGAGCTAAGATTTCCAAGTTATTCACATAATGAAAACCTATACTTTGTTTCGGTCGAGTTCCCCATTCAAATGCATGTAACAGTGAGAAACGCACTGTCTTGGCGAAAGAAAGCGTTTTTGTACAACTTCATAGAAATAGCTGTAACTTTTGATAGAAGACTCAGACAAACATGTTTATGGCCTTATATTATAGAACTCAAGGTCCCCGTGCTGGGAAAACAGGTTTTGCAGCTGTTTGAGCTAAGATTTCCAAGTTATTCACATAATGAAAACCTATACTTTGTTTCGGTCGAGTTCCCCATTCAAATGCATGTAACAGTGAGAAACGCACTGTCTTGGCGAAAGAAAGCATTTTTGTACAACTTCATAGAAATAGCTGTAACTTTTGATAGAAGACTCAGACAAACATGTTTATGGCCTTATATTATAGAACTCAAGGTCCCCGTGCTGGGAAAACAGGTTTTGCAGCTGTTTGAGCTAAGATTTCCAAGTTATTCACATAATGAAAACCTATACTTTGTTTCGGTCGAGTTCCCCATTCAAATGCATGTAACAGTGAGAAACGCACTGTCTTGGCGAAAGAAAGCGTTTTTGTACAACTTCATAGAAATAGCTGTAACTTTTGATAGAAGACTCAGACAAACATGTTTATGGCCTTATATTATAGAACTCAAGGTCTCCGTGCTGGGAAAACAGGTTTTGCAGCTGTTTGAGCTAAGATTTCCAAGTTATTCACATAATGAAAACTTGTACTTTGTTTCGGTCGAGTTCCCCATTCAAATGCATGTAACAGTGAGAAACGCACTGTCTTGGCGAAAGAAAGCGTTTTTGTACAACTTCATAGAAATAGCTGTAACTTTTGATAGAAGACTCGGATACACATGTTTATGGCTTTATCTTATAGAACTCAAGGTTCCCGTGCTGGGAAAACAGGTTTTGCAGCTGTTTGAGCTAAGATTTCCAAGTTATTCACATAATGAAAACCTATACTTTGTTTCGGTCGAGTTCCCCATTCAAATGCATGTAACAGTGAGAAACGCACTGTCTTGGCGAAAGAAAGCGTTTTTGTACAACTTTATAGAAATAGCTGTAACTTTTGATAGAAGACTCGGATACACATGTTTATGGCTTTATCTTATAGAACTCAAGGTTCCCGTGCTGGGAAAACAGGTTTTGCAGCTGTTTGAGCTAAGATTTCCAAGTTATTCACATAATGAAAACCTATACTTTGTTTCGGTCGAGTTCCCCATTCAAATGCATGTAACAGTGAGAAACGCACTGTCTTGGCGAAAGAAAGCGTTTTTGTACAACTTCATAGAAATAGCTGTAACTTTTGATAGAAGACTCAGACAAACATGTTTATGGCTTTATCTTATAGAACTCAAGGTTCCCGTGCTGGGAAAACAGGTTTTGCAGCTGTTTGAGCTAAGATTTCCAAGTTATTCACATAATGAAAACTTGTACTTTGTTTCGGTCGAGTTCCCCATTCAAATGCATGTAACAGTGAGAAACGCACTGTCTTGGCGAAAGAAAGCGTTTTTGTACAACTTCATATGAATAGCTGTAACTTTTGATAGAAGACTCGGATACACATGTTTATGGCTTTATCTTATAGAACTCAAGGTTCCCGTGCTGGGAAAACAGGTTTTGCAGCTGTTTGAGCTAAGATTTCCAAGTTATTCACATAATGAAAACCTATACTTTGTTTCGGTCGAGTTCCCCATTCAAATGCATGTAACAGTGAGAAACGCACTGTCTTGGCGAAAGAAAGCGTTTTTGTACAACTTCATAGAAATAGCTGTAACTTTTGATAGAAGACTCGGATACACATGTTTATGGCTTTATCTTATAGAACTCAAGGTTCCCGTGCTGGGAAAACAGGTTTTGCAGCTGTTTGAGCTAAGATTTCCAAGTTATTCACATAATGAAAACCTATACTTTGTTTCGGTCGAGTTCCCCATTCAAATGCATGTAACAGTGAGAAACGCACTGTCTTGGCGAAAGAAAGCGTTTTTGTACAACTTCATAGAAATAGCTGTAACTTTTGATAGAAGACTCAGACAAACATGTTTATGGCTTTATCTTATAGAACTCAAGGTTCCCGTGCTGGGAAAACAGGTTTTGCAGCTGTTTGAGCTAAGATTTCCAAGTTATTCACATAATGAAAACTTGTACTTTGTTTCGGTCGAGTTCCCCATTCAAATGCATGTAACAGTGAGAAACGCACTGTCTTGGCGAAAGAAAGCGTTTTTGTACAACTTCATAGAAATAGCTGTAACTTTTGATAGAAGACTCGGATACACATGTTTATGGCTTTATCTTATAGAACTCAAGGTTCCCGTGCTGGGAAAACAGGTTTTGCAGCTGTTTGAGCTAAGATTTCCAAGTTATTCACATAATGAAAACCTATACTTTGTTTCGGTCGAGTTCCCCATTCAAATGCATGTAACAGTGAGAAACGCACTGTCTTGGCGAAAGAAAGCGTTTTTGTACAACTTCATAGAAATAGCTGTAACTTTTGATAGAAGACTCAGACAAACATGTTTATGGCCTTATATTATAGAACTCAAGGTCCCCGTGCTGGGAAAACAGGTTTTGCAGCTGTTTGAGCTAAGATTTCCAAGTTATTCACATAATGAAAACCTATACTTTGTTTCGGTCGAGTTCCCCATTCAAATGCATGTAACAGTGAGAAACGCACTGTCTTGGCGAAAGAAAGCGTTTTTGTACAACTTCATAGAAATAGCTGTAACTTTTGATAGAAGACTCAGACAAACATGTTTATGGCCTTATATTATAGAACTCAAGGTCTCCGTGCTGGGAAAACAGGTTTTGCAGCTGTTTGAGCTAAGATTTCCAAGTTATTCACATAATGAAAACCTATACTTTGTTTCGGTCGAGTTCCCCATTCAAATGCATGTAACAGTGAGAAACGCACTGTCTTGGCGAAAGAAAGCGTTTTTGTACAACTTCATAGAAATAGCTGTAACTTTTGATAGAAGACTCGGATACACATGTTTATGGCTTTATCTTATAGAACTCAAGGTTCCCGTGCTGGGAAAACAGGTTTTGCAGCTGTTTGAGCTAAGATTTCCAAGTTATTCACATAATGAAAACCTATACTTTGTTTCGGTCGAGTTCCCCATTCAAATGCATGTAACAGTGAGAAACGCACTGTCTTGGCGAAAGAAAGCGTTTTTGTACAACTTCATAGAAATAGCTGTAACTTTTGATAGAAGACTCGGATACACATGTTTATGGCTTTATCTTATAGAACTCAAGGTTCCCGTGCTGGGAAAACAGGTTTTGCAGCTGTTTGAGCTAAGATTTCCAAGTTATTCACATAATGAAAACCTATACTTTGTTTCGGTCGAGTTCCCCATTCAAATGCATGTAACAGTGAGAAACGCACTGTCTTGGCGAAAGAAAGCGTTTTTGTACAACTTCATAGAAATAGCTGTAACTTTTGATAGAAGACTCAGACAAACATGTTTATGGCCTTATATTATAGAACTCAAGGTCCCCGTGCTGGGAAAACAGGTTTTGCAGCTGTTTGAGCTAAGATTTCCAAGTTATTCACATAATGAAAACCTATACTTTGTTTCGGTCGAGTTCCCCATTCAAATGCATGTAACAGTGAGAAACGCACTGTCTTGGCGAAAGAAAGCGTTTTTGTACAACTTCATAGAAATAGCTGTAACTTTTGATAGAAGACTCGGATACACATGTTTATGGCTTTATCTTATAGAACTCAAGGTTCCCGTGCTGGGAAAACAGGTTTTGCAGCTGTTTGAGCTAAGATTTCCAAGTTATTCACATAATGAAAACCTATACTTTGTTTCGGTCGAGTTCCCCATTCAAATGCATGTAACAGTGAGAAACGCACTGTCTTGGCGAAAGAAAGCGTTTTTGTACAACTTCATAGAAATAGCTGTAACTTTTGATAGAAGACTCAGACAAACATGTTTATGGCTTTATCTTATAGAACTCAAGGTTCCCGTGCTGGGAAAACAGGTTTTGCAGCTGTTTGAGCTAAGATTTCCAAGTTATTCACATAATGAAAACCTATACTTTGTTTCGGTCGAGTTCCCCATTCAAATGCATGTAACAGTGAGAAACGCACTGTCTTGGCGAAAGAAAGCGTTTTTGTACAACTTCATATGAATAGCTGTAACTTTTGATAGAAGACTCGGATACACATGTTTATGGCTTTATCTTATAGAACTCAAGGTTCCCGTGCTGGGAAAACAGGTTTTGCAGCTGTTTGAGCTAAGATTTCCAAGTTATTCACATAATGAAAACTTGTACTTTGTTTCGGTCGAGTTCCCCATTCAAATGCATGTAACAGTGAGAAACGCACTGTCTTGGCGAAAGAAAGCGTTTTTGTACAACTTCATATGAATAGCTGTAACTTTTGATAGAAGACTCGGATACACATGTTTATGGCTTTATCTTATAGAACTCAAGGTTCCCGTGCTGGGAAAACAGGTTTTGCAGCTGTTTGAGCTAAGATTTCCAAGTTATTCACATAATGAAAACCTATACTTTGTTTCGGTCGAGTTCCCCATTCAAATGCATGTAACAGTGAGAAACGCACTGTCTTGGCGAAAGAAAGCGTTTTTGTACAACTTCATAGAAATAGCTGTAACTTTTGATAGAAGACTCGGATACACATGTTTATGGCTTTATCTTATAGAACTCAAGGTTCCCGTGCTGGGAAAACAGGTTTTGCAGCTGTTTGAGCTAAGATTTCCAAGTTATTCACATAATGAAAACCTATACTTTGTTTCGGTCGAGTTCCCCATTCAAATGCATGTAACAGTGAGAAACGCACTGTCTTGGCGAAAGAAAGCGTTTTTGTACAACTTCATAGAAATAGCTGTAACTTTTGATAGAAGACTCAGACAAACATGTTTATGGCTTTATCTTATAGAACTCAAGGTTCCCGTGCTGGGAAAACAGGTTTTGCAGCTGTTTGAGCTAAGATTTCCAAGTTATTCACATAATGAAAACTTGTACTTTGTTTCGGTCGAGTTCCCCATTCAAATGCATGTAACAGTGAGAAACGCACTGTCTTGGCGAAAGAAAGCGTTTTTGTACAACTTCATATGAATAGCTGTAACTTTTGATAGAAGACTCGGATACACATGTTTATGGCTTTATCTTATAGAACTCAAGGTTCCCGTGCTGGGAAAACAGGTTTTGCAGCTGTTTGAGCTAAGATTTCCAAGTTATTCACATAATGAAAACCTATACTTTGTTTCGGTCGAGTTCCCCATTCAAATGCATGTAACAGTGAGAAACGCACTGTCTTGGCGAAAGAAAGCGTTTTTGTACAACTTCATAGAAATAGCTGTAACTTTTGATAGAAGACTCGGATACACATGTTTATGGCTTTATCTTATAGAACTCAAGGTTCCCGTGCTGGGAAAACAGGTTTTGCAGCTGTTTGAGCTAAGATTTCCAAGTTATTCACATAATGAAAACCTATACTTTGTTTCGGTCGAGTTCCCCATTCAAATGCATGTAACAGTGAGAAACGCACTGTCTTGGCGAAAGAAAGCGTTTTTGTACAACTTCATAGAAATAGCTGTAACTTTTGATAGAAGACTCAGACAAACATGTTTATGGCCTTATATTATAGAACTCAAGGTCCCCGTGCTGGGAAAACAGGTTTTGCAGCTGTTTGAGCTAAGATTTCCAAGTTATTCACATAATGAAAACCTATACTTTGTTTCGGTCGAGTTCCCCATTCAAATGCATGTAACAGTGAGAAACGCACTGTCTTGGCGAAAGAAAGCGTTTTTGTACAACTTCATAGAAATAGCTGTAACTTTTGATAGAAGACTCAGACAAACATGTTTATGGCCTTATATTATAGAACTCAAGGTCTCCGTGCTGGGAAAACAGGTTTTGCAGCTGTTTGAGCTAAGATTTCCAAGTTATTCACATAATGAAAACCTATACTTTGTTTCGGTCGAGTTCCCCATTCAAATGCATGTAACAGTGAGAAACGCACTGTCTTGGCGAAAGAAAGCGTTTTTGTACAACTTCATAGAAATAGCTGTAACTTTTGATAGAAGACTCAGACAAACATGTTTATGGCCTTATATTATAGAACTCAAGGTTCCCGTGCTGGGAAAACAGGTTTTGCAGCTGTTTGAGCTAAGATTTCCAAGTTATTCACATAATGAAAACCTATACTTTGTTTCGGTCGAGTTCCCCATTCAAATGCATGTAACAGTGAGAAACGCACTGTCTTGGCGAAAGAAAGCGTTTTTGTACAACTTCATAGAAATAGCTGTAACTTTTGATAGAAGACTCAGACAAACATGTTTATGGCCTTATATTATAGAACTCAAGGTCTCCGTGCTGGGAAAACAGGTTTTGCAGCTGTTTGAGCTAAGATTTCCAAGTTATTCACATAATGAAAACTTGTACTTTGTTTCGGTCGAGTTCCCCATTCAAATGCATGTAACAGTGAGAAACGCACTGTCTTGGCGAAAGAAAGCGTTTTTGTACAACTTCATAGAAATAGCTGTAACTTTTGATAGAAGACTCGGATACACATGTTTATGGCTTTATCTTATAGAACTCAAGGTTCCCGTGCTGGGAAAACAGGTTTTGCAGCTGTTTGAGCTAAGATTTCCAAGTTATTCACATAATGAAAACCTATACTTTGTTTCGGTCGAGTTCCCCATTCAAATGCATGTAACAGTGAGAAACGCACTGTCTTGGCGAAAGAAAGCGTTTTTGTACAACTTCATAGAAATAGCTGTAACTTTTGATAGAAGACTCAGACAAACATGTTTATGGCCTTATATTATAGAACTCAAGGTCTCCGTGCTGGGAAAACAGGTTTTGCAGCTGTTTGAGCTAAGATTTCCAAGTTATTCACATAATGAAAACTTGTACTTTGTTTCGGTCGAGTTCCCCATTCAAATGCATGTAACAGTGAGAAACGCACTGTCTTGGCGAAAGAAAGCGTTTTTGTACAACTTCATAGAAATAGCTGTAACTTTTGATAGAAGACTCGGATACACATGTTTATGGCTTTATCTTATAGAACTCAAGGTTCCCGTGCTGGGAAAACAGGTTTTGCAGCTGTTTGAGCTAAGATTTCCAAGTTATTCACATAATGAAAACCTATACTTTGTTTCGGTCGAGTTCCCCATTCAAATGCATGTAACAGTGAGAAACGCACTGTCTTGGCGAAAGAAAGCGTTTTTGTACAACTTCATAGAAATAGCTGTAACTTTTGATAGAAGACTCAGACAAACATGTTTATGGCTTTATCTTATAGAACTCAAGGTTCCCGTGCTGGGAAAACAGGTTTTGCAGCTGTTTGAGCTAAGATTTCCAAGTTATTCACATAATGAAAACTTGTACTTTGTTTCGGTCGAGTTCCCCATTCAAATGCATGTAACAGTGAGAAACGCACTGTCTTGGCGAAAGAAAGCGTTTTTGTACAACTTCATATGAATAGCTGTAACTTTTGATAGAAGACTCGGATACACATGTTTATGGCTTTATCTTATAGAACTCAAGGTTCCCGTGCTGGGAAAACAGGTTTTGCAGCTGTTTGAGCTAAGATTTCCAAGTTATTCACATAATGAAAACCTATACTTTGTTTCGGTCGAGTTCCCCATTCAAATGCATGTAACAGTGAGAAACGCACTGTCTTGGCGAAAGAAAGCGTTTTTGTACAACTTCATAGAAATAGCTGTAACTTTTGATAGAAGACTCGGATACACATGTTTATGGCTTTATCTTATAGAACTCAAGGTTCCCGTGCTGGGAAAACAGGTTTTGCAGCTGTTTGAGCTAAGATTTCCAAGTTATTCACATAATGAAAACCTATACTTTGTTTCGGTCGAGTTCCCCATTCAAATGCATGTAACAGTGAGAAACGCACTGTCTTGGCGAAAGAAAGCGTTTTTGTACAACTTCATAGAAATAGCTGTAACGTTTGATAGAAGACTCAGACAAACATGTTTATGGCCTTATATTATAGAACTCAAGGTCCCCGTGCTGGGAAAACAGGTTTTGCAGCTGTTTGAGCTAAGATTTCCAAGTTATTCACATAATGAAAACTTGTACTTTGTTTCGGTCGAGTTCCCCATTCAAATGCATGTAACAGTGAGAAACGCACTGTCTTGGCGAAAGAAAGCGTTTTTGTACAACTTCATATGAATAGCTGTAACTTTTGATAGAAGACTCGGATACACATGTTTATGGCTTTATCTTATAGAACTCAAGGTTCCCGTGCTGGGAAAACAGGTTTTGCAGCTGTTTGAGCTAAGATTTCCAAGTTATTCACATAATGAAAACCTATACTTTGTTTCGGTCGAGTTCCCCATTCAAATGCATGTAACAGTGAGAAACGCACTGTCTTGGCGAAAGAAAGCGTTTTTGTACAACTTCATAGAAATAGCTGTAACTTTTGATAGAAGACTCGGATACACATGTTTATGGCTTTATCTTATAGAACTCAAGGTTCCCGTGCTGGGAAAACAGGTTTTGCAGCTGTTTGAGCTAAGATTTCCAAGTTATTCACATAATGAAAACCTATACTTTGTTTCGGTCGAGTTCCCCATTCAAATGCATGTAACAGTGAGAAACGCACTGTCTTGGCGAAAGAAAGCGTTTTTGTACAACTTCATAGAAATAGCTGTAACGTTTGATAGAAGACTCAGACAAACATGTTTATGGCCTTATATTATAGAACTCAAGGTCCCCGTGCTGGGAAAACAGGTTTTGCAGCTGTTTGAGCTAAGATTTCCAAGTTATTCACATAATGAAAACCTATACTTTGTTTCGGTCGAGTTCCCCATTCAAATGCATGTAACAGTGAGAAACGCACTGTCTTGGCGAAAGAAAGCGTTTTTGTACAACTTCATAGAAATAGCTGTAACTTTTGATAGAAGACTCGGATACACATGTTTATGGCTTTATCTTATAGAACTCAAGGTTCCCGTGCTGGGAAAACAGGTTTTGCAGCTGTTTGAGCTAAGATTTCCAAGTTATTCACATAATGAAAACCTATACTTTGTTTCGGTCGAGTTCCCCATTCAAATGCATGTAACAGTGAGAAACGCACTGTCTTGGCGAAAGAAAGCGTTTTTGTACAACTTCATAGAAATAGCTGTAACTTTTGATAGAAGACTCAGACAAACATGTTTATGGCCTTATATTATAGAACTCAAGGTCCCCGTGCTGGGAAAACAGGTTTTGCAGCTGTTTGAGCTAAGATTTTCAAGTTATTCACATAATGAAAACCTATACTTTGTTTCGGTCGAGTTCCCCATTCAAATGCATGTAACAGTGAGAAACGCACTGTCTTGGCGAAAGAAAGCATTTTTGTACAACTTCATAGAAATAGCTGTAACTTTTGATAGAAGACTCGGATAAACATGTTTATGGCTTTATCTTATAGAACTCAAGGTTCCCGTGCTGGGAAAACAGGTTTTGCAGCTGTTTGAGCTAAGATTTCCAAGTTATTCACATAATGAAAACCTATACTTTGTTTCGGTCGAGTTCCCCATTCAAATGCATGTAACAGTGAGAAACGCACTGTCTTGGCGAAAGAAAGCGTTTTTGTACAACTTCATAGAAATAGCTGTAACTTTTGATAGAAGACTCAGACAAACATGTTTATGGTCTTATATTATAGAACTCAAGGTCCCCGTGCTGGGAAAACAGGTTTTGCAGCTGTTTGAGCTAAGATTTTCAAGTTATTCACATAATGAAAACCTATACTTTGTTTCGGTCGAGTTCCCCATTCAAATGCATGTAACAGTGAGAAACGCACTGTCTTGGCGAAAGAAAGCGTTTTTGTACAACTTCATAGAAATAGCTGTAACTTTTGATAGAAGACTCAGACAAACATGTTTATGGCCTTATATTATAGAACTCAAGGTCTCCGTGCTGGGAAAACAGGTTTTGCAGCTGTTTGAGCTAAGATTTCCAAGTTATTCACATAATGAAAACTTGTACTTTGTTTCGGTCGAGTTCCCCATTCAAATGCATGTAACAGTGAGAAACGCACTGTCTTGGCGAAAGAAAGCGTTTTTGTACAACTTCATAGAAATAGCTGTAACTTTTGATAGAAGACTCGGATACACATGTTTATGGCTTTATCTTATAGAACTCAAGGTTCCCGTGCTGGGAAAACAGGTTTTGCAGCTGTTTGAGCTAAGATTTCCAAGTTATTCACATAATGAAAACCTATACTTTGTTTCGGTCGAGTTCCCCATTCAAATGCATGTAACAGTGAGAAACGCACTGTCTTGGCGAAAGAAAGCGTTTTTGTACAACTTCATAGAAATAGCTGTAACTTTTGATAGAAGACTCAGACAAACATGTTTATGGCTTTATCTTATAGAACTCAAGGTTCCCGTGCTGGGAAAACAGGTTTTGCAGCTGTTTGAGCTAAGATTTCCAAGTTATTCACATAATGAAAACTTGTACTTTGTTTCGGTCGAGTTCCCCATTCAAATGCATGTAACAGTGAGAAACGCACTGTCTTGGCGAAAGAAAGCGTTTTTGTACAACTTCATATGAATAGCTGTAACTTTTGATAGAAGACTCGGATACACATGTTTATGGCTTTATCTTATAGAACTCAAGGTTCCCGTGCTGGGAAAACAGGTTTTGCAGCTGTTTGAGCTAAGATTTCCAAGTTATTCACATAATGAAAACCTATACTTTGTTTCGGTCGAGTTCCCCATTCAAATGCATGTAACAGTGAGAAACGCACTGTCTTGGCGAAAGAAAGCGTTTTTGTACAACTTCATAGAAATAGCTGTAACTTTTGATAGAAGACTCGGATACACATGTTTATGGCTTTATCTTATAGAACTCAAGGTTCCCGTGCTGGGAAAACAGGTTTTGCAGCTGTTTGAGCTAAGATTTCCAAGTTATTCACATAATGAAAACCTATACTTTGTTTCGGTCGAGTTCCCCATTCAAATGCATGTAACAGTGAGAAACGCACTGTCTTGGCGAAAGAAAGCGTTTTTGTACAACTTCATAGAAATAGCTGTAACTTTTGATAGAAGACTCAGACAAACATGTTTATGGCTTTATCTTATAGAACTCAAGGTTCCCGTGCTGGGAAAACAGGTTTTGCAGCTGTTTGAGCTAAGATTTCCAAGTTATTCACATAATGAAAACTTGTACTTTGTTTCGGTCGAGTTCCCCATTCAAATGCATGTAACAGTGAGAAACGCACTGTCTTGGCGAAAGAAAGCGTTTTTGTACAACTTCATAGAAATAGCTGTAACTTTTGATAGAAGACTCGGATACACATGTTTATGGCTTTATCTTATAGAACTCAAGGTTCCCGTGCTGGGAAAACAGGTTTTGCAGCTGTTTGAGCTAAGATTTCCAAGTTATTCACATAATGAAAACCTATACTTTGTTTCGGTCGAGTTCCCCATTCAAATGCATGTAACAGTGAGAAACGCACTGTCTTGGCGAAAGAAAGCGTTTTTGTACAACTTCATAGAAATAGCTGTAACTTTTGATAGAAGACTCAGACAAACATGTTTATGGCCTTATATTATAGAACTCAAGGTCCCCGTGCTGGGAAAACAGGTTTTGCAGCTGTTTGAGCTAAGATTTCCAAGTTATTCACATAATGAAAACTTGTACTTTGTTTCGGTCGAGTTCCCCATTCAAATGCATGTAACAGTGAGAAACGCACTGTCTTGGCGAAAGAAAGCGTTTTTGTACAACTTCATAGAAATAGCTGTAACTTTTGATAGAAGACTCGGATACACATGTTTATGGCTTTATCTTATAGAACTCAAGGTTCCCGTGCTGGGAAAACAGGTTTTGCAGCTGTTTGAGCTAAGATTTCCAAGTTATTCACATAATGAAAACCTATACTTTGTTTCGGTCGAGTTCCCCATTCAAATGCATGTAACAGTGAGAAACGCACTGTCTTGGCGAAAGAAAGCGTTTTTGTACAACTTCATAGAAATAGCTGTAACTTTTGATAGAAGACTCAGACAAACATGTTTATGGCTTTATCTTATAGAACTCAAGGTTCCCGTGCTGGGAAAACAGGTTTTGCAGCTGTTTGAGCTAAGATTTCCAAGTTATTCACATAATGAAAACTTGTACTTTGTTTCGGTCGAGTTCCCCATTCAAATGCATGTAACAGTGAGAAACGCACTGTCTTGGCGAAAGAAAGCGTTTTTGTACAACTTCATATGAATAGCTGTAACTTTTGATAGAAGACTCGGATACACATGTTTATGGCTTTATCTTATAGAACTCAAGGTTCCCGTGCTGGGAAAACAGGTTTTGCAGCTGTTTGAGCTAAGATTTCCAAGTTATTCACATAATGAAAACCTATACTTTGTTTCGGTCGAGTTCCCCATTCAAATGCATGTAACAGTGAGAAACGCACTGTCTTGGCGAAAGAAAGCGTTTTTGTACAACTTCATAGAAATAGCTGTAACTTTTGATAGAAGACTCGGATACACATGTTTATGGCTTTATCTTATAGAACTCAAGGTTCCCGTGCTGGGAAAACAGGTTTTGCAGCTGTTTGAGCTAAGATTTCCAAGTTATTCACATAATGAAAACCTATACTTTGTTTCGGTCGAGTTCCCCATTCAAATGCATGTAACAGTGAGAAACGCACTGTCTTGGCGAAAGAAAGCGTTTTTGTACAACTTCATAGAAATAGCTGTAACGTTTGATAGAAGACTCAGACAAACATGTTTATGGCCTTATATTATAGAACTCAAGGTCCCCGTGCTGGGAAAACAGGTTTTGCAGCTGTTTGAGCTAAGATTTCCAAGTTATTCACATAATGAAAACCTATACTTTGTTTCGGTCGAGTTCCCCATTCAAATGCATGTAACAGTGAGAAACGCACTGTCTTGGCGAAAGAAAGCGTTTTTGTACAACTTCATAGAAATAGCTGTAACTTTTGATAGAAGACTCGGATACACATGTTTATGGCTTTATCTTATAGAACTCAAGGTTCCCGTGCTGGGAAAACAGGTTTTGCAGCTGTTTGAGCTAAGATTTCCAAGTTATTCACATAATGAAAACCTATACTTTGTTTCGGTCGAGTTCCCCATTCAAATGCATGTAACAGTGAGAAACGCACTGTCTTGGCGAAAGAAAGCGTTTTTGTACAACTTCATAGAAATAGCTGTAACTTTTGATAGAAGACTCAGACAAACATGTTTATGGCCTTATATTATAGAACTCAAGGTCCCCGTGCTGGGAAAACAGGTTTTGCAGCTGTTTGAGCTAAGATTTTCAAGTTATTCACATAATGAAAACCTATACTTTGTTTCGGTCGAGTTCCCCATTCAAATGCATGTAACAGTGAGAAACGCACTGTCTTGGCGAAAGAAAGCATTTTTGTACAACTTCATAGAAATAGCTGTAACTTTTGATAGAAGACTCGGATAAACATGTTTATGGCTTTATCTTATAGAACTCAAGGTTCCCGTGCTGGGAAAACAGGTTTTGCAGCTGTTTGAGCTAAGATTTCCAAGTTATTCACATAATGAAAACCTATACTTTGTTTCGGTCGAGTTCCCCATTCAAATGCATGTAACAGTGAGAAACGCACTGTCTTGGCGAAAGAAAGCGTTTTTGTACAACTTCATAGAAATAGCTGTAACTTTTGATAGAAGACTCAGACAAACATGTTTATGGCCTTATATTATAGAACTCAAGGTCCCCGTGCTGGGAAAACAGGTTTTGCAGCTGTTTGAGCTAAGATTTTCAAGTTATTCACATAATGAAAACCTATACTTTGTTTCGGTCGAGTTCCCCATTCAAATGCATGTAACAGTGAGAAACGCACTGTCTTGGCGAAAGAAAGCGTTTTTGTACAACTTCATAGAAATAGCTGTAACTTTTGATAGAAGACTCAGACAAACATGTTTATGGCCTTATATTATAGAACTCAAGGTCTCCGTGCTGGGAAAACAGGTTTTGCAGCTGTTTGAGCTAAGATTTCCAAGTTATTCACATAATGAAAACTTGTACTTTGTTTCGGTCGAGTTCCCCATTCAAATGCATGTAACAGTGAGAAACGCACTGTCTTGGCGAAAGAAAGCGTTTTTGTACAACTTCATAGAAATAGCTGTAACTTTTGATAGAAGACTCGGATACACATGTTTATGGCTTTATCTTATAGAACTCAAGGTTCCCGTGCTGGGAAAACAGGTTTTGCAGCTGTTTGAGCTAAGATTTCCAAGTTATTCACATAATGAAAACCTATACTTTGTTTCGGTCGAGTTCCCCATTCAAATGCATGTAACAGTGAGAAACGCACTGTCTTGGCGAAAGAAAGCGTTTTTGTACAACTTCATAGAAATAGCTGTAACTTTTGATAGAAGACTCAGACAAACATGTTTATGGCCTTATATTATAGAACTCAAGGTCCCCGTGCTGGGAAAACAGGTTTTGCAGCTGTTTGAGCTAAGATTTCCAAGTTATTCACATAATGAAAACCTATACTTTGTTTCGGTCGAGTTCCCCATTCAAATGCATGTAACAGTGAGAAACGCACTGTCTTGGCGAAAGAAAGCGTTTTTGTACAACTTCATAGAAATAGCTGTAACTTTTGATAGAAGACTCGGATACACATGTTTATGGCTTTATCTTATAGAACTCAAGGTTCCCGTGCTGGGAAAACAGGTTTTGCAGCTGTTTGAGCTAAGATTTCCAAGTTATTCACATAATGAAAACCTATACTTTGTTTCGGTCGAGTTCCCCATTCAAATGCATGTAACAGTGAGAAACGCACTGTCTTGGCGAAAGAAAGCGTTTTTGTACAACTTTATAGAAATAGCTGTAACTTTTGATAGAAGACTCGGATACACATGTTTATGGCTTTATCTTATAGAACTCAAGGTTCCCGTGCTGGGAAAACAGGTTTTGCAGCTGTTTGAGCTAAGATTTCCAAGTTATTCACATAATGAAAACCTATACTTTGTTTCGGTCGAGTTCCCCATTCAAATGCATGTAACAGTGAGAAACGCACTGTCTTGGCGAAAGAAAGCGTTTTTGTACAACTTCATAGAAATAGCTGTAACTTTTGATAGAAGACTCGGATACACATGTTTATGGCTTTATCTTATAGAACTCAAGGTTCCCGTGCTGGGAAAACAGGTTTTGCAGCTGTTTGAGCTAAGATTTCCAAGTTATTCACATAATGAAAACCTATACTTTGTTTCGGTCGAGTTCCCCATTCAAATGCATGTAACAGTGAGAAACGCACTGTCTTGGCGAAAGAAAGCGTTTTTGTACAACTTCATAGAAATAGCTGTAACTTTTGATAGAAGACTCAGACAAACATGTTTATGGCTTTATCTTATAGAACTCAAGGTTCCCGTGCTGGGAAAACAGGTTTTGCAGCTGTTTGAGCTAAGATTTCCAAGTTATTCACATAATGAAAACTTGTACTTTGTTTCGGTCGAGTTCCCCATTCAAATGCATGTAACAGTGAGAAACGCACTGTCTTGGCGAAAGAAAGCGTTTTTGTACAACTTCATATGAATAGCTGTAACTTTTGATAGAAGACTCGGATACACATGTTTATGGCTTTATCTTATAGAACTCAAGGTTCCCGTGCTGGGAAAACAGGTTTTGCAGCTGTTTGAGCTAAGATTTCCAAGTTATTCACATAATGAAAACCTATACTTTGTTTCGGTCGAGTTCCCCATTCAAATGCATGTAACAGTGAGAAACGCACTGTCTTGGCGAAAGAAAGCGTTTTTGTACAACTTCATAGAAATAGCTGTAACTTTTGATAGAAGACTCGGATACACATGTTTATGGCTTTATCTTATAGAACTCAAGGTTCCCGTGCTGGGAAAACAGGTTTTGCAGCTGTTTGAGCTAAGATTTCCAAGTTATTCACATAATGAAAACCTATACTTTGTTTCGGTCGAGTTCCCCATTCAAATGCATGTAACAGTGAGAAACGCACTGTCTTGGCGAAAGAAAGCGTTTTTGTACAACTTCATAGAAATAGCTGTAACGTTTGATAGAAGACTCAGACAAACATGTTTATGGCCTTATATTATAGAACTCAAGGTCTCCGTGCTGGGAAAACAGGTTTTGCAGCTGTTTGAGCTAAGATTTCCAAGTTATTCACATAAGGAAAACTTGTACTTTGTTTCGGTCGAGTTCCCCATTCAAATGCATGTAACAGTGAGAAACGCACTGTCTTGGCGAAAGAAAGCGTTTTTGTACAACTTCATAGAAATAGCTGTAACTTTTGATAGAAGACTCGGATACACATGTTTATGGCTTTATCTTATAGAACTCAAGGTTCCCGTGCTGGGAAAACAGGTTTTGCAGCTGTTTGAGCTAAGATTTCCAAGTTATTCACATAATGAAAACCTATACTTTGTTTCGGTCGAGTTCCCCATTCAAATGCATGTAACAGTGAGAAACGCACTGTCTTGGCGAAAGAAAGCGTTTTTGTACAACTTCATAGAAATAGCTGTAACTTTTGATAGAAGACTCGGATACACATGTTTATGGCTTTATCTTATAGAACTCAAGGTTCCCGTGCTGGGAAAACAGGTTTTGCAGCTGTTTGAGCTAAGATTTCCAAGTTATTCACATAATGAAAACCTATACTTTGTTTCGGTCGAGTTCCCCATTCAAATGCATGTAACAGTGAGAAACGCACTGTCTTGGCGAAAGAAAGCGTTTTTGTACAACTTCATAGAAATAGCTGTAACTTTTGATAGAAGACTCGGATACACATGTTTATGGCTTTATCTTATAGAACTCAAGGTTCCCGTGCTGGGAAAACAGGTTTTGCAGCTGTTTGAGCTAAGATTTCCAAGTTATTCACATAATGAAAACCTATACTTTGTTTCGGTCGAGTTCCCCATTCAAATGCATGTAACAGTGAGAAACGCACTGTCTTGGCGAAAGAAAGCGTTTTTGTACAACTTCATAGAAAGAGCTGTAACTTTTGATAGAAGACTCAGACAAACATGTTTATGGTCTTATATTATAGAACTCAAGGTCTCCGTGCTGGGAAAACAGGTTTTGCAGCTGTTTGAGCTAAGATTTCCAAGTTATTCACATAAGGAAAACTTGTACTTTGTTTCGGTCGAGTTCCCCATTCAAATGCATGTAACAGTGAGAAACGCACTGTCTTGGCGAAAGAAAGCGTTTTTGTACAACTTCATAGAAATAGCTGTAACTTTTGATAGAAGACTCGGATACACATGTTTATGGCTTTATCTTATAGAACTCAAGGTTCCCGTGCTGGGAAAACAGGTTTTGCAGCTGTTTGAGCTAAGATTTCCAAGTTATTCACATAATGAAAACCTATACTTTGTTTCGGTCGAGTTCCCCATTCAAATGCATGTAACAGTGAGAAACGCACTGTCTTGGCGAAAGAAAGCGTTTTTGTACAACTTCATAGAAATAGCTGTAACTTTTGATAGAAGACTCGGATACACATGTTTATGGCTTTATCTTATAGAACTCAAGGTTCCCGTGCTGGGAAAACAGGTTTTGCAGCTGTTTGAGCTAAGATTTCCAAGTTATTCACATAATGAAAACCTATACTTTGTTTCGGTCGAGTTCCCCATTCAAATGCATGTAACAGTGAGAAACGCACTGTCTTGGCGAAAGAAAGCGTTTTTGTACAACTTCATAGAAATAGCTGTAACTTTTGATAGAAGACTCAGACAAACATGTTTATGGCCTTATATTATAGAACTCAAGGTCCCCGTGCTGGGAAAACAGGTTTTGCAGCTGTTTGAGCTAAGATTTCCAAGTTATTCACATAATGAAAACCTATACTTTGTTTCGGTCGAGTTCCCCATTCAAATGCATGTAACAGTGAGAAACGCACTGTCTTGGCGAAAGAAAGCGTTTTTGTACAACTTCATAGAAATAGCTGTAACTTTTGATAGAAGACTCAGACAAACATGTTTATGGCCTTATATTATAGAACTCAAGGTCTCCGTGCTGGGAAAACAGGTTTTGCAGCTGTTTGAGCTAAGATTTCCAAGTTATTCACATAATGAAAACTTGTACTTTGTTTCGGTCGAGTTCCCCATTCAAATGCATGTAACAGTGAGAAACGCACTGTCTTGGCGAAAGAAAGCGTTTTTGTACAACTTCATAGAAATAGCTGTAACTTTTGATAGAAGACTCGGATACACATGTTTATGGCTTTATCTTATAGAACTCAAGGTTCCCGTGCTGGGAAAACAGGTTTTGCAGCTGTTTGAGCTAAGATTTCCAAGTTATTCACATAATGAAAACCTATACTTTGTTTCGGTCGAGTTCCCCATTCAAATGCATGTAACAGTGAGAAACGCACTGTCTTGGCGAAAGAAAGCGTTTTTGTACAACTTCATAGAAATAGCTGTAACTTTTGATAGAAGACTCAGACAAACATGTTTATGGCCTTATATTATAGAACTCAAGGTCTCCGTGCTGGGAAAACAGGTTTTGCAGCTGTTTGAGCTAAGATTTCCAAGTTATTCACATAATGAAAACTTGTACTTTGTTTCGGTCGAGTTCCCCATTCAAATGCATGTAACAGTGAGAAACGCACTGTCTTGGCGAAAGAAAGCGTTTTTGTACAACTTCATAGAAATAGCTGTAACTTTTGATAGAAGACTCGGATACACATGTTTATGGCTTTATCTTATAGAACTCAAGGTTCCCGTGCTGGGAAAACAGGTTTTGCAGCTGTTTGAGCTAAGATTTCCAAGTTATTCACATAATGAAAACCTATACTTTGTTTCGGTCGAGTTCCCCATTCAAATGCATGTAACAGTGAGAAACGCACTGTCTTGGCGAAAGAAAGCGTTTTTGTACAACTTCATAGAAATAGCTGTAACTTTTGATAGAAGACTCAGACAAACATGTTTATGGCTTTATCTTATAGAACTCAAGGTTCCCGTGCTGGGAAAACAGGTTTTGCAGCTGTTTGAGCTAAGATTTCCAAGTTATTCACATAATGAAAACTTGTACTTTGTTTCGGTCGAGTTCCCCATTCAAATGCATGTAACAGTGAGAAACGCACTGTCTTGGCGAAAGAAAGCGTTTTTGTACAACTTCATATGAATAGCTGTAACTTTTGATAGAAGACTCGGATACACATGTTTATGGCTTTATCTTATAGAACTCAAGGTTCCCGTGCTGGGAAAACAGGTTTTGCAGCTGTTTGAGCTAAGATTTCCAAGTTATTCACATAATGAAAACCTATACTTTGTTTCGGTCGAGTTCCCCATTCAAATGCATGTAACAGTGAGAAACGCACTGTCTTGGCGAAAGAAAGCGTTTTTGTACAACTTCATAGAAATAGCTGTAACTTTTGATAGAAGACTCGGATACACATGTTTATGGCTTTATCTTATAGAACTCAAGGTTCCCGTGCTGGGAAAACAGGTTTTGCAGCTGTTTGAGCTAAGATTTCCAAGTTATTCACATAATGAAAACCTATACTTTGTTTCGGTCGAGTTCCCCATTCAAATGCATGTAACAGTGAGAAACGCACTGTCTTGGCGAAAGAAAGCGTTTTTGTACAACTTCATAGAAATAGCTGTAACGTTTGATAGAAGACTCAGACAAACATGTTTATGGCCTTATATTATAGAACTCAAGGTCCCCGTGCTGGGAAAACAGGTTTTGCAGCTGTTTGAGCTAAGATTTCCAAGTTATTCACATAATGAAAACCTATACTTTGTTTCGGTCGAGTTCCCCATTCAAATGCATGTAACAGTGAGAAACGCACTGTCTTGGCGAAAGAAAGCGTTTTTGTACAACTTCATAGAAATAGCTGTAACTTTTGATAGAAGACTCGGATACACATGTTTATGGCTTTATCTTATAGAACTCAAGGTTCCCGTGCTGGGAAAACAGGTTTTGCAGCTGTTTGAGCTAAGATTTCCAAGTTATTCACATAATGAAAACCTATACTTTGTTTCGGTCGAGTTCCCCATTCAAATGCATGTAACAGTGAGAAACGCACTGTCTTGGCGAAAGAAAGCGTTTTTGTACAACTTCATAGAAATAGCTGTAACTTTTGATAGAAGACTCAGACAAACATGTTTATGGCCTTATATTATAGAACTCAAGGTCCCCGTGCTGGGAAAACAGGTTTTGCAGCTGTTTGAGCTAAGATTTTCAAGTTATTCACATAATGAAAACCTATACTTTGTTTCGGTCGAGTTCCCCATTCAAATGCATGTAACAGTGAGAAACGCACTGTCTTGGCGAAAGAAAGCATTTTTGTACAACTTCATAGAAATAGCTGTAACTTTTGATAGAAGACTCGGATAAACATGTTTATGGCTTTATCTTATAGAACTCAAGGTTCCCGTGCTGGGAAAACAGGTTTTGCAGCTGTTTGAGCTAAGATTTCCAAGTTATTCACATAATGAAAACCTATACTTTGTTTCGGTCGAGTTCCCCATTCAAATGCATGTAACAGTGAGAAACGCACTGTCTTGGCGAAAGAAAGCGTTTTTGTACAACTTCATAGAAATAGCTGTAACTTTTGATAGAAGACTCAGACAAACATGTTTATGGTCTTATATTATAGAACTCAAGGTCCCCGTGCTGGGAAAACAGGTTTTGCAGCTGTTTGAGCTAAGATTTTCAAGTTATTCACATAATGAAAACCTATACTTTGTTTCGGTCGAGTTCCCCATTCAAATGCATGTAACAGTGAGAAACGCACTGTCTTGGCGAAAGAAAGCGTTTTTGTACAACTTCATAGAAATAGCTGTAACTTTTGATAGAAGACTCAGACAAACATGTTTATGGCCTTATATTATAGAACTCAAGGTCTCCGTGCTGGGAAAACAGGTTTTGCAGCTGTTTGAGCTAAGATTTCCAAGTTATTCACATAATGAAAACTTGTACTTTGTTTCGGTCGAGTTCCCCATTCAAATGCATGTAACAGTGAGAAACGCACTGTCTTGGCGAAAGAAAGCGTTTTTGTACAACTTCATAGAAATAGCTGTAACTTTTGATAGAAGACTCGGATACACATGTTTATGGCTTTATCTTATAGAACTCAAGGTTCCCGTGCTGGGAAAACAGGTTTTGCAGCTGTTTGAGCTAAGATTTCCAAGTTATTCACATAATGAAAACCTATACTTTGTTTCGGTCGAGTTCCCCATTCAAATGCATGTAACAGTGAGAAACGCACTGTCTTGGCGAAAGAAAGCGTTTTTGTACAACTTCATAGAAATAGCTGTAACTTTTGATAGAAGACTCAGACAAACATGTTTATGGCTTTATCTTATAGAACTCAAGGTTCCCGTGCTGGGAAAACAGGTTTTGCAGCTGTTTGAGCTAAGATTTCCAAGTTATTCACATAATGAAAACTTGTACTTTGTTTCGGTCGAGTTCCCCATTCAAATGCATGTAACAGTGAGAAACGCACTGTCTTGGCGAAAGAAAGCGTTTTTGTACAACTTCATATGAATAGCTGTAACTTTTGATAGAAGACTCGGATACACATGTTTATGGCTTTATCTTATAGAACTCAAGGTTCCCGTGCTGGGAAAACAGGTTTTGCAGCTGTTTGAGCTAAGATTTCCAAGTTATTCACATAATGAAAACCTATACTTTGTTTCGGTCGAGTTCCCCATTCAAATGCATGTAACAGTGAGAAACGCACTGTCTTGGCGAAAGAAAGCGTTTTTGTACAACTTCATAGAAATAGCTGTAACTTTTGATAGAAGACTCGGATACACATGTTTATGGCTTTATCTTATAGAACTCAAGGTTCCCGTGCTGGGAAAACAGGTTTTGCAGCTGTTTGAGCTAAGATTTCCAAGTTATTCACATAATGAAAACCTATACTTTGTTTCGGTCGAGTTCCCCATTCAAATGCATGTAACAGTGAGAAACGCACTGTCTTGGCGAAAGAAAGCGTTTTTGTACAACTTCATAGAAATAGCTGTAACTTTTGATAGAAGACTCAGACAAACATGTTTATGGCTTTATCTTATAGAACTCAAGGTTCCCGTGCTGGGAAAACAGGTTTTGCAGCTGTTTGAGCTAAGATTTCCAAGTTATTCACATAATGAAAACTTGTACTTTGTTTCGGTCGAGTTCCCCATTCAAATGCATGTAACAGTGAGAAACGCACTGTCTTGGCGAAAGAAAGCGTTTTTGTACAACTTCATAGAAATAGCTGTAACTTTTGATAGAAGACTCGGATACACATGTTTATGGCTTTATCTTATAGAACTCAAGGTTCCCGTGCTGGGAAAACAGGTTTTGCAGCTGTTTGAGCTAAGATTTCCAAGTTATTCACATAATGAAAACCTATACTTTGTTTCGGTCGAGTTCCCCATTCAAATGCATGTAACAGTGAGAAACGCACTGTCTTGGCGAAAGAAAGCGTTTTTGTACAACTTCATAGAAATAGCTGTAACTTTTGATAGAAGACTCAGACAAACATGTTTATGGCCTTATATTATAGAACTCAAGGTCCCCGTGCTGGGAAAACAGGTTTTGCAGCTGTTTGAGCTAAGATTTCCAAGTTATTCACATAATGAAAACTTGTACTTTGTTTCGGTCGAGTTCCCCATTCAAATGCATGTAACAGTGAGAAACGCACTGTCTTGGCGAAAGAAAGCGTTTTTGTACAACTTCATAGAAATAGCTGTAACTTTTGATAGAAGACTCGGATACACATGTTTATGGCTTTATCTTATAGAACTCAAGGTTCCCGTGCTGGGAAAACAGGTTTTGCAGCTGTTTGAGCTAAGATTTCCAAGTTATTCACATAATGAAAACCTATACTTTGTTTCGGTCGAGTTCCCCATTCAAATGCATGTAACAGTGAGAAACGCACTGTCTTGGCGAAAGAAAGCGTTTTTGTACAACTTCATAGAAATAGCTGTAACTTTTGATAGAAGACTCAGACAAACATGTTTATGGCTTTATCTTATAGAACTCAAGGTTCCCGTGCTGGGAAAACAGGTTTTGCAGCTGTTTGAGCTAAGATTTCCAAGTTATTCACATAATGAAAACTTGTACTTTGTTTCGGTCGAGTTCCCCATTCAAATGCATGTAACAGTGAGAAACGCACTGTCTTGGCGAAAGAAAGCGTTTTTGTACAACTTCATATGAATAGCTGTAACTTTTGATAGAAGACTCGGATACACATGTTTATGGCTTTATCTTATAGAACTCAAGGTTCCCGTGCTGGGAAAACAGGTTTTGCAGCTGTTTGAGCTAAGATTTCCAAGTTATTCACATAATGAAAACCTATACTTTGTTTCGGTCGAGTTCCCCATTCAAATGCATGTAACAGTGAGAAACGCACTGTCTTGGCGAAAGAAAGCGTTTTTGTACAACTTCATAGAAATAGCTGTAACTTTTGATAGAAGACTCGGATACACATGTTTATGGCTTTATCTTATAGAACTCAAGGTTCCCGTGCTGGGAAAACAGGTTTTGCAGCTGTTTGAGCTAAGATTTCCAAGTTATTCACATAATGAAAACCTATACTTTGTTTCGGTCGAGTTCCCCATTCAAATGCATGTAACAGTGAGAAACGCACTGTCTTGGCGAAAGAAAGCGTTTTTGTACAACTTCATAGAAATAGCTGTAACGTTTGATAGAAGACTCAGACAAACATGTTTATGGCCTTATATTATAGAACTCAAGGTCCCCGTGCTGGGAAAACAGGTTTTGCAGCTGTTTGAGCTAAGATTTCCAAGTTATTCACATAATGAAAACCTATACTTTGTTTCGGTCGAGTTCCCCATTCAAATGCATGTAACAGTGAGAAACGCACTGTCTTGGCGAAAGAAAGCGTTTTTGTACAACTTCATAGAAATAGCTGTAACTTTTGATAGAAGACTCGGATACACATGTTTATGGCTTTATCTTATAGAACTCAAGGTTCCCGTGCTGGGAAAACAGGTTTTGCAGCTGTTTGAGCTAAGATTTCCAAGTTATTCACATAATGAAAACCTATACTTTGTTTCGGTCGAGTTCCCCATTCAAATGCATGTAACAGTGAGAAACGCACTGTCTTGGCGAAAGAAAGCGTTTTTGTACAACTTCATAGAAATAGCTGTAACTTTTGATAGAAGACTCAGACAAACATGTTTATGGCCTTATATTATAGAACTCAAGGTCCCCGTGCTGGGAAAACAGGTTTTGCAGCTGTTTGAGCTAAGATTTTCAAGTTATTCACATAATGAAAACCTATACTTTGTTTCGGTCGAGTTCCCCATTCAAATGCATGTAACAGTGAGAAACGCACTGTCTTGGCGAAAGAAAGCATTTTTGTACAACTTCATAGAAATAGCTGTAACTTTTGATAGAAGACTCGGATAAACATGTTTATGGCTTTATCTTATAGAACTCAAGGTTCCCGTGCTGGGAAAACAGGTTTTGCAGCTGTTTGAGCTAAGATTTCCAAGTTATTCACATAATGAAAACCTATACTTTGTTTCGGTCGAGTTCCCCATTCAAATGCATGTAACAGTGAGAAACGCACTGTCTTGGCGAAAGAAAGCGTTTTTGTACAACTTCATAGAAATAGCTGTAACTTTTGATAGAAGACTCAGACAAACATGTTTATGGCCTTATATTATAGAACTCAAGGTCCCCGTGCTGGGAAAACAGGTTTTGCAGCTGTTTGAGCTAAGATTTTCAAGTTATTCACATAATGAAAACCTATACTTTGTTTCGGTCGAGTTCCCCATTCAAATGCATGTAACAGTGAGAAACGCACTGTCTTGGCGAAAGAAAGCGTTTTTGTACAACTTCATAGAAATAGCTGTAACTTTTGATAGAAGACTCAGACAAACATGTTTATGGCCTTATATTATAGAACTCAAGGTCTCCGTGCTGGGAAAACAGGTTTTGCAGCTGTTTGAGCTAAGATTTCCAAGTTATTCACATAATGAAAACTTGTACTTTGTTTCGGTCGAGTTCCCCATTCAAATGCATGTAACAGTGAGAAACGCACTGTCTTGGCGAAAGAAAGCGTTTTTGTACAACTTCATAGAAATAGCTGTAACTTTTGATAGAAGACTCGGATACACATGTTTATGGCTTTATCTTATAGAACTCAAGGTTCCCGTGCTGGGAAAACAGGTTTTGCAGCTGTTTGAGCTAAGATTTCCAAGTTATTCACATAATGAAAACCTATACTTTGTTTCGGTCGAGTTCCCCATTCAAATGCATGTAACAGTGAGAAACGCACTGTCTTGGCGAAAGAAAGCGTTTTTGTACAACTTCATAGAAATAGCTGTAACTTTTGATAGAAGACTCAGACAAACATGTTTATGGCCTTATATTATAGAACTCAAGGTCCCCGTGCTGGGAAAACAGGTTTTGCAGCTGTTTGAGCTAAGATTTCCAAGTTATTCACATAATGAAAACCTATACTTTGTTTCGGTCGAGTTCCCCATTCAAATGCATGTAACAGTGAGAAACGCACTGTCTTGGCGAAAGAAAGCGTTTTTGTACAACTTCATAGAAATAGCTGTAACTTTTGATAGAAGACTCGGATACACATGTTTATGGCTTTATCTTATAGAACTCAAGGTTCCCGTGCTGGGAAAACAGGTTTTGCAGCTGTTTGAGCTAAGATTTCCAAGTTATTCACATAATGAAAACCTATACTTTGTTTCGGTCGAGTTCCCCATTCAAATGCATGTAACAGTGAGAAACGCACTGTCTTGGCGAAAGAAAGCGTTTTTGTACAACTTTATAGAAATAGCTGTAACTTTTGATAGAAGACTCGGATACACATGTTTATGGCTTTATCTTATAGAACTCAAGGTTCCCGTGCTGGGAAAACAGGTTTTGCAGCTGTTTGAGCTAAGATTTCCAAGTTATTCACATAATGAAAACCTATACTTTGTTTCGGTCGAGTTCCCCATTCAAATGCATGTAACAGTGAGAAACGCACTGTCTTGGCGAAAGAAAGCGTTTTTGTACAACTTCATAGAAATAGCTGTAACTTTTGATAGAAGACTCGGATACACATGTTTATGGCTTTATCTTATAGAACTCAAGGTTCCCGTGCTGGGAAAACAGGTTTTGCAGCTGTTTGAGCTAAGATTTCCAAGTTATTCACATAATGAAAACCTATACTTTGTTTCGGTCGAGTTCCCCATTCAAATGCATGTAACAGTGAGAAACGCACTGTCTTGGCGAAAGAAAGCGTTTTTGTACAACTTCATAGAAATAGCTGTAACTTTTGATAGAAGACTCAGACAAACATGTTTATGGCTTTATCTTATAGAACTCAAGGTTCCCGTGCTGGGAAAACAGGTTTTGCAGCTGTTTGAGCTAAGATTTCCAAGTTATTCACATAATGAAAACTTGTACTTTGTTTCGGTCGAGTTCCCCATTCAAATGCATGTAACAGTGAGAAACGCACTGTCTTGGCGAAAGAAAGCGTTTTTGTACAACTTCATATGAATAGCTGTAACTTTTGATAGAAGACTCGGATACACATGTTTATGGCTTTATCTTATAGAACTCAAGGTTCCCGTGCTGGGAAAACAGGTTTTGCAGCTGTTTGAGCTAAGATTTCCAAGTTATTCACATAATGAAAACCTATACTTTGTTTCGGTCGAGTTCCCCATTCAAATGCATGTAACAGTGAGAAACGCACTGTCTTGGCGAAAGAAAGCGTTTTTGTACAACTTCATAGAAATAGCTGTAACTTTTGATAGAAGACTCGGATACACATGTTTATGGCTTTATCTTATAGAACTCAAGGTTCCCGTGCTGGGAAAACAGGTTTTGCAGCTGTTTGAGCTAAGATTTCCAAGTTATTCACATAATGAAAACCTATACTTTGTTTCGGTCGAGTTCCCCATTCAAATGCATGTAACAGTGAGAAACGCACTGTCTTGGCGAAAGAAAGCGTTTTTGTACAACTTCATAGAAATAGCTGTAACGTTTGATAGAAGACTCAGACAAACATGTTTATGGCCTTATATTATAGAACTCAAGGTCTCCGTGCTGGGAAAACAGGTTTTGCAGCTGTTTGAGCTAAGATTTCCAAGTTATTCACATAAGGAAAACTTGTACTTTGTTTCGGTCGAGTTCCCCATTCAAATGCATGTAACAGTGAGAAACGCACTGTCTTGGCGAAAGAAAGCGTTTTTGTACAACTTCATAGAAATAGCTGTAACTTTTGATAGAAGACTCGGATACACATGTTTATGGCTTTATCTTATAGAACTCAAGGTTCCCGTGCTGGGAAAACAGGTTTTGCAGCTGTTTGAGCTAAGATTTCCAAGTTATTCACATAATGAAAACCTATACTTTGTTTCGGTCGAGTTCCCCATTCAAATGCATGTAACAGTGAGAAACGCACTGTCTTGGCGAAAGAAAGCGTTTTTGTACAACTTCATAGAAATAGCTGTAACTTTTGATAGAAGACTCGGATACACATGTTTATGGCTTTATCTTATAGAACTCAAGGTTCCCGTGCTGGGAAAACAGGTTTTGCAGCTGTTTGAGCTAAGATTTCCAAGTTATTCACATAATGAAAACCTATACTTTGTTTCGGTCGAGTTCCCCATTCAAATGCATGTAACAGTGAGAAACGCACTGTCTTGGCGAAAGAAAGCGTTTTTGTACAACTTCATAGAAATAGCTGTAACTTTTGATAGAAGACTCGGATACACATGTTTATGGCTTTATCTTATAGAACTCAAGGTTCCCGTGCTGGGAAAACAGGTTTTGCAGCTGTTTGAGCTAAGATTTCCAAGTTATTCACATAATGAAAACCTATACTTTGTTTCGGTCGAGTTCCCCATTCAAATGCATGTAACAGTGAGAAACGCACTGTCTTGGCGAAAGAAAGCGTTTTTGTACAACTTCATAGAAAGAGCTGTAACTTTTGATAGAAGACTCAGACAAACATGTTTATGGTCTTATATTATAGAACTCAAGGTCTCCGTGCTGGGAAAACAGGTTTTGCAGCTGTTTGAGCTAAGATTTCCAAGTTATTCACATAAGGAAAACTTGTACTTTGTTTCGGTCGAGTTCCCCATTCAAATGCATGTAACAGTGAGAAACGCACTGTCTTGGCGAAAGAAAGCGTTTTTGTACAACTTCATAGAAATAGCTGTAACTTTTGATAGAAGACTCGGATACACATGTTTATGGCTTTATCTTATAGAACTCAAGGTTCCCGTGCTGGGAAAACAGGTTTTGCAGCTGTTTGAGCTAAGATTTCCAAGTTATTCACATAATGAAAACCTATACTTTGTTTCGGTCGAGTTCCCCATTCAAATGCATGTAACAGTGAGAAACGCACTGTCTTGGCGAAAGAAAGCGTTTTTGTACAACTTCATAGAAATAGCTGTAACTTTTGATAGAAGACTCGGATACACATGTTTATGGCTTTATCTTATAGAACTCAAGGTTCCCGTGCTGGGAAAACAGGTTTTGCAGCTGTTTGAGCTAAGATTTCCAAGTTATTCACATAATGAAAACCTATACTTTGTTTCGGTCGAGTTCCCCATTCAAATGCATGTAACAGTGAGAAACGCACTGTCTTGGCGAAAGAAAGCGTTTTTGTACAACTTCATAGAAATAGCTGTAACTTTTGATAGAAGACTCAGACAAACATGTTTATGGCCTTATATTATAGAACTCAAGGTCCCCGTGCTGGGAAAACAGGTTTTGCAGCTGTTTGAGCTAAGATTTCCAAGTTATTCACATAATGAAAACCTATACTTTGTTTCGGTCGAGTTCCCCATTCAAATGCATGTAACAGTGAGAAACGCACTGTCTTGGCGAAAGAAAGCGTTTTTGTACAACTTCATAGAAATAGCTGTAACTTTTGATAGAAGACTCAGACAAACATGTTTATGGCCTTATATTATAGAACTCAAGGTCCCCGTGCTGGGAAAACAGGTTTTGCAGCTGTTTGAGCTAAGATTTTCAAGTTATTCACATAATGAAAACCTATACTTTGTTTCGGTCGAGTTCCCCATTCAAATGCATGTAACAGTGAGAAACGCACTGTCTTGGCGAAAGAAAGCATTTTTGTACAACTTCATAGAAATAGCTGTAACTTTTGATAGAAGACTCAGACAAACATGTTTATGGCCTTATATTATAGAACTCAAGGTCCCCGTGCTGGGAAAACAGGTTTTGCAGCTGTTTGAGCTAAGATTTCCAAGTTATTCACATAATGAAAACCTATACTTTGTTTCGGTCGAGTTCCCCATTCAAATGCATGTAACAGTGAGAAACGCACTGTCTTGGCGAAAGAAAGCGTTTTTGTACAACTTCATAGAAATAGCTGTAACTTTTGATAGAAGACTCAGACAAACATGTTTATGGCCTTATATTATAGAACTCAAGGTCTCCGTGCTGGGAAAACAGGTTTTGCAGCTGTTTGAGCTAAGATTTCCAAGTTATTCACATAATGAAAACTTGTACTTTGTTTCGGTCGAGTTCCCCATTCAAATGCATGTAACAGTGAGAAACGCACTGTCTTGGCGAAAGAAAGCGTTTTTGTACAACTTCATAGAAATAGCTGTAACTTTTGATAGAAGACTCAGACAAACATGTTTATGGCCTTATATTATAGAACTCAAGGTCCCCGTGCTGGGAAAACAGGTTTTGCAGCTGTTTGAGCTAAGATTTTCAAGTTATTCACATAATGAAAACCTATACTTTGTTTCGGTCGAGTTCCCCATTCAAATGCATGTAACAGTGAGAAACGCACTGTCTTGGCGAAAGAAAGCATTTTTGTACAACTTCATAGAAATAGCTGTAACTTTTGATAGAAGACTCAGACAAACATGTTTATGGCCTTATATTATAGAACTCAAGGTCCCCGTGCTGGGAAAACAGGTTTTGCAGCTGTTTGAGCTAAGATTTCCAAGTTATTCACATAATGAAAACCTATACTTTGTTTCGGTCGAGTTCCCCATTCAAATGCATGTAACAGTGAGAAACGCACTGTCTTGGCGAAAGAAAGCGTTTTTGTACAACTTCATAGAAATAGCTGTAACTTTTGATAGAAGACTCGGATACACATGTTTATGGCTTTATCTTATAGAACTCAAGGTTCCCGTGCTGGGAAAACAGGTTTTGCAGCTGTTTGAGCTAAGATTTCCAAGTTATTCACATAATGAAAACCTATACTTTGTTTCGGTCGAGTTCCCCATTCAAATGCATGTAACAGTGAGAAACGCACTGTCTTGGCGAAAGAAAGCGTTTTTGTACAACTTTATAGAAATAGCTGTAACTTTTGATAGAAGACTCGGATACACATGTTTATGGCTTTATCTTATAGAACTCAAGGTACCCGTGCTGGGAAAACAGGTTTTGCAGCTGTTTGAGCTAAGATTTCCAAGTTATTCACATAATGAAAACCTATACTTTGTTTCGGTCGAGTTCCCCATTCAAATGCATGTAACAGTGAGAAACGCACTGTCTTGGCGAAAGAAAGCGTTTTTGTACAACTTCATAGAAATAGCTGTAACTTTTGATAGAAGACTCAGACAAACATGTTTATGGCCTTATATTATAGAACTCAAGGTCTCCGTGCTGGGAAAACAGGTTTTGCAGCTGTTTGAGCTAAGATTTCCAAGTTATTCACATAATGAAAACTTGTACTTTGTTTCGGTCGAGTTCCCCATTCAAATGCATGTAACAGTGAGAAACGCACTGTCTTGGCGAAAGAAAGCGTTTTTGTACAACTTCATAGAAATAGCTGTAACTTTTGATAGAAGACTCGGATACACATGTTTATGGCTTTATCTTATAGAACTCAAGGTTCCCGTGCTGGGAAAACAGGTTTTGCAGCTGTTTGAGCTAAGATTTCCAAGTTATTCACATAATGAAAACCTATACTTTGTTTCGGTCGAGTTCCCCATTCAAATGCATGTAACAGTGAGAAACGCACTGTCTTGGCGAAAGAAAGCGTTTTTGTACAACTTCATAGAAATAGCTGTAACTTTTGATAGAAGACTCGGATACACATGTTTATGGCTTTATCTTATAGAACTCAAGGTTCCCGTGCTGGGAAAACAGGTTTTGCAGCTGTTTGAGCTAAGATTTCCAAGTTATTCACATAATGAAAACCTATACTTTGTTTCGGTCGAGTTCCCCATTCAAATGCATGTAACAGTGAGAAACGCACTGTCTTGGCGAAAGAAAGCGTTTTTGTACAACTTCATAGAAATAGCTGTAACTTTTGATAGAAGACTCGGATACACATGTTTATGGCTTTATCTTATAGAACTCAAGGTTCCCGTGCTGGGAAAACAGGTTTTGCAGCTGTTTGAGCTAAGATTTCCAAGTTATTCACATAATGAAAACCTATACTTTGTTTCGGTCGAGTTCCCCATTCAAATGCATGTAACAGTGAGAAACGCACTGTCTTGGCGAAAGAAAGCGTTTTTGTACAACTTCATAGAAATAGCTGTAACTTTTGATAGAAGACTCGGATACACATGTTTATGGCTTTATCTTATAGAACTCAAGGTTCCCGTGCTGGGAAAACAGGTTTTGCAGCTGTTTGAGCTAAGATTTCCAAGTTATTCACATAATGAAAACCTATACTTTGTTTCGGTCGAGTTCCCCATTCAAATGCATGTAACAGTGAGAAACGCACTGTCTTGGCGAAAGAAAGCGTTTTTGTACAACTTCATAGAAATAGCTGTAACTTTTGATAGAAGACTCGGACACACATGTTTATGGCTTTATCTTATAGAACTCAAGGTTCCCGTGCTGGGAAAACAGGTTTTGCAGCTGTTTGAGCTAAGATTTCCAAGTTATTCACATAATGAAAACCTATACTTTGTTTCGGTCGAGTTCCCCATTCAAATGCATGTAACAGTGAGAAACGCACTGTCTTGGCGAAAGAAAGCGTTTTTGTACAACTTCATAGAAATAGCTGTAACTTTTGATAGAAGACTCAGACAAACATGTTTATGGCCTTATATTATAGAACTCAAGGTCTCCGTGCTGGGAAAACAGGTTTTGCAGCTGTTTGAGCTAAGATTTCCAAGTTATTCACATAATGAAAACTTGTACTTTGTTTCGGTCGAGTTCCCCATTCAAATGCATGTAACAGTGAGAAACGCACTGTCTTGGCGAAAGAAAGCGTTTTTGTACAACTTCATAGAAATAGCTGTAACTTTTGATAGAAGACTCGGATACACATGTTTATGGCTTTATCTTATAGAACTCAAGGTTCCCGTGCTGGGAAAACAGGTTTTGCAGCTGTTTGAGCTAAGATTTCCAAGTTATTCACATAATGAAAACCTATACTTTGTTTCGGTCGAGTTCCCCATTCAAATGCATGTAACAGTGAGAAACGCACTGTCTTGGCGAAAGAAAGCGTTTTTGTACAACTTCATAGAAATAGCTGTAACTTTTGATAGAAGACTCGGATACACATGTTTATGGCTTTATCTTATAGAACTCAAGGTTCCCGTGCTGGGAAAACAGGTTTTGCAGCTGTTTGAGCTAAGATTTCCAAGTTATTCACATAATGAAAACCTATACTTTGTTTCGGTCGAGTTCCCCATTCAAATGCATGTAACAGTGAGAAACGCACTGTCTTGGCGAAAGAAAGCGTTTTTGTACAACTTCATAGAAATAGCTGTAACTTTTGATAGAAGACTCGGATACACATGTTTATGGCTTTATCTTATAGAACTCAAGGTTCCCGTGCTGGGAAAACAGGTTTTGCAGCTGTTTGAGCTAAGATTTCCAAGTTATTCACATAATGAAAACCTATACTTTGTTTCGGTCGAGTTCCCCATTCAAATGCATGTAACAGTGAGAAACGCACTGTCTTGGCGAAAGAAAGCGTTTTTGTACAACTTCATAGAAATAGCTGTAACTTTTGATAGAAGACTCAGACAAACATGTTTATGGCCTTATATTATAGAACTCAAGGTCCCCGTGCTGGGAAAACAGGTTTTGCAGCTGTTTGAGCTAAGATTTTCAAGTTATTCACATAATGAAAACCTATACTTTGTTTCGGTCGAGTTCCCCATTCAAATGCATGTAACAGTGAGAAACGCACTGTCTTGGCGAAAGAAAGCATTTTTGTACAACTTCATAGAAATAGCTGTAACTTTTGATAGAAGACTCAGACAAACATGTTTATGGCCTTATATTATAGAACTCAAGGTCCCCGTGCTGGGAAAACAGGTTTTGCAGCTGTTTGAGCTAAGATTTCCAAGTTATTCACATAATGAAAACCTATACTTTGTTTCGGTCGAGTTCCCCATTCAAATGCATGTAACAGTGAGAAACGCACTGTCTTGGCGAAAGAAAGCGTTTTTGTACAACTTCATAGAAATAGCTGTAACTTTTGATAGAAGACTCGGATACACATGTTTATGGCTTTATCTTATAGAACTCAAGGTTCCCGTGCTGGGAAAACAGGTTTTGCAGCTGTTTGAGCTAAGATTTCCAAGTTATTCACATAATGAAAACCTATACTTTGTTTCGGTCGAGTTCCCCATTCAAATGCATGTAACAGTGAGAAACGCACTGTCTTGGCGAAAGAAAGCGTTTTTGTACAACTTCATAGAAATAGCTGTAACTTTTGATAGAAGACTCGGATACACATGTTTATGGCTTTATCTTATAGAACTCAAGGTTCCCGTGCTGGGAAAACAGGTTTTGCAGCTGTTTGAGCTAAGATTTCCAAGTTATTCACATAATGAAAACCTATACTTTGTTTCGGTCGAGTTCCCCATTCAAATGCATGTAACAGTGAGAAACGCACTGTCTTGGCGAAAGAAAGCGTTTTTGTACAACTTCATAGAAATAGCTGTAACTTTTGATAGAAGACTCGGATACACATGTTTATGGCTTTATCTTATAGAACTCAAGGTTCCCGTGCTGGGAAAACAGGTTTTGCAGCTGTTTGAGCTAAGATTTCCAAGTTATTCACATAATGAAAACCTATACTTTGTTTCGGTCGAGTTCCCCATTCAAATGCATGTAACAGTGAGAAACGCACTGTCTTGGCGAAAGAAAGCGTTTTTGTACAACTTCATAGAAATAGCTGTAACTTTTGATAGAAGACTCGGATACACATGTTTATGGCTTTATCTTATAGAACTCAAGGTTCCCGTGCTGGGAAAACAGGTTTTGCAGCTGTTTGAGCTAAGATTTCCAAGTTATTCACATAATGAAAACCTATACTTTGTTTCGGTCGAGTTCCCCATTCAAATGCATGTAACAGTGAGAAACGCACTGTCTTGGCGAAAGAAAGCGTTTTTGTACAACTTCATAGAAATAGCTGTAACTTTTGATAGAAGACTCAGACAAACATGTTTATGGCCTTATATTATAGAACTCAAGGTCTCCGTGCTGGGAAAACAGGTTTTGCAGCTGTTTGAGCTAAGATTTCCAAGTTATTCACATAATGAAAACTTGTACTTTGTTTCGGTCGAGTTCCCCATTCAAATGCATGTAACAGTGAGAAACGCACTGTCTTGGCGAAAGAAAGCGTTTTTGTACAACTTCATAGAAATAGCTGTAACTTTTGATAGAAGACTCGGATACACATGTTTATGGCTTTATCTTATAGAACTCAAGGTTCCCGTGCTGGGAAAACAGGTTTTGCAGCTGTTTGAGCTAAGATTTCCAAGTTATTCACATAATGAAAACCTATACTTTGTTTCGGTCGAGTTCCCCATTCAAATGCATGTAACAGTGAGAAACGCACTGTCTTGGCGAAAGAAAGCGTTTTTGTACAACTTCATAGAAATAGCTGTAACTTTTGATAGAAGACTCGGATACACATGTTTATGGCTTTATCTTATAGAACTCAAGGTTCCCGTGCTGGGAAAACAGGTTTTGCAGCTGTTTGAGCTAAGATTTCCAAGTTATTCACATAATGAAAACCTATACTTTGTTTCGGTCGAGTTCCCCATTCAAATGCATGTAACAGTGAGAAACGCACTGTCTTGGCGAAAGAAAGCGTTTTTGTACAACTTCATAGAAATAGCTGTAACTTTTGATAGAAGACTCAGACAAACATGTTTATGGCCTTATATTATAGAACTCAAGGTCCCCGTGCTGGGAAAACAGGTTTTGCAGCTGTTTGAGCTAAGATTTCCAAGTTATTCACATAATGAAAACCTATACTTTGTTTCGGTCGAGTTCCCCATTCAAATGCATGTAACAGTGAGAAACGCACTGTCTTGGCGAAAGAAAGCGTTTTTGTACAACTTCATAGAAATAGCTGTAACTTTTGATAGAAGACTCAGACAAACATGTTTATGGCCTTATATTATAGAACTCAAGGTCCCCGTGCTGGGAAAACAGGTTTTGCAGCTGTTTGAGCTAAGATTTTCAAGTTATTCACATAATGAAAACCTATACTTTGTTTCGGTCGAGTTCCCCATTCAAATGCATGTAACAGTGAGAAACGCACTGTCTTGGCGAAAGAAAGCATTTTTGTACAACTTCATAGAAATAGCTGTAACTTTTGATAGAAGACTCAGACAAACATGTTTATGGCCTTATATTATAGAACTCAAGGTCCCCGTGCTGGGAAAACAGGTTTTGCAGCTGTTTGAGCTAAGATTTCCAAGTTATTCACATAATGAAAACCTATACTTTGTTTCGGTCGAGTTCCCCATTCAAATGCATGTAACAGTGAGAAACGCACTGTCTTGGCGAAAGAAAGCGTTTTTGTACAACTTCATAGAAATAGCTGTAACTTTTGATAGAAGACTCAGACAAACATGTTTATGGCCTTATATTATAGAACTCAAGGTCTCCGTGCTGGGAAAACAGGTTTTGCAGCTGTTTGAGCTAAGATTTCCAAGTTATTCACATAATGAAAACTTGTACTTTGTTTCGGTCGAGTTCCCCATTCAAATGCATGTAACAGTGAGAAACGCACTGTCTTGGCGAAAGAAAGCGTTTTTGTACAACTTCATAGAAATAGCTGTAACTTTTGATAGAAGACTCAGACAAACATGTTTATGGCCTTATATTATAGAACTCAAGGTCCCCGTGCTGGGAAAACAGGTTTTGCAGCTGTTTGAGCTAAGATTTTCAAGTTATTCACATAATGAAAACCTATACTTTGTTTCGGTCGAGTTCCCCATTCAAATGCATGTAACAGTGAGAAACGCACTGTCTTGGCGAAAGAAAGCATTTTTGTACAACTTCATAGAAATAGCTGTAACTTTTGATAGAAGACTCAGACAAACATGTTTATGGCCTTATATTATAGAACTCAAGGTCCCCGTGCTGGGAAAACAGGTTTTGCAGCTGTTTGAGCTAAGATTTCCAAGTTATTCACATAATGAAAACCTATACTTTGTTTCGGTCGAGTTCCCCATTCAAATGCATGTAACAGTGAGAAACGCACTGTCTTGGCGAAAGAAAGCGTTTTTGTACAACTTCATAGAAATAGCTGTAACTTTTGATAGAAGACTCGGATACACATGTTTATGGCTTTATCTTATAGAACTCAAGGTTCCCGTGCTGGGAAAACAGGTTTTGCAGCTGTTTGAGCTAAGATTTCCAAGTTATTCACATAATGAAAACCTATACTTTGTTTCGGTCGAGTTCCCCATTCAAATGCATGTAACAGTGAGAAACGCACTGTCTTGGCGAAAGAAAGCGTTTTTGTACAACTTTATAGAAATAGCTGTAACTTTTGATAGAAGACTCGGATACACATGTTTATGGCTTTATCTTATAGAACTCAAGGTACCCGTGCTGGGAAAACAGGTTTTGCAGCTGTTTGAGCTAAGATTTCCAAGTTATTCACATAATGAAAACCTATACTTTGTTTCGGTCGAGTTCCCCATTCAAATGCATGTAACAGTGAGAAACGCACTGTCTTGGCGAAAGAAAGCGTTTTTGTACAACTTCATAGAAATAGCTGTAACTTTTGATAGAAGACTCAGACAAACATGTTTATGGCCTTATATTATAGAACTCAAGGTCTCCGTGCTGGGAAAACAGGTTTTGCAGCTGTTTGAGCTAAGATTTCCAAGTTATTCACATAATGAAAACTTGTACTTTGTTTCGGTCGAGTTCCCCATTCAAATGCATGTAACAGTGAGAAACGCACTGTCTTGGCGAAAGAAAGCGTTTTTGTACAACTTCATAGAAATAGCTGTAACTTTTGATAGAAGACTCGGATACACATGTTTATGGCTTTATCTTATAGAACTCAAGGTTCCCGTGCTGGGAAAACAGGTTTTGCAGCTGTTTGAGCTAAGATTTCCAAGTTATTCACATAATGAAAACCTATACTTTGTTTCGGTCGAGTTCCCCATTCAAATGCATGTAACAGTGAGAAACGCACTGTCTTGGCGAAAGAAAGCGTTTTTGTACAACTTCATAGAAATAGCTGTAACTTTTGATAGAAGACTCGGATACACATGTTTATGGCTTTATCTTATAGAACTCAAGGTTCCCGTGCTGGGAAAACAGGTTTTGCAGCTGTTTGAGCTAAGATTTCCAAGTTATTCACATAATGAAAACCTATACTTTGTTTCGGTCGAGTTCCCCATTCAAATGCATGTAACAGTGAGAAACGCACTGTCTTGGCGAAAGAAAGCGTTTTTGTACAACTTCATAGAAATAGCTGTAACTTTTGATAGAAGACTCGGATACACATGTTTATGGCTTTATCTTATAGAACTCAAGGTTCCCGTGCTGGGAAAACAGGTTTTGCAGCTGTTTGAGCTAAGATTTCCAAGTTATTCACATAATGAAAACCTATACTTTGTTTCGGTCGAGTTCCCCATTCAAATGCATGTAACAGTGAGAAACGCACTGTCTTGGCGAAAGAAAGCGTTTTTGTACAACTTCATAGAAATAGCTGTAACTTTTGATAGAAGACTCGGATACACATGTTTATGGCTTTATCTTATAGAACTCAAGGTTCCCGTGCTGGGAAAACAGGTTTTGCAGCTGTTTGAGCTAAGATTTCCAAGTTATTCACATAATGAAAACCTATACTTTGTTTCGGTCGAGTTCCCCATTCAAATGCATGTAACAGTGAGAAACGCACTGTCTTGGCGAAAGAAAGCGTTTTTGTACAACTTCATAGAAATAGCTGTAACTTTTGATAGAAGACTCGGACACACATGTTTATGGCTTTATCTTATAGAACTCAAGGTTCCCGTGCTGGGAAAACAGGTTTTGCAGCTGTTTGAGCTAAGATTTCCAAGTTATTCACATAATGAAAACCTATACTTTGTTTCGGTCGAGTTCCCCATTCAAATGCATGTAACAGTGAGAAACGCACTGTCTTGGCGAAAGAAAGCGTTTTTGTACAACTTCATAGAAATAGCTGTAACTTTTGATAGAAGACTCAGACAAACATGTTTATGGCCTTATATTATAGAACTCAAGGTCTCCGTGCTGGGAAAACAGGTTTTGCAGCTGTTTGAGCTAAGATTTCCAAGTTATTCACATAATGAAAACTTGTACTTTGTTTCGGTCGAGTTCCCCATTCAAATGCATGTAACAGTGAGAAACGCACTGTCTTGGCGAAAGAAAGCGTTTTTGTACAACTTCATAGAAATAGCTGTAACTTTTGATAGAAGACTCGGATACACATGTTTATGGCTTTATCTTATAGAACTCAAGGTTCCCGTGCTGGGAAAACAGGTTTTGCAGCTGTTTGAGCTAAGATTTCCAAGTTATTCACATAATGAAAACCTATACTTTGTTTCGGTCGAGTTCCCCATTCAAATGCATGTAACAGTGAGAAACGCACTGTCTTGGCGAAAGAAAGCGTTTTTGTACAACTTCATAGAAATAGCTGTAACTTTTGATAGAAGACTCGGATACACATGTTTATGGCTTTATCTTATAGAACTCAAGGTTCCCGTGCTGGGAAAACAGGTTTTGCAGCTGTTTGAGCTAAGATTTCCAAGTTATTCACATAATGAAAACCTATACTTTGTTTCGGTCGAGTTCCCCATTCAAATGCATGTAACAGTGAGAAACGCACTGTCTTGGCGAAAGAAAGCGTTTTTGTACAACTTCATAGAAATAGCTGTAACTTTTGATAGAAGACTCGGATACACATGTTTATGGCTTTATCTTATAGAACTCAAGGTTCCCGTGCTGGGAAAACAGGTTTTGCAGCTGTTTGAGCTAAGATTTCCAAGTTATTCACATAATGAAAACCTATACTTTGTTTCGGTCGAGTTCCCCATTCAAATGCATGTAACAGTGAGAAACGCACTGTCTTGGCGAAAGAAAGCGTTTTTGTACAACTTCATAGAAATAGCTGTAACTTTTGATAGAAGACTCAGACAAACATGTTTATGGCCTTATATTATAGAACTCAAGGTCCCCGTGCTGGGAAAACAGGTTTTGCAGCTGTTTGAGCTAAGATTTTCAAGTTATTCACATAATGAAAACCTATACTTTGTTTCGGTCGAGTTCCCCATTCAAATGCATGTAACAGTGAGAAACGCACTGTCTTGGCGAAAGAAAGCATTTTTGTACAACTTCATAGAAATAGCTGTAACTTTTGATAGAAGACTCAGACAAACATGTTTATGGCCTTATATTATAGAACTCAAGGTCCCCGTGCTGGGAAAACAGGTTTTGCAGCTGTTTGAGCTAAGATTTCCAAGTTATTCACATAATGAAAACCTATACTTTGTTTCGGTCGAGTTCCCCATTCAAATGCATGTAACAGTGAGAAACGCACTGTCTTGGCGAAAGAAAGCGTTTTTGTACAACTTCATAGAAATAGCTGTAACTTTTGATAGAAGACTCGGATACACATGTTTATGGCTTTATCTTATAGAACTCAAGGTTCCCGTGCTGGGAAAACAGGTTTTGCAGCTGTTTGAGCTAAGATTTCCAAGTTATTCACATAATGAAAACCTATACTTTGTTTCGGTCGAGTTCCCCATTCAAATGCATGTAACAGTGAGAAACGCACTGTCTTGGCGAAAGAAAGCGTTTTTGTACAACTTCATAGAAATAGCTGTAACTTTTGATAGAAGACTCGGATACACATGTTTATGGCTTTATCTTATAGAACTCAAGGTTCCCGTGCTGGGAAAACAGGTTTTGCAGCTGTTTGAGCTAAGATTTCCAAGTTATTCACATAATGAAAACCTATACTTTGTTTCGGTCGAGTTCCCCATTCAAATGCATGTAACAGTGAGAAACGCACTGTCTTGGCGAAAGAAAGCGTTTTTGTACAACTTCATAGAAATAGCTGTAACTTTTGATAGAAGACTCGGATACACATGTTTATGGCTTTATCTTATAGAACTCAAGGTTCCCGTGCTGGGAAAACAGGTTTTGCAGCTGTTTGAGCTAAGATTTCCAAGTTATTCACATAATGAAAACCTATACTTTGTTTCGGTCGAGTTCCCCATTCAAATGCATGTAACAGTGAGAAACGCACTGTCTTGGCGAAAGAAAGCGTTTTTGTACAACTTCATAGAAATAGCTGTAACTTTTGATAGAAGACTCGGATACACATGTTTATGGCTTTATCTTATAGAACTCAAGGTTCCCGTGCTGGGAAAACAGGTTTTGCAGCTGTTTGAGCTAAGATTTCCAAGTTATTCACATAATGAAAACCTATACTTTGTTTCGGTCGAGTTCCCCATTCAAATGCATGTAACAGTGAGAAACGCACTGTCTTGGCGAAAGAAAGCGTTTTTGTACAACTTCATAGAAATAGCTGTAACTTTTGATAGAAGACTCAGACAAACATGTTTATGGCCTTATATTATAGAACTCAAGGTCTCCGTGCTGGGAAAACAGGTTTTGCAGCTGTTTGAGCTAAGATTTCCAAGTTATTCACATAATGAAAACTTGTACTTTGTTTCGGTCGAGTTCCCCATTCAAATGCATGTAACAGTGAGAAACGCACTGTCTTGGCGAAAGAAAGCGTTTTTGTACAACTTCATAGAAATAGCTGTAACTTTTGATAGAAGACTCGGATACACATGTTTATGGCTTTATCTTATAGAACTCAAGGTTCCCGTGCTGGGAAAACAGGTTTTGCAGCTGTTTGAGCTAAGATTTCCAAGTTATTCACATAATGAAAACCTATACTTTGTTTCGGTCGAGTTCCCCATTCAAATGCATGTAACAGTGAGAAACGCACTGTCTTGGCGAAAGAAAGCGTTTTTGTACAACTTCATAGAAATAGCTGTAACTTTTGATAGAAGACTCGGATACACATGTTTATGGCTTTATCTTATAGAACTCAAGGTTCCCGTGCTGGGAAAACAGGTTTTGCAGCTGTTTGAGCTAAGATTTCCAAGTTATTCACATAATGAAAACCTATACTTTGTTTCGGTCGAGTTCCCCATTCAAATGCATGTAACAGTGAGAAACGCACTGTCTTGGCGAAAGAAAGCGTTTTTGTACAACTTCATAGAAATAGCTGTAACTTTTGATAGAAGACTCGGATACACATGTTTATGGCTTTATCTTATAGAACTCAAGGTTCCCGTGCTGGGAAAACAGGTTTTGCAGCTGTTTGAGCTAAGATTTCCAAGTTATTCACATAATGAAAACCTATACTTTGTTTCGGTCGAGTTCCCCATTCAAATGCATGTAACAGTGAGAAACGCACTGTCTTGGCGAAAGAAAGCGTTTTTGTACAACTTCATAGAAATAGCTGTAACTTTTGATAGAAGACTCGGATACACATGTTTATGGCTTTATCTTATAGAACTCAAGGTTCCCGTGCTGGGAAAACAGGTTTTGCAGCTGTTTGAGCTAAGATTTCCAAGTTATTCACATAATGAAAACCTATACTTTGTTTCGGTCGAGTTCCCCATTCAAATGCATGTAACAGTGAGAAACGCACTGTCTTGGCGAAAGAAAGCGTTTTTGTACAACTTCATAGAAATAGCTGTAACTTTTGATAGAAGACTCAGACAAACATGTTTATGGCCTTATATTATAGAACTCAAGGTCTCCGTGCTGGGAAAACAGGTTTTGCAGCTGTTTGAGCTAAGATTTCCAAGTTATTCACATAATGAAAACTTGTACTTTGTTTCGGTCGAGTTCCCCATTCAAATGCATGTAACAGTGAGAAACGCACTGTCTTGGCGAAAGAAAGCGTTTTTGTACAACTTCATAGAAATAGCTGTAACTTTTGATAGAAGACTCGGATACACATGTTTATGGCTTTATCTTATAGAACTCAAGGTTCCCGTGCTGGGAAAACAGGTTTTGCAGCTGTTTGAGCTAAGATTTCCAAGTTATTCACATAATGAAAACCTATACTTTGTTTCGGTCGAGTTCCCCATTCAAATGCATGTAACAGTGAGAAACGCACTGTCTTGGCGAAAGAAAGCGTTTTTGTACAACTTCATAGAAATAGCTGTAACTTTTGATAGAAGACTCGGATACACATGTTTATGGCTTTATCTTATAGAACTCAAGGTTCCCGTGCTGGGAAAACAGGTTTTGCAGCTGTTTGAGCTAAGATTTCCAAGTTATTCACATAATGAAAACCTATACTTTGTTTCGGTCGAGTTCCCCATTCAAATGCATGTAACAGTGAGAAACGCACTGTCTTGGCGAAAGAAAGCGTTTTTGTACAACTTCATAGAAATAGCTGTAACTTTTGATAGAAGACTCGGATACACATGTTTATGGCTTTATCTTATAGAACTCAAGGTTCCCGTGCTGGGAAAACAGGTTTTGCAGCTGTTTGAGCTAAGATTTCCAAGTTATTCACATAATGAAAACCTATACTTTGTTTCGGTCGAGTTCCCCATTCAAATGCATGTAACAGTGAGAAACGCACTGTCTTGGCGAAAAAAAGCGTTTTTGTACAACTTCATAGAAATAGCTGTAACTTTTGATAGAAGACTCAGACAAACATGTTTATGGCCTTATATTATAGAACTCAAGGTCCCCGTGCTGGGAAAACAGGTTTTGCAGCTGTTTGAGCTAAGATTTTCAAGTTATTCACATAATGAAAACCTATACTTTGTTTCGGTCGAGTTCCCCATTCAAATGCATGTAACAGTGAGAAACGCACTGTCTTGGCGAAAGAAAGCATTTTTGTACAACTTCATAGAAATAGCTGTAACTTTTGATAGAAGACTCAGACAAACATGTTTATGGCCTTATATTATAGAACTCAAGGTCCCCGTGCTGGGAAAACAGGTTTTGCAGCTGTTTGAGCTAAGATTTCCAAGTTATTCACATAATGAAAACCTATACTTTGTTTCGGTCGAGTTCCCCATTCAAATGCATGTAACAGTGAGAAACGCACTGTCTTGGCGAAAGAAAGCGTTTTTGTACAACTTCATAGAAATAGCTGTAACTTTTGATAGAAGACTCGGATACACATGTTTATGGCTTTATCTTATAGAACTCAAGGTTCCCGTGCTGGGAAAACAGGTTTTGCAGCTGTTTGAGCTAAGATTTCCAAGTTATTCACATAATGAAAACCTATACTTTGTTTCGGTCGAGTTCCCCATTCAAATGCATGTAACAGTGAGAAACGCACTGTCTTGGCGAAAGAAAGCGTTTTTGTACAACTTCATAGAAATAGCTGTAACTTTTGATAGAAGACTCGGATACACATGTTTATGGCTTTATCTTATAGAACTCAAGGTTCCCGTGCTGGGAAAACAGGTTTTGCAGCTGTTTGAGCTAAGATTTCCAAGTTATTCACATAATGAAAACCTATACTTTGTTTCGGTCGAGTTCCCCATTCAAATGCATGTAACAGTGAGAAACGCACTGTCTTGGCGAAAGAAAGCGTTTTTGTACAACTTCATAGAAATAGCTGTAACTTTTGATAGAAGACTCAGACAAACATGTTTATGGCCTTATATTATAGAACTCAAGGTCCCCGTGCTGGGAAAACAGGTTTTGCAGCTGTTTGAGCTAAGATTTTCAAGTTATTCACATAATGAAAACCTATACTTTGTTTCGGTCGAGTTCCCCATTCAAATGCATGTAACAGTGAGAAACGCACTGTCTTGGCGAAAGAAAGCATTTTTGTACAACTTCATAGAAATAGCTGTAACTTTTGATAGAAGACTCAGACAAACATGTTTATGGCCTTATATTATAGAACTCAAGGTCCCCGTGCTGGGAAAACAGGTTTTGCAGCTGTTTGAGCTAAGATTTCCAAGTTATTCACATAATGAAAACCTATACTTTGTTTCGGTCGAGTTCCCCATTCAAATGCATGTAACAGTGAGAAACGCACTGTCTTGGCGAAAGAAAGCGTTTTTGTACAACTTCATAGAAATAGCTGTAACTTTTGATAGAAGACTCGGATACACATGTTTATGGCCTTATATTATAGAACTCAAGGTCCCCGTGCTGGGAAAACAGGTTTTGCAGCTGTTTGAGCTAAGATTTTCAAGTTATTCACATAATGAAAACCTATACTTTGTTTCGGTCGAGTTCCCCATTCAAATGCATGTAACAGTGAGAAACGCACTGTCTTGGCGAAAGAAAGCATTTTTGTACAACTTCATAGAAATAGCTGTAACTTTTGATAGAAGACTCAGACAAACATGTTTATGGCCTTATATTATAGAACTCAAGGTCCCCGTGCTGGGAAAACAGGTTTTGCAGCTGTTTGAGCTAAGATTTCCAAGTTATTCACATAATGAAAACCTATACTTTGTTTCGGTCGAGTTCCCCATTCAAATGCATGTAACAGTGAGAAACGCACTGTCTTGGCGAAAGAAAGCGTTTTTGTACAACTTCATAGAAATAGCTGTAACTTTTGATAGAAGACTCGGATACACATGTTTATGGCTTTATCTTATAGAACTCAAGGTTCCCGTGCTGGGAAAACAGGTTTTGCAGCTGTTTGAGCTAAGATTTTCAAGTTATTCACATAATGAAAACCTATACTTTGTTTCGGTCGAGTTCCCCATTCAAATGCATGTAACAGTGAGAAACGCACTGTCTTGGCGAAAGAAAGCATTTTTGTACAACTTCATAGAAATAGCTGTAACTTTTGATAGAAGACTCAGACAAACATGTTTATGGCCTTATATTATAGAACTCAAGGTCCCCGTGCTGGGAAAACAGGTTTTGCAGCTGTTTGAGCTAAGATTTCCAAGTTATTCACATAATGAAAACTTGTACTTTGTTTCGGTCGAGTTCCCCATTCAAATGCATGTAACAGTGAGAAACGCACTGTCTTGGCGAAAGAAAGCGTTTTTGTACAACTTCATAGAAATAGCTGTAACTTTTGATAGAAGACTCGGATACACATGTTTATGGCTTTATCTTATAGAACTCAAGGTTCCCGTGCTGGGAAAACAGGTTTTGCAGCTGTTTGAGCTAAGATTTCCAAGTTATTCACATAATGAAAACCTATACTTTGTTTCGGTCGAGTTCCCCATTCAAATGCATGTAACAGTGAGAAACGCACTGTCTTGGCGAAAGAAAGCGTTTTTGTACAACTTCATAGAAATAGCTGTAACTTTTGATAGAAGACTCAGACAAACATGTTTATGGCCTTATATTATAGAACTCAAGGTCCCCGTGCTGGGAAAACAGGTTTTGCAGCTGTTTGAGCTAAGATTTTCAAGTTATTCACATAATGAAAACCTATACTTTGTTTCGGTCGAGTTCCCCATTCAAATGCATGTAACAGTGAGAAACGCACTGTCTTGGCGAAAGAAAGCGTTTTTGTACAACTTCATAGAAATAGCTGTAACTTTTGATAGAAGACTCAGACAAACATGTTTATGGCCTTATATTATAGAACTCAAGGTCCCCGTGCTGGGAAAACAGGTTTTGCAGCTGTTTGAGCTAAGATTTCCAAGTTATTCACATAATGAAAACCTATACTTTGTTTCGGTCGAGTTCCCCATTCAAATGCATGTAACAGTGAGAAACGCACTGTCTTGGCGAAAGAAAGCATTTTTGTACAACTTCATAGAAATAGCTGTAACTTTAGATAGAAGACTCAGACAAACATGTTTATGGCCTTATATTATAGAACTCAAGGTCTCCGTGCTGGGAAAACAGGTTTTGCAGCTGTTTGAGCTAAGATTTCCAAGTTATTCACATAATGAAAACTTGTACTTTGTTTCGGTCGAGTTCCCCATTCAAATGCATGTAACAGTGAGAAACGCACTGTCTTGGCGAAAGAAAGCGTTTTTGTACAACTTCATAGAAATAGCTGTAACTTTTGATAGAAGACTCGGATACACATGTTTATGGCTTTATCTTATAGAACTCAAGGTTCCCGTGCTGGGAAAACAGGTTTTGCAGCTGTTTGAGCTAAGATTTCCAAGTTATTCACATAATGAAAACCTATACTTTGTTTCGGTCGAGTTCCCCATTCAAATGCATGTAACAGTGAGAAACGCACTGTCTTGGCGAAAGAAAGCGTTTTTGTACAACTTCATAGAAATAGCTGTAACTTTTGATAGAAGACTCAGACAAACATGTTTATGGCCTTATATTATAGAACTCAAGGTTCCCGTGCTGGGAAAACAGGTTTTGCAGCTGTTTGAGCTAAGATTTCCAAGTTATTCACATAATGAAAACCTATACTTTGTTTCGGTCGAGTTCCCCATTCAAATGCATGTAACAGTGAGAAACGCACTGTCTTGGCGAAAGAAAGCGTTTTTGTACAACTTCATAGAAATAGCTGTAACTTTTGATAGAAGACTCGGATACACATGTTTATGGCTTTATCTTATAGAACTCAAGGTCCCCGTGCTGGGAAAACAGGTTTTGCAGCTGTTTGAGCTAAGATTTCCAAGTTATTCACATAATGAAAACTTGTACTTTGTTTCGGTCGAGTTCCCCATTCAAATGCATGTAACAGTGAGAAACGCACTGTCTTGGCGAAAGAAAGCGTTTTTGTACAACTTCATAGAAATAGCTGTAACTTTTGATAGAAGACTCGGATACACATGTTTATGGCTTTATCTTATAGAACTCAAGGTTCCCGTGCTGGGAAAACAGGTTTTGCAGCTGTTTGAGCTAAGATTTCCAAGTTATTCACATAATGAAAACCTATACTTTGTTTCGGTCGAGTTCCCCATTCAAATGCATGTAACAGTGAGAAACGCACTGTCTTGGCGAAAGAAAGCATTTTTGTACAACTTCATAGAAATAGCTGTAACTTTAGATAGAAGACTCAGACAAACATGTTTATGGCCTTATATTATAGAACTCAAGGTCTCCGTGCTGGGAAAACAGGTTTTGCAGCTGTTTGAGCTAAGATTTCCAAGTTATTCACATAATGAAAACTTGTACTTTGTTTCGGTCGAGTTCCCCATTCAAATGCATGTAACAGTGAGAAACGCACTGTCTTGGCGAAAGAAAGCGTTTTTGTACAACTTCATAGAAATAGCTGTAACTTTTGATAGAAGACTCGGATACACATGTTTATGGCTTTATCTTATAGAACTCAAGGTTCCCGTGCTGGGAAAACAGGTTTTGCAGCTGTTTGAGCTAAGATTTCCAAGTTATTCACATAATGAAAACCTATACTTTGTTTCGGTCGAGTTCCCCATTCAAATGCATGTAACAGTGAGAAACGCACTGTCTTGGCGAAAGAAAGCGTTTTTGTACAACTTCATAGAAATAGCTGTAACTTTTGATAGAAGACTCGGATACACATGTTTATGGCTTTATCTTATAGAACTCAAGGTTCCCGTGCTGGGAAAACAGGTTTTGCAGCTGTTTGAGCTAAGATTTCCAAGTTATTCACATAATGAAAACCTATACTTTGTTTCGGTCGAGTTCCCCATTCAAATGCATGTAACAGTGAGAAACGCACTGTCTTGGCGAAAGAAAGCGTTTTTGTACAACTTCATAGAAATAGCTGTAACTTTTGATAGAAGACTCAGACAAACATGTTTATGGCCTTATATTATAGAACTCAAGGTCCCCGTGCTGGGAAAACAGGTTTTGCAGCTGTTTGAGCTAAGATTTTCAAGTTATTCACATAATGAAAACCTATACTTTGTTTCGGTCGAGTTCCCCATTCAAATGCATGTAACAGTGAGAAACGCACTGTCTTGGCGAAAGAAAGCATTTTTGTACAACTTCATAGAAATAGCTGTAACTTTTGATAGAAGACTCAGACAAACATGTTTATGGCCTTATATTATAGAACTCAAGGTCCCCGTGCTGGGAAAACAGGTTTTGCAGCTGTTTGAGCTAAGATTTCCAAGTTATTCACATAATGAAAACCTATACTTTGTTTCGGTCGAGTTCCCCATTCAAATGCATGTAACAGTGAGAAACGCACTGTCTTGGCGAAAGAAAGCGTTTTTGTACAACTTCATAGAAATAGCTGTAACTTTTGATAGAAGACTCGGATACACATGTTTATGGCTTTATCTTATAGAACTCAAGGTTCCCGTGCTGGGAAAACAGGTTTTGCAGCTGTTTGAGCTAAGATTTTCAAGTTATTCACATAATGAAAACCTATACTTTGTTTCGGTCGAGTTCCCCATTCAAATGCATGTAACAGTGAGAAACGCACTGTCTTGGCGAAAGAAAGCATTTTTGTACAACTTCATAGAAATAGCTGTAACTTTTGATAGAAGACTCAGACAAACATGTTTATGGCCTTATATTATAGAACTCAAGGTCCCCGTGCTGGGAAAACAGGTTTTGCAGCTGTTTGAGCTAAGATTTCCAAGTTATTCACATAATGAAAACCTATACTTTGTTTCGGTCGAGTTCCCCATTCAAATGCATGTAACAGTGAGAAACGCACTGTCTTGGCGAAAGAAAGCGTTTTTGTACAACTTCATAGAAATAGCTGTAACTTTTGATAGAAGACTCGGATACACATGTTTATGGCCTTATATTATAGAACTCAAGGTCTCCGTGCTGGGAAAACAGGTTTTGCAGCTGTTTGAGCTAAGATTTCCAAGTTATTCACATAATGAAAACCTATACTTTGTTTCGGTCGAGTTCCCCATTCAAATGCATGTAACAGTGAGAAACGCACTGTCTTGGCGAAAGAAAGCGTTTTTGTACAACTTCATAGAAATAGCTGTAACTTTTGATAGAAGACTCGGATACACATGTTTATGGCTTTATCTTATAGAACTCAAGGTCCCCGTGCTGGGAAAACAGGTTTTGCAGCTGTTTGAGCTAAGATTTCCAAGTTATTCACATAATGAAAACTTGTACTTTGTTTCGGTCGAGTTCCCCATTCAAATGCATGTAACAGTGAGAAACGCACTGTCTTGGCGAAAGAAAGCGTTTTTGTACAACTTCATAGAAATAGCTGTAACTTTTGATAGAAGACTCGGATACACATGTTTATGGCTTTATCTTATAGAACTCAAGGTTCCCGTGCTGGGAAAACAGGTTTTGCAGCTGTTTGAGCTAAGATTTCCAAGTTATTCACATAATGAAAACCTATACTTTGTTTCGGTCGAGTTCCCCATTCAAATGCATGTAACAGTGAGAAACGCACTGTCTTGGCGAAAGAAAGCATTTTTGTACAACTTCATAGAAATAGCTGTAACTTTAGATAGAAGACTCAGACAAACATGTTTATGGCCTTATATTATAGAACTCAAGGTCTCCGTGCTGGGAAAACAGGTTTTGCAGCTGTTTGAGCTAAGATTTCCAAGTTATTCACATAATGAAAACTTGTACTTTGTTTCGGTCGAGTTCCCCATTCAAATGCATGTAACAGTGAGAAACGCACTGTCTTGGCGAAAGAAAGCGTTTTTGTACAACTTCATAGAAATAGCTGTAACTTTTGATAGAAGACTCGGATACACATGTTTATGGCTTTATCTTATAGAACTCAAGGTTCCCGTGCTGGGAAAACAGGTTTTGCAGCTGTTTGAGCTAAGATTTCCAAGTTATTCACATAATGAAAACCTATACTTTGTTTCGGTCGAGTTCCCCATTCAAATGCATGTAACAGTGAGAAACGCACTGTCTTGGCGAAAGAAAGCGTTTTTGTACAACTTCATAGAAATAGCTGTAACTTTTGATAGAAGACTCGGATACACATGTTTATGGCTTTATCTTATAGAACTCAAGGTTCCCGTGCTGGGAAAACAGGTTTTGCAGCTGTTTGAGCTAAGATTTCCAAGTTATTCACATAATGAAAACCTATACTTTGTTTCGGTCGAGTTCCCCATTCAAATGCATGTAACAGTGAGAAACGCACTGTCTTGGCGAAAGAAAGCGTTTTTGTACAACTTCATAGAAATAGCTGTAACTTTTGATAGAAGACTCAGACAAACATGTTTATGGCCTTATATTATAGAACTCAAGGTCCCCGTGCTGGGAAAACAGGTTTTGCAGCTGTTTGAGCTAAGATTTTCAAGTTATTCACATAATGAAAACCTATACTTTGTTTCGGTCGAGTTCCCCATTCAAATGCATGTAACAGTGAGAAACGCACTGTCTTGGCGAAAGAAAGCATTTTTGTACAACTTCATAGAAATAGCTGTAACTTTTGATAGAAGACTCAGACAAACATGTTTATGGCTTTATCTTATAGAACTCAAGGTTCCCGTGCTGGGAAAACAGGTTTTGCAGCTGTTTGAGCTAAGATTTTCAAGTTATTCACATAATGAAAACCTATACTTTGTTTCGGTCGAGTTCCCCATTCAAATGCATGTAACAGTGAGAAACGCACTGTCTTGGCGAAAGAAAGCATTTTTGTACAACTTCATAGAAATAGCTGTAACTTTTGATAGAAGACTCAGACAAACATGTTTATGGCCTTATATTATAGAACTCAAGGTCCCCGTGCTGGGAAAACAGGTTTTGCAGCTGTTTGAGCTAAGATTTCCAAGTTATTCACATAATGAAAACCTATACTTTGTTTCGGTCGAGTTCCCCATTCAAATGCATGTAACAGTGAGAAACGCACTGTCTTGGCGAAAGAAAGCGTTTTTGTACAACTTCATAGAAATAGCTGTAACTTTTGATAGAAGACTCGGATACACATGTTTATGGCCTTATATTATAGAACTCAAGGTCTCCGTGCTGGGAAAACAGGTTTTGCAGCTGTTTGAGCTAAGATTTCCAAGTTATTCACATAATGAAAACCTATACTTTGTTTCGGTCGAGTTCCCCATTCAAATGCATGTAACAGTGAGAAACGCACTGTCTTGGCGAAAGAAAGCGTTTTTGTACAACTTCATAGAAATAGCTGTAACTTTTGATAGAAGACTCAGACAAAAATGTTTATGGCCTTATATTATAGAACTCAAGGTCTCCGTGCTGGGAAAACAGGTTTTGCAGCTGTTTGAGCTAAGATTTCCAAGTTATTCACATAATGAAAACTTGTACTTTGTTTCGGTCGAGTTCCCCATTCAAATGCATGTAACAGTGAGAAACGCACTGTCTTGGCGAAAGAAAGCGTTTTTGTACAACTTCATAGAAATAGCTGTAACTTTTGATAGAAGACTCAGACAAACATGTTTATGGCCTTATATTATAGAACTCAAGGTCTCCGTGCTGGGAAAACAGGTTTTGCAGCTGTTTGAGCTAAGATTTCCAAGTTATTCACATAATGAAAACTTGTACTTTGTTTCGGTCGAGTTCCCCATTCAAATGCATGTAACAGTGAGAAACGCACTGTCTTGGCGAAAGAAAGCGTTTTTGTACAACTTCATAGAAATAGCTGTAACTTTTGATAGAAGACTCGGATACACATGTTTATGGCTTTATCTTATAGAACTCAAGGTTCCCGTGCTGGGAAAACAGGTTTTGCAGCTGTTTGAGCTAAGATTTCCAAGTTATTCACATAATGAAAACCTATACTTTGTTTCGGTCGAGTTCCCCATTCAAATGCATGTAACAGTGAGAAACGCACTGTCTTGGCGAAAGAAAGCATTTTTGTACAACTTCATAGAAATAGCTGTAACTTTAGATAGAAGACTCAGACAAACATGTTTATGGCCTTATATTATAGAACTCAAGGTCTCCGTGCTGGGAAAACAGGTTTTGCAGCTGTTTGAGCTAAGATTTCCAAGTTATTCACATAATGAAAACTTGTACTTTGTTTCGGTCGAGTTCCCCATTCAAATGCATGTAACAGTGAGAAACGCACTGTCTTGGCGAAAGAAAGCGTTTTTGTACAACTTCATAGAAATAGCTGTAACTTTTGATAGAAGACTCGGATACACATGTTTATGGCTTTATCTTATAGAACTCAAGGTTCCCGTGCTGGGAAAACAGGTTTTGCAGCTGTTTGAGCTAAGATTTCCAAGTTATTCACATAATGAAAACCTATACTTTGTTTCGGTCGAGTTCCCCATTCAAATGCATGTAACAGTGAGAAACGCACTGTCTTGGCGAAAGAAAGCGTTTTTGTACAACTTCATAGAAATAGCTGTAACTTTTGATAGAAGACTCAAACAAACATGTTTATGGCCTTATATTATAGAACTCAAGGTTCCCGTGCTGGGAAAACAGGTTTTGCAGCTGTTTGAGCTAAGATTTCCAAGTTATTCACATAATGAAAACCTATACTTTGTTTCGGTCGAGTTCCCCATTCAAATGCATGTAACAGTGAGAAACGCACTGTCTTGGCGAAAGAAAGCGTTTTTGTACAACTTCATAGAAATAGCTGTAACTTTTGATAGAAGACTCGGATACACATGTTTATGGCTTTATCTTATAGAACTCAAGGTCCCCGTGCTGGGAAAACAGGTTTTGCAGCTGTTTGAGCTAAGATTTCCAAGTTATTCACATAATGAAAACTTGTACTTTGTTTCGGTCGAGTTCCCCATTCAAATGCATGTAACAGTGAGAAACGCACTGTCTTGGCGAAAGAAAACGTTTTTGTACAACTTCATAGAAATAGCTGTAACTTTTGATAGAAGACTCGGATACACATGTTTATGGCTTTATCTTATAGAACTCAAGGTTCCCGTGCTGGGAAAACAGGTTTTGCAGCTGTTTGAGCTAAGATTTCCAAGTTATTCACATAATGAAAACCTATACTTTGTTTCGGTCGAGTTCCCCATTCAAATGCATGTAACAGTGAGAAACGCACTGTCTTGGCGAAAGAAAGCGTTTTTGTACAACTTCATAGAAATAGCTGTAACTTTTGATAGAAGACTCAGACAAACATGTTTATGGCCTTATATTATAGAACTCAAGGTTCCCGTGCTGGGAAAACAGGTTTTGCAGCTGTTTGAGCTAAGATTTCCAAGTTATTCACATAATGAAAACTTGTACTTTGTTTCGGTCGAGTTCCCCATTCAAATGCATGTAACAGTGAGAAACGCACTGTCTTGGCGAAAGAAAGCGTTTTTGTACAACTTCATAGAAATAGCTGTAACTTTTGATAGAAGACTCGGATACACATGTTTATGGCTTTATCTTATAGAACTCAAGGTTCCCGTGCTGGGAAAACAGGTTTTGCAGCTGTTTGAGCTAAGATTTCCAAGTTATTCACATAATGAAAACCTATACTTTGTTTCGGTCGAGTTCCCCATTCAAATGCATGTAACAGTGAGAAACGCACTGTCTTGGCGAAAGAAAGCATTTTTGTACAACTTCATAGAAATAGCTGTAACTTTAGATAGAAGACTCAGACAAACATGTTTATGGCCTTATATTATAGAACTCAAGGTCTCCGTGCTGGGAAAACAGGTTTTGCAGCTGTTTGAGCTAAGATTTCCAAGTTATTCACATAATGAAAACTTGTACTTTGTTTCGGTCGAGTTCCCCATTCAAATGCATGTAACAGTGAGAAACGCACTGTCTTGGCGAAAGAAAGCGTTTTTGTACAACTTCATAGAAATAGCTGTAACTTTTGATAGAAGACTCGGATACACATGTTTATGGCTTTATCTTATAGAACTCAAGGTTCCCGTGCTGGGAAAACAGGTTTTGCAGCTGTTTGAGCTAAGATTTCCAAGTTATTCACATAATGAAAACCTATACTTTGTTTCGGTCGAGTTCCCCATTCAAATGCATGTAACAGTGAGAAACGCACTGTCTTGGCGAAAGAAAGCGTTTTTGTACAACTTCATAGAAATAGCTGTAACTTTTGATAGAAGACTCGGATACACATGTTTATGGCTTTATCTTATAGAACTCAAGGTTCCCGTGCTGGGAAAACAGGTTTTGCAGCTGTTTGAGCTAAGATTTCCAAGTTATTCACATAATGAAAACCTATACTTTGTTTCGGTCGAGTTCCCCATTCAAATGCATGTAACAGTGAGAAACGCACTGTCTTGGCGAAAGAAAGCGTTTTTGTACAACTTCATAGAAATAGCTGTAACTTTTGATAGAAGACTCAGACAAACATGTTTATGGCCTTATATTATAGAACTCAAGGTCCCCGTGCTGGGAAAACAGGTTTTGCAGCTGTTTGAGCTAAGATTTTCAAGTTATTCACATAATGAAAACCTATACTTTGTTTCGGTCGAGTTCCCCATTCAAATGCATGTAACAGTGAGAAACGCACTGTCTTGGCGAAAGAAAGCATTTTTGTACAACTTCATAGAAATAGCTGTAACTTTTGATAGAAGACTCAGACAAACATGTTTATGGCCTTATATTATAGAACTCAAGGTCCCCGTGCTGGGAAAACAGGTTTTGCAGCTGTTTGAGCTAAGATTTCCAAGTTATTCACATAATGAAAACCTATACTTTGTTTCGGTCGAGTTCCCCATTCAAATGCATGTAACAGTGAGAAACGCACTGTCTTGGCGAAAGAAAGCGTTTTTGTACAACTTCATAGAAATAGCTGTAACTTTTGATAGAAGACTCGGATACACATGTTTATGGCTTTATCTTATAGAACTCAAGGTTCCCGTGCTGGGAAAACAGGTTTTGCAGCTGTTTGAGCTAAGATTTTCAAGTTATTCACATAATGAAAACCTATACTTTGTTTCGGTCGAGTTCCCCATTCAAATGCATGTAACAGTGAGAAACGCACTGTCTTGGCGAAAGAAAGCATTTTTGTACAACTTCATAGAAATAGCTGTAACTTTTGATAGAAGACTCAGACAAACATGTTTATGGCCTTATATTATAGAACTCAAGGTCCCCGTGCTGGGAAAACAGGTTTTGCAGCTGTTTGAGCTAAGATTTCCAAGTTATTCACATAATGAAAACCTATACTTTGTTTCGGTCGAGTTCCCCATTCAAATGCATGTAACAGTGAGAAACGCACTGTCTTGGCGAAAGAAAGCGTTTTTGTACAACTTCATAGAAATAGCTGTAACTTTTGATAGAAGACTCGGATACACATGTTTATGGCCTTATATTATAGAACTCAAGGTCTCCGTGCTGGGAAAACAGGTTTTGCAGCTGTTTGAGCTAAGATTTCCAAGTTATTCACATAATGAAAACCTATACTTTGTTTCGGTCGAGTTCCCCATTCAAATGCATGTAACAGTGAGAAACGCACTGTCTTGGCGAAAGAAAGCGTTTTTGTACAACTTCATAGAAATAGCTGTAACTTTTGATAGAAGACTCAGACAAAAATGTTTATGGCCTTATATTATAGAACTCAAGGTCTCCGTGCTGGGAAAACAGGTTTTGCAGCTGTTTGAGCTAAGATTTCCAAGTTATTCACATAATGAAAACTTGTACTTTGTTTCGGTCGAGTTCCCCATTCAAATGCATGTAACAGTGAGAAACGCACTGTCTTGGCGAAAGAAAGCGTTTTTGTACAACTTCATAGAAATAGCTGTAACTTTTGATAGAAGACTCGGATACACATGTTTATGGCTTTATCTTATAGAACTCAAGGTTCCCGTGCTGGGAAAACAGGTTTTGCAGCTGTTTGAGCTAAGATTTCCAAGTTATTCACATAATGAAAACTTGTACTTTGTTTCGGTCGAGTTCCCCATTCAAATGCATGTAACAGTGAGAAACGCACTGTCTTGGCGAAAGAAAGCGTTTTTGTACAACTTCATAGAAATAGCTGTAACTTTTGATAGAAGACTCGGATACACATGTTTATGGCTTTATCTTATAGAACTCAAGGTTCCCGTGCTGGGAAAACAGGTTTTGCAGCTGTTTGAGCTAAGATTTCCAAGTTATTCACATAATGAAAACCTATACTTTGTTTCGGTCGAGTTCCCCATTCAAATGCATGTAACAGTGAGAAACGCACTGTCTTGGCGAAAGAAAGCGTTTTTGTACAACTTCATAGAAATAGCTGTAACTTTTGATAGAAGACTCAGACAAAAATGTTTATGGCCTTATATTATAGAACTCAAGGTCTCCGTGCTGGGAAAACAGGTTTTGCAGCTGTTTGAGCTAAGATTTCCAAGTTATTCACATAATGAAAACTTGTACTTTGTTTCGGTCGAGTTCCCCATTCAAATGCATGTAACAGTGAGAAACGCACTGTCTTGGCGAAAGAAAGCGTTTTTGTACAACTTCATAGAAATAGCTGTAACTTTTGATAGAAGACTCGGATACACATGTTTATGGCTTTATCTTATAGAACTCAAGGTTCCCGTGCTGGGAAAACAGGTTTTGCAGCTGTTTGAGCTAAGATTTCCAAGTTATTCACATAATGAAAACTTGTACTTTGTTTCGGTCGAGTTCCCCATTCAAATGCATGTAACAGTGAGAAACGCACTGTCTTGGCGAAAGAAAGCGTTTTTGTACAACTTCATAGAAATAGCTGTAACTTTTGATAGAAGACTCGGATACACATGTTTATGGCTTTATCTTATAGAACTCAAGGTTCCCGTGCTGGGAAAACAGGTTTTGCAGCTGTTTGAGCTAAGATTTCCAAGTTATTCACATAATGAAAACCTATACTTTGTTTCGGTCGAGTTCCCCATTCAAATGCATGTAACAGTGAGAAACGCACTGTCTTGGCGAAAGAAAGCATTTTTGTACAACTTCATAGAAATAGCTGTAACTTTAGATAGAAGACTCAGACAAACATGTTTATGGCCTTATATTATAGAACTCAAGGTCTCCGTGCTGGGAAAACAGGTTTTGCAGCTGTTTGAGCTAAGATTTCCAAGTTATTCACATAATGAAAACTTGTACTTTGTTTCGGTCGAGTTCCCCATTCAAATGCATGTAACAGTGAGAAACGCACTGTCTTGGCGAAAGAAAGCGTTTTTGTACAACTTCATAGAAATAGCTGTAACTTTTGATAGAAGACTCGGATACACATGTTTATGGCTTTATCTTATAGAACTCAAGGTTCCCGTGCTGGGAAAACAGGTTTTGCAGCTGTTTGAGCTAAGATTTCCAAGTTATTCACATAATGAAAACCTATACTTTGTTTCGGTCGAGTTCCCCATTCAAATGCATGTAACAGTGAGAAACGCACTGTCTTGGCGAAAGAAAGCATTTTTGTACAACTTCATAGAAATAGCTGTAACTTTAGATAGAAGACTCAGACAAACATGTTTATGGCCTTATATTATAGAACTCAAGGTCTCCGTGCTGGGAAAACAGGTTTTGCAGCTGTTTGAGCTAAGATTTCCAAGTTATTCACATAATGAAAACTTGTACTTTGTTTCGGTCGAGTTCCCCATTCAAATGCATGTAACAGTGAGAAACGCACTGTCTTGGCGAAAGAAAGCGTTTTTGTACAACTTCATAGAAATAGCTGTAACTTTTGATAGAAGACTCGGATACACATGTTTATGGCTTTATCTTATAGAACTCAAGGTTCCCGTGCTGGGAAAACAGGTTTTGCAGCTGTTTGAGCTAAGATTTCCAAGTTATTCACATAATGAAAACCTATACTTTGTTTCGGTCGAGTTCCCCATTCAAATGCATGTAACAGTGAGAAACGCACTGTCTTGGCGAAAGAAAGCGTTTTTGTACAACTTCATAGAAATAGCTGTAACTTTTGATAGAAGACTCAAACAAACATGTTTATGGCCTTATATTATAGAACTCAAGGTTCCCGTGCTGGGAAAACAGGTTTTGCAGCTGTTTGAGCTAAGATTTCCAAGTTATTCACATAATGAAAACCTATACTTTGTTTCGGTCGAGTTCCCCATTCAAATGCATGTAACAGTGAGAAACGCACTGTCTTGGCGAAAGAAAGCGTTTTTGTACAACTTCATAGAAATAGCTGTAACTTTTGATAGAAGACTCGGATACACATGTTTATGGCTTTATCTTATAGAACTCAAGGTCCCCGTGCTGGGAAAACAGGTTTTGCAGCTGTTTGAGCTAAGATTTCCAAGTTATTCACATAATGAAAACTTGTACTTTGTTTCGGTCGAGTTCCCCATTCAAATGCATGTAACAGTGAGAAACGCACTGTCTTGGCGAAAGAAAGCGTTTTTGTACAACTTCATAGAAATAGCTGTAACTTTTGATAGAAGACTCGGATACACATGTTTATGGCTTTATCTTATAGAACTCAAGGTTCCCGTGCTGGGAAAACAGGTTTTGCAGCTGTTTGAGCTAAGATTTCCAAGTTATTCACATAATGAAAACCTATACTTTGTTTCGGTCGAGTTCCCCATTCAAATGCATGTAACAGTGAGAAACGCACTGTCTTGGCGAAAGAAAGCGTTTTTGTACAACTTCATAGAAATAGCTGTAACTTTTGATAGAAGACTCAGACAAACATGTTTATGGCCTTATATTATAGAACTCAAGGTTCCCGTGCTGGGAAAACAGGTTTTGCAGCTGTTTGAGCTAAGATTTCCAAGTTATTCACATAATGAAAACTTGTACTTTGTTTCGGTCGAGTTCCCCATTCAAATGCATGTAACAGTGAGAAACGCACTGTCTTGGCGAAAGAAAGCGTTTTTGTACAACTTCATAGAAATAGCTGTAACTTTTGATAGAAGACTCGGATACACATGTTTATGGCTTTATCTTATAGAACTCAAGGTTCCTGTGCTGGGAAAACAGGTTTTGCAGCTGTTTGAGCTAAGATTTCCAAGTTATTCACATAATGAAAACTTGTACTTTGTTTCGGTCGAGTTCCCCATTCAAATGCATGTAACAGTGAGAAACGCACTGTCTTGGCGAAAGAAAGCGTTTTTGTACAACTTCATAGAAATAGCTGTAACTTTTGATAGAAGACTCGGATACACATGTTTATGGCTTTATCTTATAGAACTCAAGGTTCCCGTGCTGGGAAAACAGGTTTTGCAGCTGTTTGAGCTAAGATTTCCAAGTTATTCACATAATGAAAACCTATACTTTGTTTCGGTCGAGTTCCCCATTCAAATGCATGTAACAGTGAGAAACGCACTGTCTTGGCGAAAGAAAGCGTTTTTGTACAACTTCATAGAAATAGCTGTAACTTTTGATAGAAGACTCAGACAAACATGTTTATGGCTTTATCTTATAGAACTCAAGGTTCCCGTGCTGGGAAAACAGGTTTTGCAGCTGTTTGAGCTAAGATTTCCAAGTTATTCACATAATGAAAACCTATACTTTGTTTCGGTCGAGTTCCCCATTCAAATGCATGTAACAGTGAGAAACGCACTGTCTTGGCGAAAGAAAGCGTTTTTGTACAACTTCATAGAAATAGCTGTAACTTTTGATAGAAGACTCAGACAAACATGTTTATGGCCTTATATTATAGAACTCAAGGTTCCCGTGCTGGGAAAACAGGTTTTGCAGCTGTTTGAGCTAAGATTTCCAAGTTATTCACATAATGAAAACTTGTACTTTGTTTCGGTCGAGTTCCCCATTCAAATGCATGTAACAGTGAGAAACGCACTGTCTTGGCGAAAGAAAGCGTTTTTGTACAACTTCATAGAAATAGCTGTAACTTTTGATAGAAGACTCGGATACACATGTTTATGGCTTTATCTTATAGAACTCAAGGTTCCTGTGCTGGGAAAACAGGTTTTGCAGCTGTTTGAGCTAAGATTTCCAAGTTATTCACATAATGAAAACTTGTACTTTGTTTCGGTCGAGTTCCCCATTCAAATGCATGTAACAGTGAGAAACGCACTGTCTTGGCGAAAGAAAGCGTTTTTGTACAACTTCATAGAAATAGCTGTAACTTTTGATAGAAGACTCGGATACACATGTTTATGGCTTTATCTTATAGAACTCAAGGTTCCCGTGCTGGGAAAACAGGTTTTGCAGCTGTTTGAGCTAAGATTTCCAAGTTATTCACATAATGAAAACCTATACTTTGTTTCGGTCGAGTTCCCCATTCAAATGCATGTAACAGTGAGAAACGCACTGTCTTGGCGAAAGAAAGCATTTTTGTACAACTTCATAGAAATAGCTGTAACTTTAGATAGAAGACTCAGACAAACATGTTTATGGCCTTATATTATAGAACTCAAGGTCTCCGTGCTGGGAAAACAGGTTTTGCAGCTGTTTGAGCTAAGATTTCCAAGTTATTCACATAATGAAAACTTGTACTTTGTTTCGGTCGAGTTCCCCATTCAAATGCATGTAACAGTGAGAAACGCACTGTCTTGGCGAAAGAAAGCGTTTTTGTACAACTTCATAGAAATAGCTGTAACTTTTGATAGAAGACTCGGATACACATGTTTATGGCTTTATCTTATAGAACTCAAGGTTCCCGTGCTGGGAAAACAGGTTTTGCAGCTGTTTGAGCTAAGATTTCCAAGTTATTCACATAATGAAAACCTATACTTTGTTTCGGTCGAGTTCCCCATTCAAATGCATGTAACAGTGAGAAACGCACTGTCTTGGCGAAAGAAAGCGTTTTTGTACAACTTCATAGAAATAGCTGTAACTTTTGATAGAAGACTCGGATACACATGTTTATGGCTTTATCTTATAGAACTCAAGGTTCCCGTGCTGGGAAAACAGGTTTTGCAGCTGTTTGAGCTAAGATTTCCAAGTTATTCACATAATGAAAACCTATACTTTGTTTCGGTCGAGTTCCCCATTCAAATGCATGTAACAGTGAGAAACGCACTGTCTTGGCGAAAGAAAGCGTTTTTGTACAACTTCATAGAAATAGCTGTAACTTTTGATAGAAGACTCAGACAAACATGTTTATGGCCTTATATTATAGAACTCAAGGTCCCCGTGCTGGGAAAACAGGTTTTGCAGCTGTTTGAGCTAAGATTTTCAAGTTATTCACATAATGAAAACCTATACTTTGTTTCGGTCGAGTTCCCCATTCAAATGCATGTAACAGTGAGAAACGCACTGTCTTGGCGAAAGAAAGCATTTTTGTACAACTTCATAGAAATAGCTGTAACTTTTGATAGAAGACTCAGACAAACATGTTTATGGCCTTATATTATAGAACTCAAGGTCCCCGTGCTGGGAAAACAGGTTTTGCAGCTGTTTGAGCTAAGATTTCCAAGTTATTCACATAATGAAAACCTATACTTTGTTTCGGTCGAGTTCCCCATTCAAATGCATGTAACAGTGAGAAACGCACTGTCTTGGCGAAAGAAAGCGTTTTTGTACAACTTCATAGAAATAGCTGTAACTTTTGATAGAAGACTCGGATACACATGTTTATGGCTTTATCTTATAGAACTCAAGGTTCCCGTGCTGGGAAAACAGGTTTTGCAGCTGTTTGAGCTAAGATTTTCAAGTTATTCACATAATGAAAACCTATACTTTGTTTCGGTCGAGTTCCCCATTCAAATGCATGTAACAGTGAGAAACGCACTGTCTTGGCGAAAGAAAGCATTTTTGTACAACTTCATAGAAATAGCTGTAACTTTTGATAGAAGACTCAGACAAACATGTTTATGGCCTTATATTATAGAACTCAAGGTCCCCGTGCTGGGAAAACAGGTTTTGCAGCTGTTTGAGCTAAGATTTCCAAGTTATTCACATAATGAAAACCTATACTTTGTTTCGGTCGAGTTCCCCATTCAAATGCATGTAACAGTGAGAAACGCACTGTCTTGGCGAAAGAAAGCGTTTTTGTACAACTTCATAGAAATAGCTGTAACTTTTGATAGAAGACTCGGATACACATGTTTATGGCCTTATATTATAGAACTCAAGGTCTCCGTGCTGGGAAAACAGGTTTTGCAGCTGTTTGAGCTAAGATTTCCAAGTTATTCACATAATGAAAACCTATACTTTGTTTCGGTCGAGTTCCCCATTCAAATGCATGTAACAGTGAGAAACGCACTGTCTTGGCGAAAGAAAGCGTTTTTGTACAACTTCATAGAAATAGCTGTAACTTTTGATAGAAGACTCAGACAAACATGTTTATGGCCTTATATTATAGAACTCAAGGTCTCCGTGCTGGGAAAACAGGTTTTGCAGCTGTTTGAGCTAAGATTTCCAAGTTATTCACATAATGAAAACTTGTACTTTGTTTCGGTCGAGTTCCCCATTCAAATGCATGTAACAGTGAGAAACGCACTGTCTTGGCGAAAGAAAGCGTTTTTGTACAACTTCATAGAAATAGCTGTAACTTTTGATAGAAGACTCGGATACACATGTTTATGGCTTTATCTTATAGAACTCAAGGTTCCCGTGCTGGGAAAACAGGTTTTGCAGCTGTTTGAGCTAAGATTTCCAAGTTATTCACATAATGAAAACCTATACTTTGTTTCGGTCGAGTTCCCCATTCAAATGCATGTAACAGTGAGAAACGCACTGTCTTGGCGAAAGAAAGCGTTTTTGTACAACTTCATAGAAATAGCTGTAACTTTTGATAGAAGACTCAAACAAACATGTTTATGGCCTTATATTATAGAACTCAAGGTTCCCGTGCTGGGAAAACAGGTTTTGCAGCTGTTTGAGCTAAGATTTCCAAGTTATTCACATAATGAAAACCTATACTTTGTTTCGGTCGAGTTCCCCATTCAAATGCATGTAACAGTGAGAAACGCACTGTCTTGGCGAAAGAAAGCGTTTTTGTACAACTTCATAGAAATAGCTGTAACTTTTGATAGAAGACTCGGATACACATGTTTATGGCTTTATCTTATAGAACTCAAGGTCCCCGTGCTGGGAAAACAGGTTTTGCAGCTGTTTGAGCTAAGATTTCCAAGTTATTCACATAATGAAAACTTGTACTTTGTTTCGGTCGAGTTCCCCATTCAAATGCATGTAACAGTGAGAAACGCACTGTCTTGGCGAAAGAAAGCGTTTTTGTACAACTTCATAGAAATAGCTGTAACTTTTGATAGAAGACTCGGATACACATGTTTATGGCTTTATCTTATAGAACTCAAGGTTCCCGTGCTGGGAAAACAGGTTTTGCAGCTGTTTGAGCTAAGATTTCCAAGTTATTCACATAATGAAAACCTATACTTTGTTTCGGTCGAGTTCCCCATTCAAATGCATGTAACAGTGAGAAACGCACTGTCTTGGCGAAAGAAAGCGTTTTTGTACAACTTCATAGAAATAGCTGTAACTTTTGATAGAAGACTCAGACAAACATGTTTATGGCTTTATCTTATAGAACTCAAGGTTCCCGTGCTGGGAAAACAGGTTTTGCAGCTGTTTGAGCTAAGATTTCCAAGTTATTCACATAATGAAAACCTATACTTTGTTTCGGTCGAGTTCCCCATTCAAATGCATGTAACAGTGAGAAACGCACTGTCTTGGCGAAAGAAAGCGTTTTTGTACAACTTCATAGAAATAGCTGTAACTTTTGATAGAAGACTCAGACAAACATGTTTATGGCCTTATATTATAGAACTCAAGGTTCCCGTGCTGGGAAAACAGGTTTTGCAGCTGTTTGAGCTAAGATTTCCAAGTTATTCACATAATGAAAACTTGTACTTTGTTTCGGTCGAGTTCCCCATTCAAATGCATGTAACAGTGAGAAACGCACTGTCTTGGCGAAAGAAAGCGTTTTTGTACAACTTCATAGAAATAGCTGTAACTTTTGATAGAAGACTCGGATACACATGTTTATGGCTTTATCTTATAGAACTCAAGGTTCCTGTGCTGGGAAAACAGGTTTTGCAGCTGTTTGAGCTAAGATTTCCAAGTTATTCACATAATGAAAACTTGTACTTTGTTTCGGTCGAGTTCCCCATTCAAATGCATGTAACAGTGAGAAACGCACTGTCTTGGCGAAAGAAAGCGTTTTTGTACAACTTCATAGAAATAGCTGTAACTTTTGATAGAAGACTCGGATACACATGTTTATGGCCTTATATTATAGAACTCAAGGTCTCCGTGCTGGGAAAACAGGTTTTGCAGCTGTTTGAGCTAAGATTTCCAAGTTATTCACATAATGAAAACCTATACTTTGTTTCGGTCGAGTTCCCCATTCAAATGCATGTAACAGTGAGAAACGCACTGTCTTGGCGAAAGAAAGCGTTTTTGTACAACTTCATAGAAATAGCTGTAACTTTTGATAGAAGACTCAGACAAAAATGTTTATGGCCTTATATTATAGAACTCAAGGTCTCCGTGCTGGGAAAACAGGTTTTGCAGCTGTTTGAGCTAAGATTTCCAAGTTATTCACATAATGAAAACTTGTACTTTGTTTCGGTCGAGTTCCCCATTCAAATGCATGTAACAGTGAGAAACGCACTGTCTTGGCGAAAGAAAGCGTTTTTGTACAACTTCATAGAAATAGCTGTAACTTTTGATAGAAGACTCGGATACACATGTTTATGGCTTTATCTTATAGAACTCAAGGTTCCCGTGCTGGGAAAACAGGTTTTGCAGCTGTTTGAGCTAAGATTTCCAAGTTATTCACATAATGAAAACTTGTACTTTGTTTCGGTCGAGTTCCCCATTCAAATGCATGTAACAGTGAGAAACGCACTGTCTTGGCGAAAGAAAGCGTTTTTGTACAACTTCATAGAAATAGCTGTAACTTTTGATAGAAGACTCGGATACACATGTTTATGGCTTTATCTTATAGAACTCAAGGTTCCCGTGCTGGGAAAACAGGTTTTGCAGCTGTTTGAGCTAAGATTTCCAAGTTATTCACATAATGAAAACCTATACTTTGTTTCGGTCGAGTTCCCCATTCAAATGCATGTAACAGTGAGAAACGCACTGTCTTGGCGAAAGAAAGCATTTTTGTACAACTTCATAGAAATAGCTGTAACTTTAGATAGAAGACTCAGACAAACATGTTTATGGCCTTATATTATAGAACTCAAGGTCTCCGTGCTGGGAAAACAGGTTTTGCAGCTGTTTGAGCTAAGATTTCCAAGTTATTCACATAATGAAAACTTGTACTTTGTTTCGGTCGAGTTCCCCATTCAAATGCATGTAACAGTGAGAAACGCACTGTCTTGGCGAAAGAAAGCGTTTTTGTACAACTTCATAGAAATAGCTGTAACTTTTGATAGAAGACTCGGATACACATGTTTATGGCTTTATCTTATAGAACTCAAGGTTCCCGTGCTGGGAAAACAGGTTTTGCAGCTGTTTGAGCTAAGATTTCCAAGTTATTCACATAATGAAAACCTATACTTTGTTTCGGTCGAGTTCCCCATTCAAATGCATGTAACAGTGAGAAACGCACTGTCTTGGCGAAAGAAAGCATTTTTGTACAACTTCATAGAAATAGCTGTAACTTTAGATAGAAGACTCAGACAAACATGTTTATGGCCTTATATTATAGAACTCAAGGTCTCCGTGCTGGGAAAACAGGTTTTGCAGCTGTTTGAGCTAAGATTTCCAAGTTATTCACATAATGAAAACTTGTACTTTGTTTCGGTCGAGTTCCCCATTCAAATGCATGTAACAGTGAGAAACGCACTGTCTTGGCGAAAGAAAGCGTTTTTGTACAACTTCATAGAAATAGCTGTAACTTTTGATAGAAGACTCGGATACACATGTTTATGGCTTTATCTTATAGAACTCAAGGTTCCCGTGCTGGGAAAACAGGTTTTGCAGCTGTTTGAGCTAAGATTTCCAAGTTATTCACATAATGAAAACCTATACTTTGTTTCGGTCGAGTTCCCCATTCAAATGCATGTAACAGTGAGAAACGCACTGTCTTGGCGAAAGAAAGCGTTTTTGTACAACTTCATAGAAATAGCTGTAACTTTTGATAGAAGACTCAAACAAACATGTTTATGGCCTTATATTATAGAACTCAAGGTTCCCGTGCTGGGAAAACAGGTTTTGCAGCTGTTTGAGCTAAGATTTCCAAGTTATTCACATAATGAAAACCTATACTTTGTTTCGGTCGAGTTCCCCATTCAAATGCATGTAACAGTGAGAAACGCACTGTCTTGGCGAAAGAAAGCGTTTTTGTACAACTTCATAGAAATAGCTGTAACTTTTGATAGAAGACTCGGATACACATGTTTATGGCTTTATCTTATAGAACTCAAGGTCCCCGTGCTGGGAAAACAGGTTTTGCAGCTGTTTGAGCTAAGATTTCCAAGTTATTCACATAATGAAAACTTGTACTTTGTTTCGGTCGAGTTCCCCATTCAAATGCATGTAACAGTGAGAAACGCACTGTCTTGGCGAAAGAAAGCGTTTTTGTACAACTTCATAGAAATAGCTGTAACTTTTGATAGAAGACTCGGATACACATGTTTATGGCTTTATCTTATAGAACTCAAGGTTCCCGTGCTGGGAAAACAGGTTTTGCAGCTGTTTGAGCTAAGATTTCCAAGTTATTCACATAATGAAAACCTATACTTTGTTTCGGTCGAGTTCCCCATTCAAATGCATGTAACAGTGAGAAACGCACTGTCTTGGCGAAAGAAAGCGTTTTTGTACAACTTCATAGAAATAGCTGTAACTTTTGATAGAAGACTCAGACAAACATGTTTATGGCCTTATATTATAGAACTCAAGGTTCCCGTGCTGGGAAAACAGGTTTTGCAGCTGTTTGAGCTAAGATTTCCAAGTTATTCACATAATGAAAACTTGTACTTTGTTTCGGTCGAGTTCCCCATTCAAATGCATGTAACAGTGAGAAACGCACTGTCTTGGCGAAAGAAAGCGTTTTTGTACAACTTCATAGAAATAGCTGTAACTTTTGATAGAAGACTCGGATACACATGTTTATGGCTTTATCTTATAGAACTCAAGGTTCCTGTGCTGGGAAAACAGGTTTTGCAGCTGTTTGAGCTAAGATTTCCAAGTTATTCACATAATGAAAACTTGTACTTTGTTTCGGTCGAGTTCCCCATTCAAATGCATGTAACAGTGAGAAACGCACTGTCTTGGCGAAAGAAAGCGTTTTTGTACAACTTCATAGAAATAGCTGTAACTTTTGATAGAAGACTCGGATACACATGTTTATGGCTTTATCTTATAGAACTCAAGGTTCCCGTGCTGGGAAAACAGGTTTTGCAGCTGTTTGAGCTAAGATTTCCAAGTTATTCACATAATGAAAACCTATACTTTGTTTCGGTCGAGTTCCCCATTCAAATGCATGTAACAGTGAGAAACGCACTGTCTTGGCGAAAGAAAGCGTTTTTGTACAACTTCATAGAAATAGCTGTAACTTTTGATAGAAGACTCGGATACACATGTTTATGGCTTTATCTTATAGAACTCAAGGTTCCCGTGCTGGGAAAACAGGTTTTGCAGCTGTTTGAGCTAAGATTTCCAAGTTATTCACATAATGAAAACCTATACTTTGTTTCGGTCGAGTTCCCCATTCAAATGCATGTAACAGTGAGAAACGCACTGTCTTGGCGAAAGAAAGCGTTTTTGTACAACTTCATAGAAATAGCTGTAACTTTTGATAGAAGACTCAGACAAAAATGTTTATGGCCTTATATTATAGAACTCAAGGTCTCCGTGCTGGGAAAACAGGTTTTGCAGCTGTTTGAGCTAAGATTTCCAAGTTATTCACATAATGAAAACTTGTACTTTGTTTCGGTCGAGTTCCCCATTCAAATGCATGTAACAGTGAGAAACGCACTGTCTTGGCGAAAGAAAGCGTTTTTGTACAACTTCATAGAAATAGCTGTAACTTTTGATAGAAGACTCGGATACACATGTTTATGGCTTTATCTTATAGAACTCAAGGTTCCCGTGCTGGGAAAACAGGTTTTGCAGCTGTTTGAGCTAAGATTTCCAAGTTATTCACATAATGAAAACTTGTACTTTGTTTCGGTCGAGTTCCCCATTCAAATGCATGTAACAGTGAGAAACGCACTGTCTTGGCGAAAGAAAGCGTTTTTGTACAACTTCATAGAAATAGCTGTAACTTTTGATAGAAGACTCGGATACACATGTTTATGGCTTTATCTTATAGAACTCAAGGTTCCCGTGCTGGGAAAACAGGTTTTGCAGCTGTTTGAGCTAAGATTTCCAAGTTATTCACATAATGAAAACCTATACTTTGTTTCGGTCGAGTTCCCCATTCAAATGCATGTAACAGTGAGAAACGCACTGTCTTGGCGAAAGAAAGCATTTTTGTACAACTTCATAGAAATAGCTGTAACTTTAGATAGAAGACTCAGACAAACATGTTTATGGCCTTATATTATAGAACTCAAGGTCTCCGTGCTGGGAAAACAGGTTTTGCAGCTGTTTGAGCTAAGATTTCCAAGTTATTCACATAATGAAAACTTGTACTTTGTTTCGGTCGAGTTCCCCATTCAAATGCATGTAACAGTGAGAAACGCACTGTCTTGGCGAAAGAAAGCGTTTTTGTACAACTTCATAGAAATAGCTGTAACTTTTGATAGAAGACTCGGATACACATGTTTATGGCTTTATCTTATAGAACTCAAGGTTCCCGTGCTGGGAAAACAGGTTTTGCAGCTGTTTGAGCTAAGATTTCCAAGTTATTCACATAATGAAAACCTATACTTTGTTTCGGTCGAGTTCCCCATTCAAATGCATGTAACAGTGAGAAACGCACTGTCTTGGCGAAAGAAAGCATTTTTGTACAACTTCATAGAAATAGCTGTAACTTTAGATAGAAGACTCAGACAAACATGTTTATGGCCTTATATTATAGAACTCAAGGTCTCCGTGCTGGGAAAACAGGTTTTGCAGCTGTTTGAGCTAAGATTTCCAAGTTATTCACATAATGAAAACTTGTACTTTGTTTCGGTCGAGTTCCCCATTCAAATGCATGTAACAGTGAGAAACGCACTGTCTTGGCGAAAGAAAGCGTTTTTGTACAACTTCATAGAAATAGCTGTAACTTTTGATAGAAGACTCGGATACACATGTTTATGGCTTTATCTTATAGAACTCAAGGTTCCCGTGCTGGGAAAACAGGTTTTGCAGCTGTTTGAGCTAAGATTTCCAAGTTATTCACATAATGAAAACCTATACTTTGTTTCGGTCGAGTTCCCCATTCAAATGCATGTAACAGTGAGAAACGCACTGTCTTGGCGAAAGAAAGCGTTTTTGTACAACTTCATAGAAATAGCTGTAACTTTAGATAGAAGACTCAAACAAACATGTTTATGGCCTTATATTATAGAACTCAAGGTTCCCGTGCTGGGAAAACAGGTTTTGCAGCTGTTTGAGCTAAGATTTCCAAGTTATTCACATAATGAAAACTTGTACTTTGTTTCGGTCGAGTTCCCCATTCAAATGCATGTAACAGTGAGAAACGCACTGTCTTGGCGAAAGAAAGCGTTTTTGTACAACTTCATAGAAATAGCTGTAACTTTTGATAGAAGACTCGGATACACATGTTTATGGCTTTATCTTATAGAACTCAAGGTTCCCGTGCTGGGAAAACAGGTTTTGCAGCTGTTTGAGCTAAGATTTCCAAGTTATTCACATAATGAAAACCTATACTTTGTTTCGGTCGAGTTCCCCATTCAAATGCATGTAACAGTGAGAAACGCACTGTCTTGGCGAAAGAAAGCGTTTTTGTACAACTTCATAGAAATAGCTGTAACTTTTGATAGAAGACTCAGACAAACATGTTTATGGCCTTATATTATAGAACTCAAGGTTCCCGTGCTGGGAAAACAGGTTTTGCAGCTGTTTGAGCTAAGATTTCCAAGTTATTCACATAATGAAAACTTGTACTTTGTTTCGGTCGAGTTCCCCATTCAAATGCATGTAACAGTGAGAAACGCACTGTCTTGGCGAAAGAAAGCGTTTTTGTACAACTTCATAGAAATAGCTGTAACTTTTGATAGAAGACTCGGATACACATGTTTATGGCTTTATCTTATAGAACTCAAGGTTCCTGTGCTGGGAAAACAGGTTTTGCAGCTGTTTGAGCTAAGATTTCCAAGTTATTCACATAATGAAAACTTGTACTTTGTTTCGGTCGAGTTCCCCATTCAAATGCATGTAACAGTGAGAAACGCACTGTCTTGGCGAAAGAAAGCGTTTTTGTACAACTTCATAGAAATAGCTGTAACTTTTGATAGAAGACTCGGATACACATGTTTATGGCTTTATCTTATAGAACTCAAGGTTCCCGTGCTGGGAAAACAGGTTTTGCAGCTGTTTGAGCTAAGATTTCCAAGTTATTCACATAATGAAAACCTATACTTTGTTTCGGTCGAGTTCCCCATTCAAATGCATGTAACAGTGAGAAACGCACTGTCTTGGCGAAAGAAAGCGTTTTTGTACAACTTCATAGAAATAGCTGTAACTTTTGATAGAAGACTCAGACAAACATGTTTATGGCTTTATCTTATAGAACTCAAGGTTCCCGTGCTGGGAAAACAGGTTTTGCAGCTGTTTGAGCTAAGATTTCCAAGTTATTCACATAATGAAAACCTATACTTTGTTTCGGTCGAGTTCCCCATTCAAATGCATGTAACAGTGAGAAACGCACTGTCTTGGCGAAAGAAAGCGTTTTTGTACAACTTCATAGAAATAGCTGTAACTTTTGATAGAAGACTCGGATACACATGTTTATGGCTTTATCTTATAGAACTCAAGGTTCCCGTGCTGGGAAAACAGGTTTTGCAGCTGTTTGAGCTAAGATTTCCAAGTTATTCACATAATGAAAACCTATACTTTGTTTCGGTCGAGTTCCCCATTCAAATGCATGTAACAGTGAGAAACGCACTGTCTTGGCGAAAGAAAGCGTTTTTGTACAACTTCATAGAAATAGCTGTAACTTTTGATAGAAGACTCGGATACACATGTTTATGGCTTTATCTTATAGAACTCAAGGTTCCCGTGCTGGGAAAACAGGTTTTGCAGCTGTTTGAGCTAAGATTTCCAAGTTATTCACATAATGAAAACCTATACTTTGTTTCGGTCGAGTTCCCCATTCAAATGCATGTAACAGTGAGAAACGCACTGTCTTGGCGAAAGAAAGCGTTTTTGTACAACTTCATAGAAATAGCTGTAACTTTTGATAGAAGACTCGGATACACATGTTTATGGCTTTATCTTATAGAACTCAAGGTTCCCGTGCTGGGAAAACAGGTTTTGCAGCTGTTTGAGCTAAGATTTCCAAGTTATTCACATAATGAAAACCTATACTTTGTTTCGGTCGAGTTCCCCATTCAAATGCATGTAACAGTGAGAAACGCACTGTCTTGGCGAAAGAAAGCGTTTTTGTACAACTTCATAGAAATAGCTGTAACTTTTGATAGAAGACTCAGACAAACATGTTTATGGCCTTATATTATAGAACTCAAGGTCTCCGTGCTGGGAAAACAGGTTTTGCAGCTGTTTGAGCTAAGATTTCCAAGTTATTCACATAATGAAAACTTGTACTTTGTTTCGGTCGAGTTCCCCATTCAAATGCATGTAACAGTGAGAAACGCACTGCCTTGGCGAAAGAAAGAGTTTTTGTACAACTTCATAGAAATAGCTGTAACTTTTGATAGAAGACTCGGATACACATGTTTATGGCTTTATCTTATAGAACTCAAGGTTCCTGTGCTGGGAAAACAGGTTTTGCAGCTGTTTGAGCTAAGATTTCCAAGTTATTCACATAATGAAAACTTGTACTTTGTTTCGGTCGAGTTCCCCATTCAAATGCATGTAACAGTGAGAAACGCACTGTCTTGGCGAAAGAAAGCGTTTTTGTACAACTTCATAGAAATAGCTGTAACTTTTGATAGAAGACTCGGATACACATGTTTATGGCTTTATCTTATAGAACTCAAGGTTCCCGTGCTGGGAAAACAGGTTTTGCAGCTGTTTGAGCTAAGATTTCCAAGTTATTCACATAATGAAAACCTATACTTTGTTTCGGTCGAGTTCCCCATTCAAATGCATGTAACAGTGAGAAACGCACTGTCTTGGCGAAAGAAAGCGTTTTTGTACAACTTCATAGAAATAGCTGTAACTTTTGATAGAAGACTCAGACAAACATGTTTATGGCTTTATCTTATAGAACTCAAGGTTCCCGTGCTGGGAAAACAGGTTTTGCAGCTGTTTGAGCTAAGATTTCCAAGTTATTCACATAATGAAAACCTATACTTTGTTTCGGTCGAGTTCCCCATTCAAATGCATGTAACAGTGAGAAACGCACTGTCTTGGCGAAAGAAAGCGTTTTTGTACAACTTCATAGAAATAGCTGTAACTTTTGATAGAAGACTCGGATACACATGTTTATGGCTTTATCTTATAGAACTCAAGGTTCCCGTGCTGGGAAAACAGGTTTTGCAGCTGTTTGAGCTAAGATTTCCAAGTTATTCACATAATGAAAACCTATACTTTGTTTCGGTCGAGTTCCCCATTCAAATGCATGTAACAGTGAGAAACGCACTGTCTTGGCGAAAGAAAGCGTTTTTGTACAACTTCATAGAAATAGCTGTAACTTTTGATAGAAGACTCGGATACACATGTTTATGGCTTTATCTTATAGAACTCAAGGTTCCCGTGCTGGGAAAACAGGTTTTGCAGCTGTTTGAGCTAAGATTTCCAAGTTATTCACATAATGAAAACCTATACTTTGTTTCGGTCGAGTTCCCCATTCAAATGCATGTAACAGTGAGAAACGCACTGTCTTGGCGAAAGAAAGCGTTTTTGTACAACTTCATAGAAATAGCTGTAACTTTTGATAGAAGACTCGGATACACATGTTTATGGCTTTATCTTATAGAACTCAAGGTTCCCGTGCTGGGAAAACAGGTTTTGCAGCTGTTTGAGCTAAGATTTCCAAGTTATTCACATAATGAAAACCTATACTTTGTTTCGGTCGAGTTCCCCATTCAAATGCATGTAACAGTGAGAAACGCACTGTCTTGGCGAAAGAAAGCGTTTTTGTACAACTTCATAGAAATAGCTGTAACTTTTGATAGAAGACTCAGACAAACATGTTTATGGCCTTATATTATAGAACTCAAGGTCTCCGTGCTGGGAAAACAGGTTTTGCAGCTGTTTGAGCTAAGATTTCCAAGTTATTCACATAATGAAAACTTGTACTTTGTTTCGGTCGAGTTCCCCATTCAAATGCATGTAACAGTGAGAAACGCACTGTCTTGGCGAAAGAAAGCGTTTTTGTACAACTTCATAGAAATAGCTGTAACTTTTGATAGAAGACTCGGATACACATGTTTATGGCTTTATCTTATAGAACTCAAGGTTCCCGTGCTGGGAAAACAGGTTTTGCAGCTGTTTGAGCTAAGATTTCCAAGTTATTCACATAATGAAAACCTATACTTTGTTTCGGTCGAGTTCCCCATTCAAATGCATGTAACAGTGAGAAACGCACTGTCTTGGCGAAAGAAAGCGTTTTTGTACAACTTCATAGAAATAGCTGTAACTTTTGATAGAAGACTCGGATACACATGTTTATGGCTTTATCTTATAGAACTCAAGGTTCCCGTGCTGGGAAAACAGGTTTTGCAGCTGTTTGAGCTAAGATTTCCAAGTTATTCACATAATGAAAACCTATACTTTGTTTCGGTCGAGTTCCCCATTCAAATGCATGTAACAGTGAGAAACGCACTGTCTTGGCGAAAGAAAGCGTTTTTGTACAACTTCATAGAAATAGCTGTAACTTTTGATAGAAGACTCGGATACACATGTTTATGGCTTTATCTTATAGAACTCAAGGTTCCCGTGCTGGGAAAACAGGTTTTGCAGCTGTTTGAGCTAAGATTTCCAAGTTATTCACATAATGAAAACCTATACTTTGTTTCGGTCGAGTTCCCCATTCAAATGCATGTAACAGTGAGAAACGCACTGTCTTGGCGAAAGAAAGCGTTTTTGTACAACTTCATAGAAATAGCTGTAACTTTTGATAGAAGACTCAGACAAACGTGTTTATGGCCTTATATTATAGAACTCAAGGTCCCCGTGCTGGGAAAACAGGTTTTGCAGCTGTTTGAGCTAAGATTTTCAAGTTATTCACATAATGAAAACCTATACTTTGTTTCGGTCGAGTTCCCCATTCAAATGCATGTAACAGTGAGAAACGCACTGTCTTGGCGAAAGAAAGCGTTTTTGTACAACTTCATAGAAATAGCTGTAACTTTTGATAGAAGACTCGGATACACATGTTTATGGCCTTATATTATAGAACTCAAGGTTCCCGTGCTGGGAAAACAGGTTTTGCAGCTGTTTGAGCTAAGATTTCCAAGTTATTCACATAATGAAAACCTATACTTTGTTTCGGTCGAGTTCCCCATTCAAATGCATGTAACAGTGAGAAACGCACTGTCTTGGCGAAAGAAAGCGTTTTTGTACAACTTCATAGAAATAGCTGTAACTTTTGATAGAAGACTCAGACAAACATGTTTATGGCCTTATATTATAGAACTCAAGGTCCCCGTGCTGGGAAAACAGGTTTTGCAGCTGTTTGAGCTAAGATTTTCAAGTTATTCACATAATGAAAACCTATACTTTGTTTCGGTCGAGTTCCCCATTCAAATGCATGTAACAGTGAGAAACGCACTGTCTTGGCGAAAGAAAGCGTTTTTGTACAACTTCATAGAAATAGCTGTAACTTTTGATAGAAGACTCGGATACACATGTTTATGGCCTTATATTATAGAACTCAAGGTTCCCGTGCTGGGAAAACAGGTTTTGCAGCTGTTTGAGCTAAGATTTCCAAGTTATTCACATAATGAAAACCTATACTTTGTTTCGGTCGAGTTCCCCATTCAAATGCATGTAACAGTGAGAAACGCACTGTCTTGGCGAAAGAAAGCGTTTTTGTACAACTTCATAGAAATAGCTGTAACTTTTGATAGAAGACTCAGACAAACATGTTTATGGCTTTATCTTATAGAACTCAAGGTTCCCGTGCTGGGAAAACAGGTTTTGCAGCTGTTTGAGCTAAGATTTCCAAGTTATTCACATAATGAAAACTTGTACTTTGTTTCGGTCGAGTTCCCCATTCAAATGCATGTAACAGTGAGAAACGCACTGTCTTGGCGAAAGAAAGCGTTTTTGTACAACTTCATATGAATAGCTGTAACTTTTGATAGAAGACTCGGATACACATGTTTATGGCTTTATCTTATAGAACTCAAGGTTCCCGTGCTGGGAAAACAGGTTTTGCAGCTGTTTGAGCTAAGATTTCCAAGTTATTCACATAATGAAAACCTATACTTTGTTTCGGTCGAGTTCCCCATTCAAATGCATGTAACAGTGAGAAACGCACTGTCTTGGCGAAAGAAAGCGTTTTTGTACAACTTCATAGAAATAGCTGTAACTTTTGATAGAAGACTCGGATACACATGTTTATGGCTTTATCTTATAGAACTCAAGGTTCCCGTGCTGGGAAAACAGGTTTTGCAGCTGTTTGAGCTAAGATTTCCAAGTTATTCACATAATGAAAACCTATACTTTGTTTCGGTCGAGTTCCCCATTCAAATGCATGTAACAGTGAGAAACGCACTGTCTTGGCGAAAGAAAGCGTTTTTGTACAACTTTATAGAAATAGCTGTAACTTTTGATAGAAGACTCGGATACACATGTTTATGGCTTTATCTTATAGAACTCAAGGTTCCCGTGCTGGGAAAACAGGTTTTGCAGCTGTTTGAGCTAAGATTTCCAAGTTATTCACATAATGAAAACCTATACTTTGTTTCGGTCGAGTTCCCCATTCAAATGCATGTAACAGTGAGAAACGCACTGTCTTGGCGAAAGAAAGCGTTTTTGTACAACTTCATAGAAATAGCTGTAACTTTTGATAGAAGACTCGGATACACATGTTTATGGCTTTATCTTATAGAACTCAAGGTTCCCGTGCTGGGAAAACAGGTTTTGCAGCTGTTTGAGCTAAGATTTCCAAGTTATTCACATAATGAAAACCTATACTTTGTTTCGGTCGAGTTCCCCATTCAAATGCATGTAACAGTGAGAAACGCACTGTCTTGGCGAAAGAAAGCGTTTTTGTACAACTTCATAGAAATAGCTGTAACTTTTGATAGAAGACTCGGATACACATGTTTATGGCTTTATCTTATAGAACTCAAGGTTCCCGTGCTGGGAAAACAGGTTTTGCAGCTGTTTGAGCTAAGATTTCCAAGTTATTCACATAATGAAAACCTATACTTTGTTTCGGTCGAGTTCCCCATTCAAATGCATGTAACAGTGAGAAACGCACTGTCTTGGCGAAAGAAAGCGTTTTTGTACAACTTTATAGAAATAGCTGTAACTTTTGATAGAAGACTCGGATACACATGTTTATGGCTTTATCTTATAGAACTCAAGGTTCCCGTGCTGGGAAAACAGGTTTTGCAGCTGTTTGAGCTAAGATTTCCAAGTTATTCACATAATGAAAACCTATACTTTGTTTCGGTCGAGTTCCCCATTCAAATGCATGTAACAGTGAGAAACGCACTGTCTTGGCGAAAGAAAGCGTTTTTGTACAACTTCATAGAAATAGCTGTAACTTTTGATAGAAGACTCAGACAAACATGTTTATGGCCTTATATTATAGAACTCAAGGTCCCCGTGCTGGGAAAACAGGTTTTGCAGCTGTTTGAGCTAAGATTTCCAAGTTATTCACATAATGAAAACCTATACTTTGTTTCGGTCGAGTTCCCCATTCAAATGCATGTAACAGTGAGAAACGCACTGTCTTGGCGAAAGAAAGCGTTTTTGTACAACTTCATAGAAATAGCTGTAACTTTTGATAGAAGACTCGGATACACATGTTTATGGCTTTATCTTATAGAACTCAAGGTCCCCGTGCTGGGAAAACAGGTTTTGCAGCTGTTTGAGCTAAGATTTCCAAGTTATTCACATAATGAAAACTTGTACTTTGTTTCGGTCGAGTTCCCCATTCAAATGCATGTAACAGTGAGAAACGCACTGTCTTGGCGAAAGAAAGCGTTTTTGTACAACTTCATAGAAATAGCTGTAACTTTTGATAGAAGACTCGGATACACATGTTTATGGCTTTATCTTATAGAACTCAAGGTTCCCGTGCTGGGAAAACAGGTTTTGCAGCTGTTTGAGCTAAGATTTCCAAGTTATTCACATAATGAAAACCTATACTTTGTTTCGGTCGAGTTCCCCATTCAAATGCATGTAACAGTGAGAAACGCACTGTCTTGGCGAAAGAAAGCGTTTTTGTACAACTTCATAGAAATAGCTGTAACTTTTGATAGAAGACTCGGATACACATGTTTATGGCTTTATCTTATAGAACTCAAGGTTCCCGTGCTGGGAAAACAGGTTTTGCAGCTGTTTGAGCTAAGATTTCCAAGTTATTCACATAATGAAAACCTATACTTTGTTTCGGTCGAGTTCCCCATTCAAATGCATGTAACAGTGAGAAACGCACTGTCTTGGCGAAAGAAAGCGTTTTTGTACAACTTTATAGAAATAGCTGTAACTTTTGATAGAAGACTCGGATACACATGTTTATGGCTTTATCTTATAGAACTCAAGGTTCCCGTGCTGGGAAAACAGGTTTTGCAGCTGTTTGAGCTAAGATTTCCAAGTTATTCACATAATGAAAACCTATACTTTGTTTCGGTCGAGTTCCCCATTCAAATGCATGTAACAGTGAGAAACGCACTGTCTTGGCGAAAGAAAGCGTTTTTGTACAACTTCATAGAAATAGCTGTAACTTTTGATAGAAGACTCAGACAAACATGTTTATGGCCTTATATTATAGAACTCAAGGTCCCCGTGCTGGGAAAACAGGTTTTGCAGCTGTTTGAGCTAAGATTTCCAAGTTATTCACATAATGAAAACCTATACTTTGTTTCGGTCGAGTTCCCCATTCAAATGCATGTAACAGTGAGAAACGCACTGTCTTGGCGAAAGAAAGCGTTTTTGTACAACTTCATAGAAATAGCTGTAACTTTTGATAGAAGACTCGGATACACATGTTTATGGCTTTATCTTATAGAACTCAAGGTCCCCGTGCTGGGAAAACAGGTTTTGCAGCTGTTTGAGCTAAGATTTCCAAGTTATTCACATAATGAAAACTTGTACTTTGTTTCGGTCGAGTTCCCCATTCAAATGCATGTAACAGTGAGAAACGCACTGTCTTGGCGAAAGAAAGCGTTTTTGTACAACTTCATAGAAATAGCTGTAACTTTTGATAGAAGACTCGGATACACATGTTTATGGCTTTATCTTATAGAACTCAAGGTTCCCGTGCTGGGAAAACAGGTTTTGCAGCTGTTTGAGCTAAGATTTCCAAGTTATTCACATAATGAAAACCTATACTTTGTTTCGGTCGAGTTCCCCATTCAAATGCATGTAACAGTGAGAAACGCACTGTCTTGGCGAAAGAAAGCGTTTTTGTACAACTTCATAGAAATAGCTGTAACTTTTGATAGAAGACTCGGATACACATGTTTATGGCTTTATCTTATAGAACTCAAGGTTCCCGTGCTGGGAAAACAGGTTTTGCAGCTGTTTGAGCTAAGATTTCCAAGTTATTCACATAATGAAAACCTATACTTTGTTTCGGTCGAGTTCCCCATTCAAATGCATGTAACAGTGAGAAACGCACTGTCTTGGCGAAAGAAAGCGTTTTTGTACAACTTCATAGAAATAGCTGTAACTTTTGATAGAAGACTCGGATACACATGTTTATGGCTTTATCTTATAGAACTCAAGGTTCCCGTGCTGGGAAAACAGGTTTTGCAGCTGTTTGAGCTAAGATTTCCAAGTTATTCACATAATGAAAACCTATACTTTGTTTCGGTCGAGTTCCCCATTCAAATGCATGTAACAGTGAGAAACGCACTGTCTTGGCGAAAGAAAGCGTTTTTGTACAACTTCATAGAAATAGCTGTAACTTTTGATAGAAGACTCAGACAAACATGTTTATGGCCTTATATTATAGAACTCAAGGTCCCCGTGCTGGGAAAACAGGTTTTGCAGCTGTTTGAGCTAAGATTTCCAAGTTATTCACATAATGAAAACCTATACTTTGTTTCGGTCGAGTTCCCCATTCAAATGCATGTAACAGTGAGAAACGCACTGTCTTGGCGAAAGAAAGCGTTTTTGTACAACTTCATAGAAATAGCTGTAACTTTTGATAGAAGACTCGGATACACATGTTTATGGCTTTATCTTATAGAACTCAAGGTCCCCGTGCTGGGAAAACAGGTTTTGCAGCTGTTTGAGCTAAGATTTCCAAGTTATTCACATAATGAAAACTTGTACTTTGTTTCGGTCGAGTTCCCCATTCAAATGCATGTAACAGTGAGAAACGCACTGTCTTGGCGAAAGAAAGCGTTTTTGTACAACTTCATAGAAATAGCTGTAACTTTTGATAGAAGACTCGGATACACATGTTTATGGCTTTATCTTATAGAACTCAAGGTTCCCGTGCTGGGAAAACAGGTTTTGCAGCTGTTTGAGCTAAGATTTCCAAGTTATTCACATAATGAAAACCTATACTTTGTTTCGGTCGAGTTCCCCATTCAAATGCATGTAACAGTGAGAAACGCACTGTCTTGGCGAAAGAAAGCGTTTTTGTACAACTTCATAGAAATAGCTGTAACTTTTGATAGAAGACTCGGATACACATGTTTATGGCTTTATCTTATAGAACTCAAGGTTCCCGTGCTGGGAAAACAGGTTTTGCAGCTGTTTGAGCTAAGATTTCCAAGTTATTCACATAATGAAAACCTATACTTTGTTTCGGTCGAGTTCCCCATTCAAATGCATGTAACAGTGAGAAACGCACTGTCTTGGCGAAAGAAAGCGTTTTTGTACAACTTCATAGAAATAGCTGTAACTTTTGATAGAAGACTCGGATACACATGTTTATGGCTTTATCTTATAGAACTCAAGGTTCCCGTGCTGGGAAAACAGGTTTTGCAGCTGTTTGAGCTAAGATTTCCAAGTTATTCACATAATGAAAACCTATACTTTGTTTCGGTCGAGTTCCCCATTCAAATGCATGTAACAGTGAGAAACGCACTGTCTTGGCGAAAGAAAGCGTTTTTGTACAACTTCATAGAAATAGCTGTAACTTTTGATAGAAGACTCAGACAAACATGTTTATGGCCTTATATTATAGAACTCAAGGTCTCCGTGCTGGGAAAACAGGTTTTGCAGCTGTTTGAGCTAAGATTTCCAAGTTATTCACATAATGAAAACCTATACTTTGTTTCGGTCGAGTTCCCCATTCAAATGCATGTAACAGTGAGAAACGCACTGTCTTGGCGAAAGAAAGCGTTTTTGTACAACTTCATAGAAATAGCTGTAACTTTTGATAGAAGACTCGGATACACATGTTTATGGCTTTATCTTATAGAACTCAAGGTCCCCGTGCTGGGAAAACAGGTTTTGCAGCTGTTTGAGCTAAGATTTCCAAGTTATTCACATAATGAAAACTTGTACTTTGTTTCGGTCGAGTTCCCCATTCAAATGCATGTAACAGTGAGAAACGCACTGTCTTGGCGAAAGAAAGCGTTTTTGTACAACTTCATAGAAATAGCTGTAACTTTTGATAGAAGACTCGGATACACATGTTTATGGCTTTATCTTATAGAACTCAAGGTTCCCGTGCTGGGAAAACAGGTTTTGCAGCTGTTTGAGCTAAGATTTCCAAGTTATTCACATAATGAAAACCTATACTTTGTTTCGGTCGAGTTCCCCATTCAAATGCATGTAACAGTGAGAAACGCACTGTCTTGGCGAAAGAAAGCGTTTTTGTACAACTTCATAGAAATAGCTGTAACTTTTGATAGAAGACTCAGACAAACATGTTTATGGCCTTATATTATAGAACTCAAGGTCTCCGTGCTGGGAAAACAGGTTTTGCAGCTGTTTGAGCTAAGATTTCCAAGTTATTCACATAATGAAAACCTATACTTTGTTTCGGTCGAGTTCCCCATTCAAATGCATGTAACAGTGAGAAACGCACTGTCTTGGCGAAAGAAAGCGTTTTTGTACAACTTCATAGAAATAGCTGTAACTTTTGATAGAAGACTCGGATACACATGTTTATGGCTTTATCTTATAGAACTCAAGGTCCCCGTGCTGGGAAAACAGGTTTTGCAGCTGTTTGAGCTAAGATTTCCAAGTTATTCACATAATGAAAACTTGTACTTTGTTTCGGTCGAGTTCCCCATTCAAATGCATGTAACAGTGAGAAACGCACTGTCTTGGCGAAAGAAAGCGTTTTTGTACAACTTCATAGAAATAGCTGTAACTTTTGATAGAAGACTCGGATACACATGTTTATGGCTTTATCTTATAGAACTCAAGGTTCCCGTGCTGGGAAAACAGGTTTTGCAGCTGTTTGAGCTAAGATTTCCAAGTTATTCACATAATGAAAACCTATACTTTGTTTCGGTCGAGTTCCCCATTCAAATGCATGTAACAGTGAGAAACGCACTGTCTTGGCGAAAGAAAGCGTTTTTGTACAACTTCATAGAAATAGCTGTAACTTTTGATAGAAGACTCAGACAAACATGTTTATGGCTTTATCTTATAGAACTCAAGGTTCCCGTGCTGGGAAAACAGGTTTTGCAGCTGTTTGAGCTAAGATTTCCAAGTTATTCACATAATGAAAACCTATACTTTGTTTCGGTCGAGTTCCCCATTCAAATGCATGTAACAGTGAGAAACGCACTGTCTTGGCGAAAGAAAGCGTTTTTGTACAACTTCATATGAATAGCTGTAACTTTTGATAGAAGACTCGGATACACATGTTTATGGCTTTATCTTATAGAACTCAAGGTTCCCGTGCTGGGAAAACAGGTTTTGCAGCTGTTTGAGCTAAGATTTCCAAGTTATTCACATAATGAAAACCTATACTTTGTTTCGGTCGAGTTCCCCATTCAAATGCATGTAACAGTGAGAAACGCACTGTCTTGGCGAAAGAAAGCGTTTTTGTACAACTTCATAGAAATAGCTGTAACTTTTGATAGAAGACTCGGATACACATGTTTATGGCTTTATCTTATAGAACTCAAGGTTCCCGTGCTGGGAAAACAGGTTTTGCAGCTGTTTGAGCTAAGATTTCCAAGTTATTCACATAATGAAAACCTATACTTTGTTTCGGTCGAGTTCCCCATTCAAATGCATGTAACAGTGAGAAACGCACTGTCTTGGCGAAAGAAAGCGTTTTTGTACAACTTTATAGAAATAGCTGTAACTTTTGATAGAAGACTCGGATACACATGTTTATGGCTTTATCTTATAGAACTCAAGGTTCCCGTGCTGGGAAAACAGGTTTTGCAGCTGTTTGAGCTAAGATTTCCAAGTTATTCACATAATGAAAACCTATACTTTGTTTCGGTCGAGTTCCCCATTCAAATGCATGTAACAGTGAGAAACGCACTGTCTTGGCGAAAGAAAGCGTTTTTGTACAACTTCATAGAAATAGCTGTAACTTTTGATAGAAGACTCGGATACACATGTTTATGGCTTTATCTTATAGAACTCAAGGTTCCCGTGCTGGGAAAACAGGTTTTGCAGCTGTTTGAGCTAAGATTTCCAAGTTATTCACATAATGAAAACCTATACTTTGTTTCGGTCGAGTTCCCCATTCAAATGCATGTAACAGTGAGAAACGCACTGTCTTGGCGAAAGAAAGCGTTTTTGTACAACTTCATAGAAATAGCTGTAACTTTTGATAGAAGACTCGGATACACATGTTTATGGCTTTATCTTATAGAACTCAAGGTTCCCGTGCTGGGAAAACAGGTTTTGCAGCTGTTTGAGCTAAGATTTCCAAGTTATTCACATAATGAAAACCTATACTTTGTTTCGGTCGAGTTCCCCATTCAAATGCATGTAACAGTGAGAAACGCACTGTCTTGGCGAAAGAAAGCGTTTTTGTACAACTTCATAGAAATAGCTGTAACTTTTGATAGAAGACTCAGACAAACATGTTTATGGCTTTATCTTATAGAACTCAAGGTTCCCGTGCTGGGAAAACAGGTTTTGCAGCTGTTTGAGCTAAGATTTCCAAGTTATTCACATAATGAAAACTTGTACTTTGTTTCGGTCGAGTTCCCCATTCAAATGCATGTAACAGTGAGAAACGCACTGTCTTGGCGAAAGAAAGCGTTTTTGTACAACTTCATATGAATAGCTGTAACTTTTGATAGAAGACTCGGATACACATGTTTATGGCTTTATCTTATAGAACTCAAGGTTCCCGTGCTGGGAAAACAGGTTTTGCAGCTGTTTGAGCTAAGATTTCCAAGTTATTCACATAATGAAAACCTATACTTTGTTTCGGTCGAGTTCCCCATTCAAATGCATGTAACAGTGAGAAACGCACTGTCTTGGCGAAAGAAAGCGTTTTTGTACAACTTCATAGAAATAGCTGTAACTTTTGATAGAAGACTCGGATACACATGTTTATGGCTTTATCTTATAGAACTCAAGGTTCCCGTGCTGGGAAAACAGGTTTTGCAGCTGTTTGAGCTAAGATTTCCAAGTTATTCACATAATGAAAACCTATACTTTGTTTCGGTCGAGTTCCCCATTCAAATGCATGTAACAGTGAGAAACGCACTGTCTTGGCGAAAGAAAGTGTTTTTGTACAACTTCATAGAAATAGCTGTAACTTTTGATAGAAGACTCAGACAAACATGTTTATGGCCTTATATTATAGAACTCAAGGTCTCCGTGCTGGGAAAACAGGTTTTGCAGCTGTTTGAGCTAAGATTTCCAAGTTATTCACATAATGAAAACTTGTACTTTGTTTCGGTCGAGTTCCCCATTCAAATGCATGTAACAGTGAGAAACGCACTGTCTTGGCGAAAGAAAGCGTTTTTGTACAACTTCATAGAAATAGCTGTAACTTTTGATAGAAGACTCGGATACACATGTTTATGGCTTTATCTTATAGAACTCAAGGTTCCCGTGCTGGGAAAACAGGTTTTGCAGCTGTTTGAGCTAAGATTTCCAAGTTATTCACATAATGAAAACCTATACTTTGTTTCGGTCGAGTTCCCCATTCAAATGCATGTAACAGTGAGAAACGCACTGTCTTGGCGAAAGAAAGCGTTTTTGTACAACTTCATAGAAATAGCTGTAACTTTTGATAGAAGACTCGGATACACATGTTTATGGCTTTATCTTATAGAACTCAAGGTTCCCGTGCTGGGAAAACAGGTTTTGCAGCTGTTTGAGCTAAGATTTCCAAGTTATTCACATAATGAAAACCTATACTTTGTTTCGGTCGAGTTCCCCATTCAAATGCATGTAACAGTGAGAAACGCACTGTCTTGGCGAAAGAAAGCGTTTTTGTACAACTTCATAGAAATAGCTGTAACTTTTGATAGAAGACTCGGATACACATGTTTATGGCTTTATCTTATAGAACTCAAGGTTCCCGTGCTGGGAAAACAGGTTTTGCAGCTGTTTGAGCTAAGATTTCCAAGTTATTCACATAATGAAAACCTATACTTTGTTTCGGTCGAGTTCCCCATTCAAATGCATGTAACAGTGAGAAACGCACTGTCTTGGCGAAAGAAAGCGTTTTTGTACAACTTCATAGAAATAGCTGTAACTTTTGATAGAAGACTCAGACAAACATGTTTATGGCCTTATATTATAGAACTCAAGGTTCCCGTGCTGGGAAAACAGGTTTTGCAGCTGTTTGAGCTAAGATTTTCAAGTTATTCACATAATGAAAACCTATACTTTGTTTCGGTCGAGTTCCCCATTCAAATGCATGTAACAGTGAGAAACGCACTGTCTTGGCGAAAGAAAGCGTTTTTGTACAACTTCATAGAAATAGCTGTAACTTTTGATAGAAGACTCGGATACACATGTTTATGGCCTTATATTATAGAACTCAAGGTTCCCGTGCTGGGAAAACAGGTTTTGCAGCTGTTTGAGCTAAGATTTCCAAGTTATTCACATAATGAAAACCTATACTTTGTTTCGGTCGAGTTCCCCATTCAAATGCATGTAACAGTGAGAAACGCACTGTCTTGGCGAAAGAAAGCGTTTTTGTACAACTTCATAGAAATAGCTGTAACTTTTGATAGAAGACTCAGACAAACATGTTTATGGCCTTATATTATAGAACTCAAGGTCCCCGTGCTGGGAAAACAGGTTTTGCAGCTGTTTGAGCTAAGATTTTCAAGTTATTCACATAATGAAAACCTATACTTTGTTTCGGTCGAGTTCCCCATTCAAATGCATGTAACAGTGAGAAACGCACTGTCTTGGCGAAAGAAAGCGTTTTTGTACAACTTCATAGAAATAGCTGTAACTTTTGATAGAAGACTCAGACAAACATGTTTATGGCCTTATATTATAGAACTCAAGGTCCCCGTGCTGGGAAAACAGGTTTTGCAGCTGTTTGAGCTAAGATTTCCAAGTTATTCACATAATGAAAACCTATACTTTGTTTCGGTCGAGTTCCCCATTCAAATGCATGTAACAGTGAGAAACGCACTGTCTTGGCGAAAGAAAGCGTTTTTGTACAACTTCATAGAAATAGCTGTAACTTTTGATAGAAGACTCGGATACACATGTTTATGGCTTTATCTTATAGAACTCAAGGTCCCCGTGCTGGGAAAACAGGTTTTGCAGCTGTTTGAGCTAAGATTTCCAAGTTATTCACATAATGAAAACTTGTACTTTGTTTCGGTCGAGTTCCCCATTCAAATGCATGTAACAGTGAGAAACGCACTGTCTTGGCGAAAGAAAGCGTTTTTGTACAACTTCATAGAAATAGCTGTAACTTTTGATAGAAGACTCGGATACACATGTTTATGGCTTTATCTTATAGAACTCAAGGTTCCCGTGCTGGGAAAACAGGTTTTGCAGCTGTTTGAGCTAAGATTTCCAAGTTATTCACATAATGAAAACCTATACTTTGTTTCGGTCGAGTTCCCCATTCAAATGCATGTAACAGTGAGAAACGCACTGTCTTGGCGAAAGAAAGCGTTTTTGTACAACTTCATAGAAATAGCTGTAACTTTTGATAGAAGACTCAGACAAACATGTTTATGGCCTTATATTATAGAACTCAAGGTCCCCGTGCTGGGAAAACAGGTTTTGCAGCTGTTTGAGCTAAGATTTCCAAGTTATTCACATAATGAAAACCTATACTTTGTTTCGGTCGAGTTCCCCATTCAAATGCATGTAACAGTGAGAAACGCACTGTCTTGGCGAAAGAAAGCATTTTTGTACAACTTCATAGAAATAGCTGTAACTTTAGATAGAAGACTCAGACAAACATGTTTATGGCCTTATATTATAGAACTCAAGGTCTCCGTGCTGGGAAAACAGGTTTTGCAGCTGTTTGAGCTAAGATTTCCAAGTTATTCACATAATGAAAACTTGTACTTTGTTTCGGTCGAGTTCCCCATTCAAATGCATGTAACAGTGAGAAACGCACTGTCTTGGCGAAAGAAAGCGTTTTTGTACAACTTCATAGAAATAGCTGTAACTTTTGATAGAAGACTCAGACAAACATGTTTATGGCCTTATATTATAGAACTCAAGGTCTCCGTGCTGGGAAAACAGGTTTTGCAGCTGTTTGAGCTAAGATTTCCAAGTTATTCACATAATGAAAACCTATACTTTGTTTCGGTCGAGTTCCCCATTCAAATGCATGTAACAGTGAGAAACGCACTGTCTTGGCGAAAGAAAGCGTTTTTGTACAACTTCATAGAAATAGCTGTAACTTTTGATAGAAGACTCGGATACACATGTTTATGGCTTTATCTTATAGAACTCAAGGTCCCCGTGCTGGGAAAACAGGTTTTGCAGCTGTTTGAGCTAAGATTTCCAAGTTATTCACATAATGAAAACTTGTACTTTGTTTCGGTCGAGTTCCCCATTCAAATGCATGTAACAGTGAGAAACGCACTGTCTTGGCGAAAGAAAGCGTTTTTGTACAACTTCATAGAAATAGCTGTAACTTTTGATAGAAGACTCGGATACACATGTTTATGGCTTTATCTTATAGAACTCAAGGTTCCCGTGCTGGGAAAACAGGTTTTGCAGCTGTTTGAGCTAAGATTTCCAAGTTATTCACATAATGAAAACCTATACTTTGTTTCGGTCGAGTTCCCCATTCAAATGCATGTAACAGTGAGAAACGCACTGTCTTGGCGAAAGAAAGCGTTTTTGTACAACTTCATAGAAATAGCTGTAACTTTTGATAGAAGACTCAGACAAACATGTTTATGGCTTTATCTTATAGAACTCAAGGTTCCCGTGCTGGGAAAACAGGTTTTGCAGCTGTTTGAGCTAAGATTTCCAAGTTATTCACATAATGAAAACCTATACTTTGTTTCGGTCGAGTTCCCCATTCAAATGCATGTAACAGTGAGAAACGCACTGTCTTGGCGAAAGAAAGCGTTTTTGTACAACTTCATATGAATAGCTGTAACTTTTGATAGAAGACTCGGATACACATGTTTATGGCTTTATCTTATAGAACTCAAGGTTCCCGTGCTGGGAAAACAGGTTTTGCAGCTGTTTGAGCTAAGATTTCCAAGTTATTCACATAATGAAAACCTATACTTTGTTTCGGTCGAGTTCCCCATTCAAATGCATGTAACAGTGAGAAACGCACTGTCTTGGCGAAAGAAAGCGTTTTTGTACAACTTCATAGAAATAGCTGTAACTTTTGATAGAAGACTCGGATACACATGTTTATGGCTTTATCTTATAGAACTCAAGGTTCCCGTGCTGGGAAAACAGGTTTTGCAGCTGTTTGAGCTAAGATTTCCAAGTTATTCACATAATGAAAACCTATACTTTGTTTCGGTCGAGTTCCCCATTCAAATGCATGTAACAGTGAGAAACGCACTGTCTTGGCGAAAGAAAGCGTTTTTGTACAACTTTATAGAAATAGCTGTAACTTTTGATAGAAGACTCGGATACACATGTTTATGGCTTTATCTTATAGAACTCAAGGTTCCCGTGCTGGGAAAACAGGTTTTGCAGCTGTTTGAGCTAAGATTTCCAAGTTATTCACATAATGAAAACCTATACTTTGTTTCGGTCGAGTTCCCCATTCAAATGCATGTAACAGTGAGAAACGCACTGTCTTGGCGAAAGAAAGCGTTTTTGTACAACTTCATAGAAATAGCTGTAACTTTTGATAGAAGACTCGGATACACATGTTTATGGCTTTATCTTATAGAACTCAAGGTTCCCGTGCTGGGAAAACAGGTTTTGCAGCTGTTTGAGCTAAGATTTCCAAGTTATTCACATAATGAAAACCTATACTTTGTTTCGGTCGAGTTCCCCATTCAAATGCATGTAACAGTGAGAAACGCACTGTCTTGGCGAAAGAAAGCGTTTTTGTACAACTTCATAGAAATAGCTGTAACTTTTGATAGAAGACTCGGATACACATGTTTATGGCTTTATCTTATAGAACTCAAGGTTCCCGTGCTGGGAAAACAGGTTTTGCAGCTGTTTGAGCTAAGATTTCCAAGTTATTCACATAATGAAAACCTATACTTTGTTTCGGTCGAGTTCCCCATTCAAATGCATGTAACAGTGAGAAACGCACTGTCTTGGCGAAAGAAAGCGTTTTTGTACAACTTCATAGAAATAGCTGTAACTTTTGATAGAAGACTCAGACAAACATGTTTATGGCTTTATCTTATAGAACTCAAGGTTCCCGTGCTGGGAAAACAGGTTTTGCAGCTGTTTGAGCTAAGATTTCCAAGTTATTCACATAATGAAAACTTGTACTTTGTTTCGGTCGAGTTCCCCATTCAAATGCATGTAACAGTGAGAAACGCACTGTCTTGGCGAAAGAAAGCGTTTTTGTACAACTTCATATGAATAGCTGTAACTTTTGATAGAAGACTCGGATACACATGTTTATGGCTTTATCTTATAGAACTCAAGGTTCCCGTGCTGGGAAAACAGGTTTTGCAGCTGTTTGAGCTAAGATTTCCAAGTTATTCACATAATGAAAACCTATACTTTGTTTCGGTCGAGTTCCCCATTCAAATGCATGTAACAGTGAGAAACGCACTGTCTTGGCGAAAGAAAGCGTTTTTGTACAACTTCATAGAAATAGCTGTAACTTTTGATAGAAGACTCGGATACACATGTTTATGGCTTTATCTTATAGAACTCAAGGTTCCCGTGCTGGGAAAACAGGTTTTGCAGCTGTTTGAGCTAAGATTTCCAAGTTATTCACATAATGAAAACCTATACTTTGTTTCGGTCGAGTTCCCCATTCAAATGCATGTAACAGTGAGAAACGCACTGTCTTGGCGAAAGAAAGTGTTTTTGTACAACTTCATAGAAATAGCTGTAACTTTTGATAGAAGACTCAGACAAACATGTTTATGGCCTTATATTATAGAACTCAAGGTCTCCGTGCTGGGAAAACAGGTTTTGCAGCTGTTTGAGCTAAGATTTCCAAGTTATTCACATAATGAAAACTTGTACTTTGTTTCGGTCGAGTTCCCCATTCAAATGCATGTAACAGTGAGAAACGCACTGTCTTGGCGAAAGAAAGCGTTTTTGTACAACTTCATAGAAATAGCTGTAACTTTTGATAGAAGACTCGGATACACATGTTTATGGCTTTATCTTATAGAACTCAAGGTTCCCGTGCTGGGAAAACAGGTTTTGCAGCTGTTTGAGCTAAGATTTCCAAGTTATTCACATAATGAAAACCTATACTTTGTTTCGGTCGAGTTCCCCATTCAAATGCATGTAACAGTGAGAAACGCACTGTCTTGGCGAAAGAAAGCGTTTTTGTACAACTTCATAGAAATAGCTGTAACTTTTGATAGAAGACTCGGATACACATGTTTATGGCTTTATCTTATAGAACTCAAGGTTCCCGTGCTGGGAAAACAGGTTTTGCAGCTGTTTGAGCTAAGATTTCCAAGTTATTCACATAATGAAAACCTATACTTTGTTTCGGTCGAGTTCCCCATTCAAATGCATGTAACAGTGAGAAACGCACTGTCTTGGCGAAAGAAAGCGTTTTTGTACAACTTCATAGAAATAGCTGTAACTTTTGATAGAAGACTCGGATACACATGTTTATGGCTTTATCTTATAGAACTCAAGGTTCCCGTGCTGGGAAAACAGGTTTTGCAGCTGTTTGAGCTAAGATTTCCAAGTTATTCACATAATGAAAACCTATACTTTGTTTCGGTCGAGTTCCCCATTCAAATGCATGTAACAGTGAGAAACGCACTGTCTTGGCGAAAGAAAGCGTTTTTGTACAACTTCATAGAAATAGCTGTAACTTTTGATAGAAGACTCAGACAAACATGTTTATGGCCTTATATTATAGAACTCAAGGTCCCCGTGCTGGGAAAACAGGTTTTGCAGCTGTTTGAGCTAAGATTTTCAAGTTATTCACATAATGAAAACCTATACTTTGTTTCGGTCGAGTTCCCCATTCAAATGCATGTAACAGTGAGAAACGCACTGTCTTGGCGAAAGAAAGCGTTTTTGTACAACTTCATAGAAATAGCTGTAACTTTTGATAGAAGACTCGGATACACATGTTTATGGCCTTATATTATAGAACTCAAGGTTCCCGTGCTGGGAAAACAGGTTTTGCAGCTGTTTGAGCTAAGATTTCCAAGTTATTCACATAATGAAAACCTATACTTTGTTTCGGTCGAGTTCCCCATTCAAATGCATGTAACAGTGAGAAACGCACTGTCTTGGCGAAAGAAAGCGTTTTTGTACAACTTCATAGAAATAGCTGTAACTTTTGATAGAAGACTCAGACAAACATGTTTATGGCCTTATATTATAGAACTCAAGGTCCCCGTGCTGGGAAAACAGGTTTTGCAGCTGTTTGAGCTAAGATTTTCAAGTTATTCACATAATGAAAACCTATACTTTGTTTCGGTCGAGTTCCCCATTCAAATGCATGTAACAGTGAGAAACGCACTGTCTTGGCGAAAGAAAGCGTTTTTGTACAACTTCATAGAAATAGCTGTAACTTTTGATAGAAGACTCAGACAAACATGTTTATGGCCTTATATTATAGAACTCAAGGTCCCCGTGCTGGGAAAACAGGTTTTGCAGCTGTTTGAGCTAAGATTTCCAAGTTATTCACATAATGAAAACCTATACTTTGTTTCGGTCGAGTTCCCCATTCAAATGCATGTAACAGTGAGAAACGCACTGTCTTGGCGAAAGAAAGCGTTTTTGTACAACTTCATAGAAATAGCTGTAACTTTTGATAGAAGACTCGGATACACATGTTTATGGCTTTATCTTATAGAACTCAAGGTCCCCGTGCTGGGAAAACAGGTTTTGCAGCTGTTTGAGCTAAGATTTCCAAGTTATTCACATAATGAAAACTTGTACTTTGTTTCGGTCGAGTTCCCCATTCAAATGCATGTAACAGTGAGAAACGCACTGTCTTGGCGAAAGAAAGCGTTTTTGTACAACTTCATAGAAATAGCTGTAACTTTTGATAGAAGACTCGGATACACATGTTTATGGCTTTATCTTATAGAACTCAAGGTTCCCGTGCTGGGAAAACAGGTTTTGCAGCTGTTTGAGCTAAGATTTCCAAGTTATTCACATAATGAAAACCTATACTTTGTTTCGGTCGAGTTCCCCATTCAAATGCATGTAACAGTGAGAAACGCACTGTCTTGGCGAAAGAAAGCGTTTTTGTACAACTTCATAGAAATAGCTGTAACTTTTGATAGAAGACTCAGACAAACATGTTTATGGCCTTATATTATAGAACTCAAGGTCCCCGTGCTGGGAAAACAGGTTTTGCAGCTGTTTGAGCTAAGATTTCCAAGTTATTCACATAATGAAAACCTATACTTTGTTTCGGTCGAGTTCCCCATTCAAATGCATGTAACAGTGAGAAACGCACTGTCTTGGCGAAAGAAAGCATTTTTGTACAACTTCATAGAAATAGCTGTAACTTTAGATAGAAGACTCAGACAAACATGTTTATGGCCTTATATTATAGAACTCAAGGTCTCCGTGCTGGGAAAACAGGTTTTGCAGCTGTTTGAGCTAAGATTTCCAAGTTATTCACATAATGAAAACTTGTACTTTGTTTCGGTCGAGTTCCCCATTCAAATGCATGTAACAGTGAGAAACGCACTGTCTTGGCGAAAGAAAGCGTTTTTGTACAACTTCATAGAAATAGCTGTAACTTTTGATAGAAGACTCAGACAAACATGTTTATGGCCTTATATTATAGAACTCAAGGTTCCCGTGCTGGGAAAACAGGTTTTGCAGCTGTTTGAGCTAAGATTTCCAAGTTATTCACATAATGAAAACCTATACTTTGTTTCGGTCGAGTTCCCCATTCAAATGCATGTAACAGTGAGAAACGCACTGTCTTGGCGAAAGAAAGCGTTTTTGTACAACTTCATAGAAATAGCTGTAACTTTTGATAGAAGACTCAGACAAACATGTTTATGGCCTTATATTATAGAACTCAAGTTTCCCGTGCTGGGAAAACAGGTTTTGCAGCTGTTTGAGCTAAGATTTCCAAGTTATTCACATAATGAAAACCTATACTTTGTTTCGGTCGAGTTCCCCATTCAAATGCATGTAACAGTGAGAAACGCACTGTCTTGGCGAAAGAAAGCATTTTTGTACAACTTCATAGAAATAGCTGTAACTTTAGATAGAAGACTCAGACAAACATGTTTATGGCCTTATATTATAGAACTCAAGGTCTCCGTGCTGGGAAAACAGGTTTTGCAGCTGTTTGAGCTAAGATTTCCAAGTTATTCACATAATGAAAACTTGTACTTTGTTTCGGTCGAGTTCCCCATTCAAATGCATGTAACAGTGAGAAACGCACTGTCTTGGCGAAAGAAAGCGTTTTTGTACAACTTCATAGAAATAGCTGTAACTTTTGATAGAAGACTCAGACAAACATGTTTATGGCCTTATATTATAGAACTCAAGGTTCCCGTGCTGGGAAAACAGGTTTTGCAGCTGTTTGAGCTAAGATTTCCAAGTTATTCACATAATGAAAACCTATACTTTGTTTCGGTCGAGTTCCCCATTCAAATGCATGTAACAGTGAGAAACGCACTGTCTTGGCGAAAGAAAGCGTTTTTGTACAACTTCATAGAAATAGCTGTAACTTTTGATAGAAGACTCAGACAAACATGTTTATGGCCTTATATTATAGAACTCAAGGTCCCCGTGCTGGGAAAACAGGTTTTGCAGCTGTTTGAGCTAAGATTTTCAAGTTATTCACATAATGAAAACCTATACTTTGTTTCGGTCGAGTTCCCCATTCAAATGCATGTAACAGTGAGAAACGCACTGTCTTGGCGAAAGAAAGCGTTTTTGTACAACTTCATAGAAATAGCTGTAACTTTTGATAGAAGACTCGGATACACATGTTTATGGCCTTATATTATAGAACTCAAGGTTCCCGTGCTGGGAAAACAGGTTTTGCAGCTGTTTGAGCTAAGATTTCCAAGTTATTCACATAATGAAAACCTATACTTTGTTTCGGTCGAGTTCCCCATTCAAATGCATGTAACAGTGAGAAACGCACTGTCTTGGCGAAAGAAAGCGTTTTTGTACAACTTCATAGAAATAGCTGTAACTTTTGATAGAAGACTCAGACAAACATGTTTATGGCCTTATATTATAGAACTCAAGGTCCCCGTGCTGGGAAAACAGGTTTTGCAGCTGTTTGAGCTAAGATTTTCAAGTTATTCACATAATGAAAACCTATACTTTGTTTCGGTCGAGTTCCCCATTCAAATGCATGTAACAGTGAGAAACGCACTGTCTTGGCGAAAGAAAGCGTTTTTGTACAACTTCATAGAAATAGCTGTAACTTTTGATAGAAGACTCGGATACACATGTTTATGGCCTTATATTATAGAACTCAAGGTTCCCGTGCTGGGAAAACAGGTTTTGCAGCTGTTTGAGCTAAGATTTCCAAGTTATTCACATAATGAAAACCTATACTTTGTTTCGGTCGAGTTCCCCATTCAAATGCATGTAACAGTGAGAAACGCACTGTCTTGGCGAAAGAAAGCGTTTTTGTACAACTTCATAGAAATAGCTGTAACTTTTGATAGAAGACTCAGACAAACATGTTTATGGCTTTATCTTATAGAACTCAAGGTTCCCGTGCTGGGAAAACAGGTTTTGCAGCTGTTTGAGCTAAGATTTCCAAGTTATTCACATAATGAAAACTTGTACTTTGTTTCGGTCGAGTTCCCCATTCAAATGCATGTAACAGTGAGAAACGCACTGTCTTGGCGAAAGAAAGCGTTTTTGTACAACTTCATATGAATAGCTGTAACTTTTGATAGAAGACTCGGATACACATGTTTATGGCTTTATCTTATAGAACTCAAGGTTCCCGTGCTGGGAAAACAGGTTTTGCAGCTGTTTGAGCTAAGATTTCCAAGTTATTCACATAATGAAAACCTATACTTTGTTTCGGTCGAGTTCCCCATTCAAATGCATGTAACAGTGAGAAACGCACTGTCTTGGCGAAAGAAAGCGTTTTTGTACAACTTCATAGAAATAGCTGTAACTTTTGATAGAAGACTCGGATACACATGTTTATGGCTTTATCTTATAGAACTCAAGGTTCCCGTGCTGGGAAAACAGGTTTTGCAGCTGTTTGAGCTAAGATTTCCAAGTTATTCACATAATGAAAACCTATACTTTGTTTCGGTCGAGTTCCCCATTCAAATGCATGTAACAGTGAGAAACGCACTGTCTTGGCGAAAGAAAGCGTTTTTGTACAACTTTATAGAAATAGCTGTAACTTTTGATAGAAGACTCGGATACACATGTTTATGGCTTTATCTTATAGAACTCAAGGTTCCCGTGCTGGGAAAACAGGTTTTGCAGCTGTTTGAGCTAAGATTTCCAAGTTATTCACATAATGAAAACCTATACTTTGTTTCGGTCGAGTTCCCCATTCAAATGCATGTAACAGTGAGAAACGCACTGTCTTGGCGAAAGAAAGCGTTTTTGTACAACTTCATAGAAATAGCTGTAACTTTTGATAGAAGACTCGGATACACATGTTTATGGCTTTATCTTATAGAACTCAAGGTTCCCGTGCTGGGAAAACAGGTTTTGCAGCTGTTTGAGCTAAGATTTCCAAGTTATTCACATAATGAAAACCTATACTTTGTTTCGGTCGAGTTCCCCATTCAAATGCATGTAACAGTGAGAAACGCACTGTCTTGGCGAAAGAAAGCGTTTTTGTACAACTTCATAGAAATAGCTGTAACTTTTGATAGAAGACTCGGATACACATGTTTATGGCTTTATCTTATAGAACTCAAGGTTCCCGTGCTGGGAAAACAGGTTTTGCAGCTGTTTGAGCTAAGATTTCCAAGTTATTCACATAATGAAAACCTATACTTTGTTTCGGTCGAGTTCCCCATTCAAATGCATGTAACAGTGAGAAACGCACTGTCTTGGCGAAAGAAAGCGTTTTTGTACAACTTCATAGAAATAGCTGTAACTTTTGATAGAAGACTCAGACAAACATGTTTATGGCTTTATCTTATAGAACTCAAGGTTCCCGTGCTGGGAAAACAGGTTTTGCAGCTGTTTGAGCTAAGATTTCCAAGTTATTCACATAATGAAAACTTGTACTTTGTTTCGGTCGAGTTCCCCATTCAAATGCATGTAACAGTGAGAAACGCACTGTCTTGGCGAAAGAAAGCGTTTTTGTACAACTTCATATGAATAGCTGTAACTTTTGATAGAAGACTCGGATACACATGTTTATGGCTTTATCTTATAGAACTCAAGGTTCCCGTGCTGGGAAAACAGGTTTTGCAGCTGTTTGAGCTAAGATTTCCAAGTTATTCACATAATGAAAACCTATACTTTGTTTCGGTCGAGTTCCCCATTCAAATGCATGTAACAGTGAGAAACGCACTGTCTTGGCGAAAGAAAGCGTTTTTGTACAACTTCATAGAAATAGCTGTAACTTTTGATAGAAGACTCGGATACACATGTTTATGGCTTTATCTTATAGAACTCAAGGTTCCCGTGCTGGGAAAACAGGTTTTGCAGCTGTTTGAGCTAAGATTTCCAAGTTATTCACATAATGAAAACCTATACTTTGTTTCGGTCGAGTTCCCCATTCAAATGCATGTAACAGTGAGAAACGCACTGTCTTGGCGAAAGAAAGCGTTTTTGTACAACTTCATAGAAATAGCTGTAACTTTTGATAGAAGACTCAGACAAACATGTTTATGGCCTTATATTATAGAACTCAAGGTCTCCGTGCTGGGAAAACAGGTTTTGCAGCTGTTTGAGCTAAGATTTCCAAGTTATTCACATAATGAAAACTTGTACTTTGTTTCGGTCGAGTTCCCCATTCAAATGCATGTAACAGTGAGAAACGCACTGTCTTGGCGAAAGAAAGCGTTTTTGTACAACTTCATAGAAATAGCTGTAACTTTTGATAGAAGACTCGGATACACATGTTTATGGCTTTATCTTATAGAACTCAAGGTTCCCGTGCTGGGAAAACAGGTTTTGCAGCTGTTTGAGCTAAGATTTCCAAGTTATTCACATAATGAAAACCTATACTTTGTTTCGGTCGAGTTCCCCATTCAAATGCATGTAACAGTGAGAAACGCACTGTCTTGGCGAAAGAAAGCGTTTTTGTACAACTTCATAGAAATAGCTGTAACTTTTGATAGAAGACTCGGATACACATGTTTATGGCTTTATCTTATAGAACTCAAGGTTCCCGTGCTGGGAAAACAGGTTTTGCAGCTGTTTGAGCTAAGATTTCCAAGTTATTCACATAATGAAAACCTATACTTTGTTTCGGTCGAGTTCCCCATTCAAATGCATGTAACAGTGAGAAACGCACTGTCTTGGCGAAAGAAAGCGTTTTTGTACAACTTCATAGAAATAGCTGTAACTTTTGATAGAAGACTCAGACAAACATGTTTATGGCCTTATATTATAGAACTCAAGGTCTCCGTGCTGGGAAAACAGGTTTTGCAGCTGTTTGAGCTAAGATTTCCAAGTTATTCACATAATGAAAACTTGTACTTTGTTTCGGTCGAGTTCCCCATTCAAATGCATGTAACAGTGAGAAACGCACTGTCTTGGCGAAAGAAAGCGTTTTTGTACAACTTCATAGAAATAGCTGTAACTTTTGATAGAAGACTCGGATACACATGTTTATGGCTTTATCTTATAGAACTCAAGGTTCCCGTGCTGGGAAAACAGGTTTTGCAGCTGTTTGAGCTAAGATTTCCAAGTTATTCACATAATGAAAACCTATACTTTGTTTCGGTCGAGTTCCCCATTCAAATGCATGTAACAGTGAGAAACGCACTGTCTTGGCGAAAGAAAGCGTTTTTGTACAACTTCATAGAAATAGCTGTAACTTTTGATAGAAGACTCGGATACACATGTTTATGGCTTTATCTTATAGAACTCAAGGTTCCCGTGCTGGGAAAACAGGTTTTGCAGCTGTTTGAGCTAAGATTTCCAAGTTATTCACATAATGAAAACCTATACTTTGTTTCGGTCGAGTTCCCCATTCAAATGCATGTAACAGTGAGAAACGCACTGTCTTGGCGAAAGAAAGCGTTTTTGTACAACTTCATAGAAATAGCTGTAACTTTTGATAGAAGACTCGGATACACATGTTTATGGCCTTATATTATAGAACTCAAGGTTCCCGTGCTGGGAAAACAGGTTTTGCAGCTGTTTGAGCTAAGATTTCCAAGTTATTCACATAATGAAAACCTATACTTTGTTTCGGTCGAGTTCCCCATTCAAATGCATGTAACAGTGAGAAACGCACTGTCTTGGCGAAAGAAAGCGTTTTTGTACAACTTCATAGAAATAGCTGTAACTTTTGATAGAAGACTCAGACAAACATGTTTATGGCCTTATATTATAGAACTCAAGGTCCCCGTGCTGGGAAAACAGGTTTTGCAGCTGTTTGAGCTAAGATTTCCAAGTTATTCACATAATGAAAACCTATACTTTGTTTCGGTCGAGTTCCCCATTCAAATGCATGTAACAGTGAGAAACGCACTGTCTTGGCGAAAGAAAGCGTTTTTGTACAACTTCATAGAAATAGCTGTAACTTTTGATAGAAGACTCGGATACACATGTTTATGGCTTTATCTTATAGAACTCAAGGTCCCCGTGCTGGGAAAACAGGTTTTGCAGCTGTTTGAGCTAAGATTTCCAAGTTATTCACATAATGAAAACTTGTACTTTGTTTCGGTCGAGTTCCCCATTCAAATGCATGTAACAGTGAGAAACGCACTGTCTTGGCGAAAGAAAGCGTTTTTGTACAACTTCATAGAAATAGCTGTAACTTTTGATAGAAGACTCGGATACACATGTTTATGGCTTTATCTTATAGAACTCAAGGTTCCCGTGCTGGGAAAACAGGTTTTGCAGCTGTTTGAGCTAAGATTTCCAAGTTATTCACATAATGAAAACCTATACTTTGTTTCGGTCGAGTTCCCCATTCAAATGCATGTAACAGTGAGAAACGCACTGTCTTGGCGAAAGAAAGCGTTTTTGTACAACTTCATAGAAATAGCTGTAACTTTTGATAGAAGACTCGGATACACATGTTTATGGCTTTATCTTATAGAACTCAAGGTTCCCGTGCTGGGAAAACAGGTTTTGCAGCTGTTTGAGCTAAGATTTCCAAGTTATTCACATAATGAAAACCTATACTTTGTTTCGGTCGAGTTCCCCATTCAAATGCATGTAACAGTGAGAAACGCACTGTCTTGGCGAAAGAAAGCGTTTTTGTACAACTTCATAGAAATAGCTGTAACTTTTGATAGAAGACTCGGATACACATGTTTATGGCTTTATCTTATAGAACTCAAGGTTCCCGTGCTGGGAAAACAGGTTTTGCAGCTGTTTGAGCTAAGATTTCCAAGTTATTCACATAATGAAAACCTATACTTTGTTTCGGTCGAGTTCCCCATTCAAATGCATGTAACAGTGAGAAACGCACTGTCTTGGCGAAAGAAAGCGTTTTTGTACAACTTCATAGAAATAGCTGTAACTTTTGATAGAAGACTCAGACAAACATGTTTATGGCCTTATATTATAGAACTCAAGGTCCCCGTGCTGGGAAAACAGGTTTTGCAGCTGTTTGAGCTAAGATTTTCAAGTTATTCACATAATGAAAACCTATACTTTGTTTCGGTCGAGTTCCCCATTCAAATGCATGTAACAGTGAGAAACGCACTGTCTTGGCGAAAGAAAGCGTTTTTGTACAACTTCATAGAAATAGCTGTAACTTTTGATAGAAGACTCGGATACACATGTTTATGGCCTTATATTATAGAACTCAAGGTTCCCGTGCTGGGAAAACAGGTTTTGCAGCTGTTTGAGCTAAGATTTCCAAGTTATTCACATAATGAAAACCTATACTTTGTTTCGGTCGAGTTCCCCATTCAAATGCATGTAACAGTGAGAAACGCACTGTCTTGGCGAAAGAAAGCGTTTTTGTACAACTTCATAGAAATAGCTGTAACTTTTGATAGAAGACTCAGACAAACATGTTTATGGCCTTATATTATAGAACTCAAGGTCCCCGTGCTGGGAAAACAGGTTTTGCAGCTGTTTGAGCTAAGATTTTCAAGTTATTCACATAATGAAAACCTATACTTTGTTTCGGTCGAGTTCCCCATTCAAATGCATGTAACAGTGAGAAACGCACTGTCTTGGCGAAAGAAAGCGTTTTTGTACAACTTCATAGAAATAGCTGTAACTTTTGATAGAAGACTCAGACAAACATGTTTATGGCCTTATATTATAGAACTCAAGGTCCCCGTGCTGGGAAAACAGGTTTTGCAGCTGTTTGAGCTAAGATTTCCAAGTTATTCACATAATGAAAACCTATACTTTGTTTCGGTCGAGTTCCCCATTCAAATGCATGTAACAGTGAGAAACGCACTGTCTTGGCGAAAGAAAGCGTTTTTGTACAACTTCATAGAAATAGCTGTAACTTTTGATAGAAGACTCGGATACACATGTTTATGGCTTTATCTTATAGAACTCAAGGTCCCCGTGCTGGGAAAACAGGTTTTGCAGCTGTTTGAGCTAAGATTTCCAAGTTATTCACATAATGAAAACTTGTACTTTGTTTCGGTCGAGTTCCCCATTCAAATGCATGTAACAGTGAGAAACGCACTGTCTTGGCGAAAGAAAGCGTTTTTGTACAACTTCATAGAAATAGCTGTAACTTTTGATAGAAGACTCGGATACACATGTTTATGGCTTTATCTTATAGAACTCAAGGTTCCCGTGCTGGGAAAACAGGTTTTGCAGCTGTTTGAGCTAAGATTTCCAAGTTATTCACATAATGAAAACCTATACTTTGTTTCGGTCGAGTTCCCCATTCAAATGCATGTAACAGTGAGAAACGCACTGTCTTGGCGAAAGAAAGCGTTTTTGTACAACTTCATAGAAATAGCTGTAACTTTTGATAGAAGACTCGGATACACATGTTTATGGCTTTATCTTATAGAACTCAAGGTTCCCGTGCTGGGAAAACAGGTTTTGCAGCTGTTTGAGCTAAGATTTCCAAGTTATTCACATAATGAAAACCTATACTTTGTTTCGGTCGAGTTCCCCATTCAAATGCATGTAACAGTGAGAAACGCACTGTCTTGGCGAAAGAAAGCGTTTTTGTACAACTTCATAGAAATAGCTGTAACTTTTGATAGAAGACTCGGATACACATGTTTATGGCTTTATCTTATAGAACTCAAGGTTCCCGTGCTGGGAAAACAGGTTTTGCAGCTGTTTGAGCTAAGATTTCCAAGTTATTCACATAATGAAAACCTATACTTTGTTTCGGTCGAGTTCCCCATTCAAATGCATGTAACAGTGAGAAACGCACTGTCTTGGCGAAAGAAAGCGTTTTTGTACAACTTCATAGAAATAGCTGTAACTTTTGATAGAAGACTCAGACAAACATGTTTATGGCCTTATATTATAGAACTCAAGGTCCCCGTGCTGGGAAAACAGGTTTTGCAGCTGTTTGAACTAAGATTTTCAAGTTATTCACATAATGAAAACCTATACTTTGTTTCGGTCGAGTTCCCCATTCAAATGCATGTAACAGTGAGAAACGCACTGTCTTGGCGAAAGAAAGCGTTTTTGTACAACTTCATAGAAATAGCTGTAACTTTTGATAGAAGACTCGGATACACATGTTTATGGCCTTATATTATAGAACTCAAGGTTCCCGTGCTGGGAAAACAGGTTTTGCAGCTGTTTGAGCTAAGATTTCCAAGTTATTCACATAATGAAAACCTATACTTTGTTTCGGTCGAGTTCCCCATTCAAATGCATGTAACAGTGAGAAACGCACTGTCTTGGCGAAAGAAAGCGTTTTTGTACAACTTCATAGAAATAGCTGTAACTTTTGATAGAAGACTCAGACAAACATGTTTATGGCCTTATATTATAGAACTCAAGGTCCCCGTGCTGGGAAAACAGGTTTTGCAGCTGTTTGAGCTAAGATTTTCAAGTTATTCACATAATGAAAACCTATACTTTGTTTCGGTCGAGTTCCCCATTCAAATGCATGTAACAGTGAGAAACGCACTGTCTTGGCGAAAGAAAGCGTTTTTGTACAACTTCATAGAAATAGCTGTAACTTTTGATAGAAGACTCAGACAAACATGTTTATGGCCTTATATTATAGAACTCAAGGTCCCCGTGCTGGGAAAACAGGTTTTGCAGCTGTTTGAGCTAAGATTTCCAAGTTATTCACATAATGAAAACCTATACTTTGTTTCGGTCGAGTTCCCCATTCAAATGCATGTAACAGTGAGAAACGCACTGTCTTGGCGAAAGAAAGCGTTTTTGTACAACTTCATAGAAATAGCTGTAACTTTTGATAGAAGACTCGGATACACATGTTTATGGCTTTATCTTATAGAACTCAAGGTCCCCGTGCTGGGAAAACAGGTTTTGCAGCTGTTTGAGCTAAGATTTCCAAGTTATTCACATAATGAAAACTTGTACTTTGTTTCGGTCGAGTTCCCCATTCAAATGCATGTAACAGTGAGAAACGCACTGTCTTGGCGAAAGAAAGCGTTTTTGTACAACTTCATAGAAATAGCTGTAACTTTTGATAGAAGACTCGGATACACATGTTTATGGCTTTATCTTATAGAACTCAAGGTTCCCGTGCTGGGAAAACAGGTTTTGCAGCTGTTTGAGCTAAGATTTCCAAGTTATTCACATAATGAAAACCTATACTTTGTTTCGGTCGAGTTCCCCATTCAAATGCATGTAACAGTGAGAAACGCACTGTCTTGGCGAAAGAAAGCGTTTTTGTACAACTTCATAGAAATAGCTGTAACTTTTGATAGAAGACTCAGACAAACATGTTTATGGCCTTATATTATAGAACTCAAGGTCCCCGTGCTGGGAAAACAGGTTTTGCAGCTGTTTGAGCTAAGATTTCCAAGTTATTCACATAATGAAAACCTATACTTTGTTTCGGTCGAGTTCCCCATTCAAATGCATGTAACAGTGAGAAACGCACTGTCTTGGCGAAAGAAAGCATTTTTGTACAACTTCATAGAAATAGCTGTAACTTTAGATAGAAGACTCAGACAAACATGTTTATGGCCTTATATTATAGAACTCAAGGTCTCCGTGCTGGGAAAACAGGTTTTGCAGCTGTTTGAGCTAAGATTTCCAAGTTATTCACATAATGAAAACTTGTACTTTGTTTCGGTCGAGTTCCCCATTCAAATGCATGTAACAGTGAGAAACGCACTGTCTTGGCGAAAGAAAGCGTTTTTGTACAACTTCATAGAAATAGCTGTAACTTTTGATAGAAGACTCAGACAAACATGTTTATGGCCTTATATTATAGAACTCAAGGTCCCCGTGCTGGGAAAACAGGTTTTGCAGCTGTTTGAACTAAGATTTTCAAGTTATTCACATAATGAAAACCTATACTTTGTTTCGGTCGAGTTCCCCATTCAAATGCATGTAACAGTGAGAAACGCACTGTCTTGGCGAAAGAAAGCGTTTTTGTACAACTTCATAGAAATAGCTGTAACTTTTGATAGAAGACTCGGATACACATGTTTATGGCCTTATATTATAGAACTCAAGGTTCCCGTGCTGGGAAAACAGGTTTTGCAGCTGTTTGAGCTAAGATTTCCAAGTTATTCACATAATGAAAACCTATACTTTGTTTCGGTCGAGTTCCCCATTCAAATGCATGTAACAGTGAGAAACGCACTGTCTTGGCGAAAGAAAGCGTTTTTGTACAACTTCATAGAAATAGCTGTAACTTTTGATAGAAGACTCAGACAAACATGTTTATGGCCTTATATTATAGAACTCAAGGTCCCCGTGCTGGGAAAACAGGTTTTGCAGCTGTTTGAGCTAAGATTTTCAAGTTATTCACATAATGAAAACCTATACTTTGTTTCGGTCGAGTTCCCCATTCAAATGCATGTAACAGTGAGAAACGCACTGTCTTGGCGAAAGAAAGCGTTTTTGTACAACTTCATAGAAATAGCTGTAACTTTTGATAGAAGACTCAGACAAACATGTTTATGGCCTTATATTATAGAACTCAAGGTCCCCGTGCTGGGAAAACAGGTTTTGCAGCTGTTTGAGCTAAGATTTCCAAGTTATTCACATAATGAAAACCTATACTTTGTTTCGGTCGAGTTCCCCATTCAAATGCATGTAACAGTGAGAAACGCACTGTCTTGGCGAAAGAAAGCGTTTTTGTACAACTTCATAGAAATAGCTGTAACTTTTGATAGAAGACTCGGATACACATGTTTATGGCTTTATCTTATAGAACTCAAGGTCCCCGTGCTGGGAAAACAGGTTTTGCAGCTGTTTGAGCTAAGATTTCCAAGTTATTCACATAATGAAAACTTGTACTTTGTTTCGGTCGAGTTCCCCATTCAAATGCATGTAACAGTGAGAAACGCACTGTCTTGGCGAAAGAAAGCGTTTTTGTACAACTTCATAGAAATAGCTGTAACTTTTGATAGAAGACTCGGATACACATGTTTATGGCCTTATATTATAGAACTCAAGGTCCCCGTGCTGGGAAAACAGGTTTTGCAGCTGTTTGAACTAAGATTTTCAAGTTATTCACATAATGAAAACCTATACTTTGTTTCGGTCGAGTTCCCCATTCAAATGCATGTAACAGTGAGAAACGCACTGTCTTGGCGAAAGAAAGCGTTTTTGTACAACTTCATAGAAATAGCTGTAACTTTTGATAGAAGACTCGGATACACATGTTTATGGCCTTATATTATAGAACTCAAGGTTCCCGTGCTGGGAAAACAGGTTTTGCAGCTGTTTGAGCTAAGATTTCCAAGTTATTCACATAATGAAAACCTATACTTTGTTTCGGTCGAGTTCCCCATTCAAATGCATGTAACAGTGAGAAACGCACTGTCTTGGCGAAAGAAAGCGTTTTTGTACAACTTCATAGAAATAGCTGTAACTTTTGATAGAAGACTCAGACAAACATGTTTATGGCCTTATATTATAGAACTCAAGGTCCCCGTGCTGGGAAAACAGGTTTTGCAGCTGTTTGAGCTAAGATTTTCAAGTTATTCACATAATGAAAACCTATACTTTGTTTCGGTCGAGTTCCCCATTCAAATGCATGTAACAGTGAGAAACGCACTGTCTTGGCGAAAGAAAGCGTTTTTGTACAACTTCATAGAAATAGCTGTAACTTTTGATAGAAGACTCAGACAAACATGTTTATGGCCTTATATTATAGAACTCAAGGTCCCCGTGCTGGGAAAACAGGTTTTGCAGCTGTTTGAGCTAAGATTTCCAAGTTATTCACATAATGAAAACCTATACTTTGTTTCGGTCGAGTTCCCCATTCAAATGCATGTAACAGTGAGAAACGCACTGTCTTGGCGAAAGAAAGCGTTTTTGTACAACTTCATAGAAATAGCTGTAACTTTTGATAGAAGACTCGGATACACATGTTTATGGCTTTATCTTATAGAACTCAAGGTCCCCGTGCTGGGAAAACAGGTTTTGCAGCTGTTTGAGCTAAGATTTCCAAGTTATTCACATAATGAAAACTTGTACTTTGTTTCGGTCGAGTTCCCCATTCAAATGCATGTAACAGTGAGAAACGCACTGTCTTGGCGAAAGAAAGCGTTTTTGTACAACTTCATAGAAATAGCTGTAACTTTTGATAGAAGACTCGGATACACATGTTTATGGCTTTATCTTATAGAACTCAAGGTTCCCGTGCTGGGAAAACAGGTTTTGCAGCTGTTTGAGCTAAGATTTCCAAGTTATTCACATAATGAAAACCTATACTTTGTTTCGGTCGAGTTCCCCATTCAAATGCATGTAACAGTGAGAAACGCACTGTCTTGGCGAAAGAAAGCGTTTTTGTACAACTTCATAGAAATAGCTGTAACTTTTGATAGAAGACTCAGACAAACATGTTTATGGCCTTATATTATAGAACTCAAGGTCCCCGTGCTGGGAAAACAGGTTTTGCAGCTGTTTGAGCTAAGATTTCCAAGTTATTCACATAATGAAAACCTATACTTTGTTTCGGTCGAGTTCCCCATTCAAATGCATGTAACAGTGAGAAACGCACTGTCTTGGCGAAAGAAAGCATTTTTGTACAACTTCATAGAAATAGCTGTAACTTTAGATAGAAGACTCAGACAAACATGTTTATGGCCTTATATTATAGAACTCAAGGTCTCCGTGCTGGGAAAACAGGTTTTGCAGCTGTTTGAGCTAAGATTTCCAAGTTATTCACATAATGAAAACTTGTACTTTGTTTCGGTCGAGTTCCCCATTCAAATGCATGTAACAGTGAGAAACGCACTGTCTTGGCGAAAGAAAGCGTTTTTGTACAACTTCATAGAAATAGCTGTAACTTTTGATAGAAGACTCAGACAAACATGTTTATGGCCTTATATTATAGAACTCAAGGTTCCCGTGCTGGGAAAACAGGTTTTGCAGCTGTTTGAGCTAAGATTTCCAAGTTATTCACATAATGAAAACCTATACTTTGTTTCGGTCGAGTTCCCCATTCAAATGCATGTAACAGTGAGAAACGCACTGTCTTGGCGAAAGAAAGCGTTTTTGTACAACTTCATAGAAATAGCTGTAACTTTTGATAGAAGACTCGGATACACATGTTTATGGCTTTATCTTATAGAACTCAAGGTCCCCGTGCTGGGAAAACAGGTTTTGCAGCTGTTTGAGCTAAGATTTCCAAGTTATTCACATAATGAAAACTTGTACTTTGTTTCGGTCGAGTTCCCCATTCAAATGCATGTAACAGTGAGAAACGCACTGTCTTGGCGAAAGAAAGCGTTTTTGTACAACTTCATAGAAATAGCTGTAACTTTTGATAGAAGACTCGGATACACATGTTTATGGCTTTATCTTATAGAACTCAAGGTTCCCGTGCTGGGAAAACAGGTTTTGCAGCTGTTTGAGCTAAGATTTCCAAGTTATTCACATAATGAAAACCTATACTTTGTTTCGGTCGAGTTCCCCATTCAAATGCATGTAACAGTGAGAAACGCACTGTCTTGGCGAAAGAAAGCGTTTTTGTACAACTTCATAGAAATAGCTGTAACTTTTGATAGAAGACTCAGACAAACATGTTTATGGCCTTATATTATAGAACTCAAGGTCTCCGTGCTGGGAAAACAGGTTTTGCAGCTGTTTGAGCTAAGATTTCCAAGTTATTCACATAATGAAAACTTGTACTTTGTTTCGGTCGAGTTCCCCATTCAAATGCATGTAACAGTGAGAAACGCACTGTCTTGGCGAAAGAAAGCGTTTTTGTACAACTTCATAGAAATAGCTGTAACTTTTGATAGAAGACTCGGATACACATGTTTATGGCTTTATCTTATAGAACTCAAGGTTCCCGTGCTGGGAAAACAGGTTTTGCAGCTGTTTGAGCTAAGATTTCCAAGTTATTCACATAATGAAAACCTATACTTTGTTTCGGTCGAGTTCCCCATTCAAATGCATGTAACAGTGAGAAACGCACTGTCTTGGCGAAAGAAAGCGTTTTTGTACAACTTCATAGAAATAGCTGTAACTTTTGATAGAAGACTCAGACAAACATGTTTATGGCCTTATATTATAGAACTCAAGGTCTCCGTGCTGGGAAAACAGGTTTTGCAGCTGTTTGAGCTAAGATTTCCAAGTTATTCACATAATGAAAACCTATACTTTGTTTCGGTCGAGTTCCCCATTCAAATGCATGTAACAGTGAGAAACGCACTGTCTTGGCGAAAGAAAGCATTTTTGTACAACTTCATAGAAATAGCTGTAACTTTAGATAGAAGACTCAGACAAACATGTTTATGGCCTTATATTATAGAACTCAAGGTCCCCGTGCTGGGAAAACAGGTTTTGCAGCTGTTTGAGCTAAGATTTTCAAGTTATTCACATAATGAAAACCTATACTTTGTTTCGGTCGAGTTCCCCATTCAAATGCATGTAACAGTGAGAAACGCACTGTCTTGGCGAAAGAAAGCGTTTTTGTACAACTTCATAGAAATAGCTGTAACTTTTGATAGAAGACTCAGACAAACATGTTTATGGCCTTATATTATAGAACTCAAGGTCTCCGTGCTGGGAAAACAGGTTTTGCAGCTGTTTGAGCTAAGATTTCCAAGTTATTCACATAATGAAAACTTGTACTTTGTTTCGGTCGAGTTCCCCATTCAAATGCATGTAACAGTGAGAAACGCACTGTCTTGGTGAAAGAAAGCGTTTTTGTACAACTTCATAGAAATAGCTGTAACTTTTGATAGAAGACTCGGTTACACATGTTTATGGCTTTATCTTATAGAACTCAAGGTTCCCGTGCTGGGAAAACAGGTTTTGCAGCTGTTTGAGCTAAGATTTCCAAGTTATTCACATAATGAAAACCTATACTTTGTTTCGGTCGAGTTCCCCATTCAAATGCATGTAACAGTGAGAAACGCACTGTCTTGGCGAAAGAAAGCGTTTTTGTACAACTTCATAGAAATAGCTGTAACTTTTGATAGAAGACTCAGACAAACATGTTTATGGCCTTATATTATAGAACTCAAGGTCCCCGTGCTGGGAAAACAGGTTTTGCAGCTGTTTGAGCTAAGATTTCCAAGTTATTCACATAATGAAAACCTATACTTTGTTTCGGTCGAGTTCCCCATTCAAATGCATGTAACAGTGAGAAACGCACTGTCTTGGCGAAAGAAAGCGTTTTTGTACAACTTCATAGAAATAGCTGTAACTTTTGATAGAAGACTCGGATACACATGTTTATGGCTTTATCTTATAGAACTCAAGGTCCCCGTGCTGGGAAAACAGGTTTTGCAGCTGTTTGAGCTAAGATTTCCAAGTTATTCACATAATGAAAACTTGTACTTTGTTTCGGTCGAGTTCCCCATTCAAATGCATGTAACAGTGAGAAACGCACTGTCTTGGCGAAAGAAAGCGTTTTTGTACAACTTCATAGAAATAGCTGTAACTTTTGATAGAAGACTCGGATACACATGTTTATGGCTTTATCTTATAGAACTCAAGGTTCCCGTGCTGGGAAAACAGGTTTTGCAGCTGTTTGAGCTAAGATTTCCAAGTTATTCACATAATGAAAACCTATACTTTGTTTCGGTCGAGTTCCCCATTCAAATGCATGTAACAGTGAGAAACGCACTGTCTTGGCGTTTTGTACAACTTCATAGAAATAGCTGTAACTTTTGATAGAAGACTCAGACAAACATGTTTATGGCCTTATATTATAGAACTCAAGGTCCCCGTGCTGGGAAAACAGGTTTTGCAGCTGTTTGAGCTAAGATTTCCAAGTTATTCACATAATGAAAACCTATACTTTGTTTCGGTCGAGTTCCCCATTCAAATGCATGTAACAGTGAGAAACGCACTGTCTTGGCGAAAGAAAGCATTTTTGTACAACTTCATAGAAATAGCTGTAACTTTAGATAGAAGACTCAGACAAACATGTTTATGGCCTTATATTATAGAACTCAAGGTCTCCGTGCTGGGAAAACAGGTTTTGCAGCTGTTTGAGCTAAGATTTCCAAGTTATTCACATAATGAAAACTTGTACTTTGTTTCGGTCGAGTTCCCCATTCAAATGCATGTAACAGTGAGAAACGCACTGTCTTGGCGAAAGAAAGCGTTTTTGTACAACTTCATAGAAATAGCTGTAACTTTTGATAGAAGACTCGGATACACATGTTTATGGCTTTATCTTATAGAACTCAAGGTCCCCGTGCTGGGAAAACAGGTTTTGCAGCTGTTTGAGCTAAGATTTCCAAGTTATTCACATAATGAAAACTTGTACTTTGTTTCGGTCGAGTTCCCCATTCAAATGCATGTAACAGTGAGAAACGCACTGTCTTGGCGAAAGAAAGCGTTTTTGTACAACTTCATAGAAATAGCTGTAACTTTTGATAGAAGACTCGGATACACATGTTTATGGCTTTATCTTATAGAACTCAAGGTTCCCGTGCTGGGAAAACAGGTTTTGCAGCTGTTTGAGCTAAGATTTCCAAGTTATTCACATAATGAAAACCTATACTTTGTTTCGGTCGAGTTCCCCATTCAAATGCATGTAACAGTGAGAAACGCACTGTCTTGGCGAAAGAAAGCGTTTTTGTACAACTTCATAGAAATAGCTGTAACTTTTGATAGAAGACTCAGACAAACATGTTTATGGCCTTATATTATAGAACTCAAGGTCTCCGTGCTGGGAAAACAGGTTTTGCAGCTGTTTGAGCTAAGATTTCCAAGTTATTCACATAATGAAAACTTGTACTTTGTTTCGGTCGAGTTCCCCATTCAAATGCATGTAACAGTGAGAAACGCACTGTCTTGGCGAAAGAAAGCGTTTTTGTACAACTTCATAGAAATAGCTGTAACTTTTGATAGAAGACTCGGATACACATGTTTATGGCTTTATCTTATAGAACTCAAGGTTCCCGTGCTGGGAAAACAGGTTTTGCAGCTGTTTGAGCTAAGATTTCCAAGTTATTCACATAATGAAAACCTATACTTTGTTTCGGTCGAGTTCCCCATTCAAATGCATGTAACAGTGAGAAACGCACTGTCTTGGCGAAAGAAAGCGTTTTTGTACAACTTCATAGAAATAGCTGTAACTTTTGATAGAAGACTCAGACAAACATGTTTATGGCCTTATATTATAGAACTCAAGGTCTCCGTGCTGGGAAAACAGGTTTTGCAGCTGTTTGAGCTAAGATTTCCAAGTTATTCACATAATGAAAACTTGTACTTTGTTTCGGTCGAGTTCCCCATTCAAATGCATGTAACAGTGAGAAACGCACTGTCTTGGCGAAAGAAAGCGTTTTTGTACAACTTCATAGAAATAGCTGTAACTTTTGATAGAAGACTCGGATACACATGTTTATGGCTTTATCTTATAGAACTCAAGGTTCCCGTGCTGGGAAAACAGGTTTTGCAGCTGTTTGAGCTAAGATTTCCAAGTTATTCACATAATGAAAACCTATACTTTGTTTCGGTCGAGTTCCCCATTCAAATGCATGTAACAGTGAGAAACGCACTGTCTTGGCGAAAGAAAGCGTTTTTGTACAACTTCATAGAAATAGCTGTAACTTTTGATAGAAGACTCAGACAAACATGTTTATGGCCTTATATTATAGAACTCAAGGTCTCCGTGCTGGGAAAACAGGTTTTGCAGCTGTTTGAGCTAAGATTTCCAAGTTATTCACATAATGAAAACCTATACTTTGTTTCGGTCGAGTTCCCCATTCAAATGCATGTAACAGTGAGAAACGCACTGTCTTGGCGAAAGAAAGCATTTTTGTACAACTTCATAGAAATAGCTGTAACTTTAGATAGAAGACTCAGACAAACATGTTTATGGCCTTATATTATAGAACTCAAGGTCCCCGTGCTGGGAAAACAGGTTTTGCAGCTGTTTGAGCTAAGATTTTCAAGTTATTCACATAATGAAAACCTATACTTTGTTTCGGTCGAGTTCCCCATTCAAATGCATGTAACAGTGAGAAACGCACTGTCTTGGCGAAAGAAAGCGTTTTTGTACAACTTCATAGAAATAGCTGTAACTTTTGATAGAAGACTCGGATACACATGTTTATGGCTTTATCTTATAGAACTCAAGGTTCCCGTGCTGGGAAAACAGGTTTTGCAGCTGTTTGAGCTAAGATTTCCAAGTTATTCACATAATGAAAACCTATACTTTGTTTCGGTCGAGTTCCCCATTCAAATGCATGTAACAGTGAGAAACGCACTGTCTTGGCGAAAGAAAGCGTTTTTGTACAACTTCATAGAAATAGCTGTAACTTTTGATAGAAGACTCAGACAAACATGTTTATGGCCTTATATTATAGAACTCAAGGTCTCCGTGCTGGGAAAACAGGTTTTGCAGCTGTTTGAGCTAAGATTTCCAAGTTATTCACATAATGAAAACTTGTACTTTGTTTCGGTCGAGTTCCCCATTCAAATGCATGTAACAGTGAGAAACGCACTGTCTTGGCGAAAGAAAGCGTTTTTGTACAACTTCATAGAAATAGCTGTAACTTTTGATAGAAGACTCGGATACACATGTTTATGGCTTTATCTTATAGAACTCAAGGTTCCCGTGCTGGGAAAACAGGTTTTGCAGCTGTTTGAGCTAAGATTTCCAAGTTATTCACATAATGAAAACCTATACTTTGTTTCGGTCGAGTTCCCCATTCAAATGCATGTAACAGTGAGAAACGCACTGTCTTGGCGAAAGAAAGCGTTTTTGTACAACTTCATAGAAATAGCTGTAACTTTTGATAGAAGACTCAGACAAACATGTTTATGGCCTTATATTATAGAACTCAAGGTCTCCGTGCTGGGAAAACAGGTTTTGCAGCTGTTTGAGCTAAGATTTCCAAGTTATTCACATAATGAAAACTTGTACTTTGTTTCGGTCGAGTTCCCCATTCAAATGCATGTAACAGTGAGAAACGCACTGTCTTGGCGAAAGAAAGCATTTTTGTACAACTTCATAGAAATAGCTGTAACTTTAGATAGAAGACTCAGACAAACATGTTTATGGCCTTATATTATAGAACTCAAGGTCCCCGTGCTGGGAAAACAGGTTTTGCAGCTGTTTGAGCTAAGATTTTCAAGTTATTCACATAATGAAAACCTATACTTTGTTTCGGTCGAGTTCCCCATTCAAATGCATGTAACAGTGAGAAACGCACTGTCTTGGCGAAAGAAAGCGTTTTTGTACAACTTCATAGAAATAGCTGTAACTTTTGATAGAAGACTCAGACAAACATGTTTATGGCCTTATATTATAGAACTCAAGGTCTCCGTGCTGGGAAAACAGGTTTTGCAGCTGTTTGAGCTAAGATTTCCAAGTTATTCACATAATGAAAACTTGTACTTTGTTTCGGTCGAGTTCCCCATTCAAATGCATGTAACAGTGAGAAACGCACTGTCTTGGTGAAAGAAAGCGTTTTTGTACAACTTCATAGAAATAGCTGTAACTTTTGATAGAAGACTCGGTTACACATGTTTATGGCTTTATCTTATAGAACTCAAGGTTCCCGTGCTGGGAAAACAGGTTTTGCAGCTGTTTGAGCTAAGATTTCCAAGTTATTCACATAATGAAAACCTATACTTTGTTTCGGTCGAGTTCCCCATTCAAATGCATGTAACAGTGAGAAACGCACTGTCTTGGCGAAAGAAAGCGTTTTTGTACAACTTCATAGAAATAGCTGTAACTTTTGATAGAAGACTCAGACAAACATGTTTATGGCCTTATATTATAGAACTCAAGGTCCCCGTGCTGGGAAAACAGGTTTTGCAGCTGTTTGAGCTAAGATTTCCAAGTTATTCACATAATGAAAACCTATACTTTGTTTCGGTCGAGTTCCCCATTCAAATGCATGTAACAGTGAGAAACGCACTGTCTTGGCGAAAGAAAGCGTTTTTGTACAACTTCATAGAAATAGCTGTAACTTTTGATAGAAGACTCGGATACACATGTTTATGGCTTTATCTTATAGAACTCAAGGTCCCCGTGCTGGGAAAACAGGTTTTGCAGCTGTTTGAGCTAAGATTTCCAAGTTATTCACATAATGAAAACTTGTACTTTGTTTCGGTCGAGTTCCCCATTCAAATGCATGTAACAGTGAGAAACGCACTGTCTTGGCGAAAGAAAGCGTTTTTGTACAACTTCATAGAAATAGCTGTAACTTTTGATAGAAGACTCGGATACACATGTTTATGGCTTTATCTTATAGAACTCAAGGTTCCCGTGCTGGGAAAACAGGTTTTGCAGCTGTTTGAGCTAAGATTTCCAAGTTATTCACATAATGAAAACCTATACTTTGTTTCGGTCGAGTTCCCCATTCAAATGCATGTAACAGTGAGAAACGCACTGTCTTGGCGTTTTGTACAACTTCATAGAAATAGCTGTAACTTTTGATAGAAGACTCAGACAAACATGTTTATGGCCTTATATTATAGAACTCAAGGTCCCCGTGCTGGGAAAACAGGTTTTGCAGCTGTTTGAGCTAAGATTTCCAAGTTATTCACATAATGAAAACCTATACTTTGTTTCGGTCGAGTTCCCCATTCAAATGCATGTAACAGTGAGAAACGCACTGTCTTGGCGAAAGAAAGCATTTTTGTACAACTTCATAGAAATAGCTGTAACTTTAGATAGAAGACTCAGACAAACATGTTTATGGCCTTATATTATAGAACTCAAGGTCTCCGTGCTGGGAAAACAGGTTTTGCAGCTGTTTGAGCTAAGATTTCCAAGTTATTCACATAATGAAAACTTGTACTTTGTTTCGGTCGAGTTCCCCATTCAAATGCATGTAACAGTGAGAAACGCACTGTCTTGGCGAAAGAAAGCGTTTTTGTACAACTTCATAGAAATAGCTGTAACTTTTGATAGAAGACTCAGACAAACATGTTTATGGCCTTATATTATAGAACTCAAGGTTCCCGTGCTGGGAAAACAGGTTTTGCAGCTGTTTGAGCTAAGATTTCCAAGTTATTCACATAATGAAAACCTATACTTTGTTTCGGTCGAGTTCCCCATTCAAATGCATGTAACAGTGAGAAACGCACTGTCTTGGCGAAAGAAAGCGTTTTTGTACAACTTCATAGAAATAGCTGTAACTTTTGATAGAAGACTCGGATACACATGTTTATGGCTTTATCTTATAGAACTCAAGGTCCCCGTGCTGGGAAAACAGGTTTTGCAGCTGTTTGAGCTAAGATTTCCAAGTTATTCACATAATGAAAACTTGTACTTTGTTTCGGTCGAGTTCCCCATTCAAATGCATGTAACAGTGAGAAACGCACTGTCTTGGCGAAAGAAAGCGTTTTTGTACAACTTCATAGAAATAGCTGTAACTTTTGATAGAAGACTCGGATACACATGTTTATGGCTTTATCTTATAGAACTCAAGGTTCCCGTGCTGGGAAAACAGGTTTTGCAGCTGTTTGAGCTAAGATTTCCAAGTTATTCACATAATGAAAACCTATACTTTGTTTCGGTCGAGTTCCCCATTCAAATGCATGTAACAGTGAGAAACGCACTGTCTTGGCGAAAGAAAGCGTTTTTGTACAACTTCATAGAAATAGCTGTAACTTTTGATAGAAGACTCAGACAAACATGTTTATGGCCTTATATTATAGAACTCAAGGTCTCCGTGCTGGGAAAACAGGTTTTGCAGCTGTTTGAGCTAAGATTTCCAAGTTATTCACATAATGAAAACTTGTACTTTGTTTCGGTCGAGTTCCCCATTCAAATGCATGTAACAGTGAGAAACGCACTGTCTTGGCGAAAGAAAGCGTTTTTGTACAACTTCATAGAAATAGCTGTAACTTTTGATAGAAGACTCGGATACACATGTTTATGGCTTTATCTTATAGAACTCAAGGTTCCCGTGCTGGGAAAACAGGTTTTGCAGCTGTTTGAGCTAAGATTTCCAAGTTATTCACATAATGAAAACCTATACTTTGTTTCGGTCGAGTTCCCCATTCAAATGCATGTAACAGTGAGAAACGCACTGTCTTGGCGAAAGAAAGCGTTTTTGTACAACTTCATAGAAATAGCTGTAACTTTTGATAGAAGACTCAGACAAACATGTTTATGGCCTTATATTATAGAACTCAAGGTCTCCGTGCTGGGAAAACAGGTTTTGCAGCTGTTTGAGCTAAGATTTCCAAGTTATTCACATAATGAAAACTTGTACTTTGTTTCGGTCGAGTTCCCCATTCAAATGCATGTAACAGTGAGAAACGCACTGTCTTGGCGAAAGAAAGCGTTTTTGTACAACTTCATAGAAATAGCTGTAACTTTTGATAGAAGACTCGGATACACATGTTTATGGCTTTATCTTATAGAACTCAAGGTTCCCGTGCTGGGAAAACAGGTTTTGCAGCTGTTTGAGCTAAGATTTCCAAGTTATTCACATAATGAAAACCTATACTTTGTTTCGGTCGAGTTCCCCATTCAAATGCATGTAACAGTGAGAAACGCACTGTCTTGGCGAAAGAAAGCGTTTTTGTACAACTTCATAGAAATAGCTGTAACTTTTGATAGAAGACTCAGACAAACATGTTTATGGCCTTATATTATAGAACTCAAGGTCTCCGTGCTGGGAAAACAGGTTTTGCAGCTGTTTGAGCTAAGATTTCCAAGTTATTCACATAATGAAAACCTATACTTTGTTTCGGTCGAGTTCCCCATTCAAATGCATGTAACAGTGAGAAACGCACTGTCTTGGCGAAAGAAAGCATTTTTGTACAACTTCATAGAAATAGCTGTAACTTTAGATAGAAGACTCAGACAAACATGTTTATGGCCTTATATTATAGAACTCAAGGTCCCCGTGCTGGGAAAACAGGTTTTGCAGCTGTTTGAGCTAAGATTTTCAAGTTATTCACATAATGAAAACCTATACTTTGTTTCGGTCGAGTTCCCCATTCAAATGCATGTAACAGTGAGAAACGCACTGTCTTGGCGAAAGAAAGCGTTTTTGTACAACTTCATAGAAATAGCTGTAACTTTTGATAGAAGACTCAGACAAACATGTTTATGGCCTTATATTATAGAACTCAAGGTCTCCGTGCTGGGAAAACAGGTTTTGCAGCTGTTTGAGCTAAGATTTCCAAGTTATTCACATAATGAAAACTTGTACTTTGTTTCGGTCGAGTTCCCCATTCAAATGCATGTAACAGTGAGAAACGCACTGTCTTGGTGAAAGAAAGCGTTTTTGTACAACTTCATAGAAATAGCTGTAACTTTTGATAGAAGACTCGGTTACACATGTTTATGGCTTTATCTTATAGAACTCAAGGTTCCCGTGCTGGGAAAACAGGTTTTGCAGCTGTTTGAGCTAAGATTTCCAAGTTATTCACATAATGAAAACCTATACTTTGTTTCGGTCGAGTTCCCCATTCAAATGCATGTAACAGTGAGAAACGCACTGTCTTGGCGAAAGAAAGCGTTTTTGTACAACTTCATAGAAATAGCTGTAACTTTTGATAGAAGACTCAGACAAACATGTTTATGGCCTTATATTATAGAACTCAAGGTCTCCGTGCTGGGAAAACAGGTTTTGCAGCTGTTTGAGCTAAGATTTCCAAGTTATTCACATAATGAAAACCTATACTTTGTTTCGGTCGAGTTCCCCATTCAAATGCATGTAACAGTGAGAAACGCACTGTCTTGGCGAAAGAAAGCATTTTTGTACAACTTCATAGAAATAGCTGTAACTTTAGATAGAAGACTCAGACAAACATGTTTATGGCCTTATATTATAGAACTCAAGGTCCCCGTGCTGGGAAAACAGGTTTTGCAGCTGTTTGAGCTAAGATTTTCAAGTTATTCACATAATGAAAACCTATACTTTGTTTCGGTCGAGTTCCCCATTCAAATGCATGTAACAGTGAGAAACGCACTGTCTTGGCGAAAGAAAGCGTTTTTGTACAACTTCATAGAAATAGCTGTAACTTTTGATAGAAGACTCAGACAAACATGTTTATGGCCTTATATTATAGAACTCAAGGTCTCCGTGCTGGGAAAACAGGTTTTGCAGCTGTTTGAGCTAAGATTTCCAAGTTATTCACATAATGAAAACTTGTACTTTGTTTCGGTCGAGTTCCCCATTCAAATGCATGTAACAGTGAGAAACGCACTGTCTTGGTGAAAGAAAGCGTTTTTGTACAACTTCATAGAAATAGCTGTAACTTTTGATAGAAGACTCGGTTACACATGTTTATGGCTTTATCTTATAGAACTCAAGGTTCCCGTGCTGGGAAAACAGGTTTTGCAGCTGTTTGAGCTAAGATTTCCAAGTTATTCACATAATGAAAACCTATACTTTGTTTCGGTCGAGTTCCCCATTCAAATGCATGTAACAGTGAGAAACGCACTGTCTTGGCGAAAGAAAGCGTTTTTGTACAACTTCATAGAAATAGCTGTAACTTTTGATAGAAGACTCAGACAAACATGTTTATGGCCTTATATTATAGAACTCAAGGTCCCCGTGCTGGGAAAACAGGTTTTGCAGCTGTTTGAGCTAAGATTTCCAAGTTATTCACATAATGAAAACCTATACTTTGTTTCGGTCGAGTTCCCCATTCAAATGCATGTAACAGTGAGAAACGCACTGTCTTGGCGAAAGAAAGCGTTTTTGTACAACTTCATAGAAATAGCTGTAACTTTTGATAGAAGACTCGGATACACATGTTTATGGCTTTATCTTATAGAACTCAAGGTCCCCGTGCTGGGAAAACAGGTTTTGCAGCTGTTTGAGCTAAGATTTCCAAGTTATTCACATAATGAAAACTTGTACTTTGTTTCGGTCGAGTTCCCCATTCAAATGCATGTAACAGTGAGAAACGCACTGTCTTGGCGAAAGAAAGCGTTTTTGTACAACTTCATAGAAATAGCTGTAACTTTTGATAGAAGACTCGGATACACATGTTTATGGCTTTATCTTATAGAACTCAAGGTTCCCGTGCTGGGAAAACAGGTTTTGCAGCTGTTTGAGCTAAGATTTCCAAGTTATTCACATAATGAAAACCTATACTTTGTTTCGGTCGAGTTCCCCATTCAAATGCATGTAACAGTGAGAAACGCACTGTCTTGGCGTTTTGTACAACTTCATAGAAATAGCTGTAACTTTTGATAGAAAACTCAGACAAACATGTTTATGGCCTTATATTATAGAACTCAAGGTCCCCGTGCTGGGAAAACAGGTTTTGCAGCTGTTTGAGCTAAGATTTCCAAGTTATTCACATAATGAAAACCTATACTTTGTTTCGGTCGAGTTCCCCATTCAAATGCATGTAACAGTGAGAAACGCACTGTCTTGGCGAAAGAAAGCATTTTTGTACAACTTCATAGAAATAGCTGTAACTTTAGATAGAAGACTCAGACAAACATGTTTATGGCCTTATATTATAGAACTCAAGGTCTCCGTGCTGGGAAAACAGGTTTTGCAGCTGTTTGAGCTAAGATTTCCAAGTTATTCACATAATGAAAACTTGTACTTTGTTTCGGTCGAGTTCCCCATTCAAATGCATGTAACAGTGAGAAACGCACTGTCTTGGCGAAAGAAAGCGTTTTTGTACAACTTCATAGAAATAGCTGTAACTTTTGATAGAAGACTCAGACAAACATGTTTATGGCCTTATATTATAGAACTCAAGGTTCCCGTGCTGGGAAAACAGGTTTTGCAGCTGTTTGAGCTAAGATTTCCAAGTTATTCACATAATGAAAACCTATACTTTGTTTCAGTCGAGTTCCCCATTCAAATGCATGTAACAGTGAGAAACGCACTGTCTTGGCGAAAGAAAGCGTTTTTGTACAACTTCATAGAAATAGCTGTAACTTTTGATAGAAGACTCGGATACACATGTTTATGGCTTTATCTTATAGAACTCAAGGTCCCCGTGCTGGGAAAACAGGTTTTGCAGCTGTTTGAGCTAAGATTTCCAAGTTATTCACATAATGAAAACTTGTACTTTGTTTCGGTCGAGTTCCCCATTCAAATGCATGTAACAGTGAGAAACGCACTGTCTTGGCGAAAGAAAGCGTTTTTGTACAACTTCATAGAAATAGCTGTAACTTTTGATAGAAGACTCGGATACACATGTTTATGGCTTTATCTTATAGAACTCAAGGTTCCCGTGCTGGGAAAACAGGTTTTGCAGCTGTTTGAGCTAAGATTTCCAAGTTATTCACATAATGAAAACCTATACTTTGTTTCGGTCGAGTTCCCCATTCAAATGCATGTAACAGTGAGAAACGCACTGTCTTGGCGAAAGAAAGCGTTTTTGTACAACTTCATAGAAATAGCTGTAACTTTTGATAGAAGACTCAGACAAACATGTTTATGGCCTTATATTATAGAACTCAAGGTCTCCGTGCTGGGAAAACAGGTTTTGCAGCTGTTTGAGCTAAGATTTCCAAGTTATTCACATAATGAAAACTTGTACTTTGTTTCGGTCGAGTTCCCCATTCAAATGCATGTAACAGTGAGAAACGCACTGTCTTGGCGAAAGAAAGCGTTTTTGTACAACTTCATAGAAATAGCTGTAACTTTTGATAGAAGACTCGGATACACATGTTTATGGCTTTATCTTATAGAACTCAAGGTTCCCGTGCTGGGAAAACAGGTTTTGCAGCTGTTTGAGCTAAGATTTCCAAGTTATTCACATAATGAAAACCTATACTTTGTTTCGGTCGAGTTCCCCATTCAAATGCATGTAACAGTGAGAAACGCACTGTCTTGGCGAAAGAAAGCGTTTTTGTACAACTTCATAGAAATAGCTGTAACTTTTGATAGAAGACTCAGACAAACATGTTTATGGCCTTATATTATAGAACTCAAGGTCTCCGTGCTGGGAAAACAGGTTTTGCAGCTGTTTGAGCTAAGATTTCCAAGTTATTCACATAATGAAAACTTGTACTTTGTTTCGGTCGAGTTCCCCATTCAAATGCATGTAACAGTGAGAAACGCACTGTCTTGGCGAAAGAAAGCGTTTTTGTACAACTTCATAGAAATAGCTGTAACTTTTGATAGAAGACTCGGATACACATGTTTATGGCTTTATCTTATAGAACTCAAGGTTCCCGTGCTGGGAAAACAGGTTTTGCAGCTGTTTGAGCTAAGATTTCCAAGTTATTCACATAATGAAAACCTATACTTTGTTTCGGTCGAGTTCCCCATTCAAATGCATGTAACAGTGAGAAACGCACTGTCTTGGCGAAAGAAAGCGTTTTTGTACAACTTCATAGAAATAGCTGTAACTTTTGATAGAAGACTCAGACAAACATGTTTATGGCCTTATATTATAGAACTCAAGGTCTCCGTGCTGGGAAAACAGGTTTTGCAGCTGTTTGAGCTAAGATTTCCAAGTTATTCACATAATGAAAACCTATACTTTGTTTCGGTCGAGTTCCCCATTCAAATGCATGTAACAGTGAGAAACGCACTGTCTTGGCGAAAGAAAGCATTTTTGTACAACTTCATAGAAATAGCTGTAACTTTAGATAGAAGACTCAGACAAACATGTTTATGGCCTTATATTATAGAACTCAAGGTCCCCGTGCTGGGAAAACAGGTTTTGCAGCTGTTTGAGCTAAGATTTTCAAGTTATTCACATAATGAAAACCTATACTTTGTTTCGGTCGAGTTCCCCATTCAAATGCATGTAACAGTGAGAAACGCACTGTCTTGGCGAAAGAAAGCGTTTTTGTACAACTTCATAGAAATAGCTGTAACTTTTGATAGAAGACTCAGACAAACATGTTTATGGCCTTATATTATAGAACTCAAGGTCTCCGTGCTGGGAAAACAGGTTTTGCAGCTGTTTGAGCTAAGATTTCCAAGTTATTCACATAATGAAAACTTGTACTTTGTTTCGGTCGAGTTCCCCATTCAAATGCATGTAACAGTGAGAAACGCACTGTCTTGGTGAAAGAAAGCGTTTTTGTACAACTTCATAGAAATAGCTGTAACTTTTGATAGAAGACTCGGTTACACATGTTTATGGCTTTATCTTATAGAACTCAAGGTTCCCGTGCTGGGAAAACAGGTTTTGCAGCTGTTTGAGCTAAGATTTCCAAGTTATTCACATAATGAAAACCTATACTTTGTTTCGGTCGAGTTCCCCATTCAAATGCATGTAACAGTGAGAAACGCACTGTCTTGGCGAAAGAAAGCGTTTTTGTACAACTTCATAGAAATAGCTGTAACTTTTGATAGAAGACTCAGACAAACATGTTTATGGCCTTATATTATAGAACTCAAGGTCCCCGTGCTGGGAAAACAGGTTTTGCAGCTGTTTGAGCTAAGATTTCCAAGTTATTCACATAATGAAAACCTATACTTTGTTTCGGTCGAGTTCCCCATTCAAATGCATGTAACAGTGAGAAACGCACTGTCTTGGCGAAAGAAAGCGTTTTTGTACAACTTCATAGAAATAGCTGTAACTTTTGATAGAAGACTCGGATACACATGTTTATGGCTTTATCTTATAGAACTCAAGGTCCCCGTGCTGGGAAAACAGGTTTTGCAGCTGTTTGAGCTAAGATTTCCAAGTTATTCACATAATGAAAACTTGTACTTTGTTTCGGTCGAGTTCCCCATTCAAATGCATGTAACAGTGAGAAACGCACTGTCTTGGCGAAAGAAAGCGTTTTTGTACAACTTCATAGAAATAGCTGTAACTTTTGATAGAAGACTCGGATACACATGTTTATGGCTTTATCTTATAGAACTCAAGGTTCCCGTGCTGGGAAAACAGGTTTTGCAGCTGTTTGAGCTAAGATTTCCAAGTTATTCACATAATGAAAACCTATACTTTGTTTCGGTCGAGTTCCCCATTCAAATGCATGTAACAGTGAGAAACGCACTGTCTTGGCGAAAGAAAGCGTTTTTGTACAACTTCATAGAAATAGCTGTAACTTTTGATAGAAGACTCAGACAAACATGTTTATGGCCTTATATTATAGAACTCAAGGTCCCCGTGCTGGGAAAACAGGTTTTGCAGCTGTTTGAGCTAAGATTTCCAAGTTATTCACATAATGAAAACCTATACTTTGTTTCGGTCGAGTTCCCCATTCAAATGCATGTAACAGTGAGAAACGCACTGTCTTGGCGAAAGAAAGCATTTTTGTACAACTTCATAGAAATAGCTGTAACTTTAGATAGAAGACTCAGACAAACATGTTTATGGCCTTATATTATAGAACTCAAGGTCTCCGTGCTGGGAAAACAGGTTTTGCAGCTGTTTGAGCTAAGATTTCCAAGTTATTCACATAATGAAAACTTGTACTTTGTTTCGGTCGAGTTCCCCATTCAAATGCATGTAACAGTGAGAAACGCACTGTCTTGGCGAAAGAAAGCGTTTTTGTACAACTTCATAGAAATAGCTGTAACTTTTGATAGAAGACTCAGACAAACATGTTTATGGCCTTATATTATAGAACTCAAGGTTCCCGTGCTGGGAAAACAGGTTTTGCAGCTGTTTGAGCTAAGATTTCCAAGTTATTCACATAATGAAAACCTATACTTTGTTTCGGTCGAGTTCCCCATTCAAATGCATGTAACAGTGAGAAACGCACTGTCTTGGCGAAAGAAAGCGTTTTTGTACAACTTCATAGAAATAGCTGTAACTTTTGATAGAAGACTCGGATACACATGTTTATGGCTTTATCTTATAGAACTCAAGGTCCCCGTGCTGGGAAAACAGGTTTTGCAGCTGTTTGAGCTAAGATTTCCAAGTTATTCACATAATGAAAACTTGTACTTTGTTTCGGTCGAGTTCCCCATTCAAATGCATGTAACAGTGAGAAACGCACTGTCTTGGCGAAAGAAAGCGTTTTTGTACAACTTCATAGAAATAGCTGTAACTTTTGATAGAAGACTCGGATACACATGTTTATGGCTTTATCTTATAGAACTCAAGGTTCCCGTGCTGGGAAAACAGGTTTTGCAGCTGTTTGAGCTAAGATTTCCAAGTTATTCACATAATGAAAACCTATACTTTGTTTCGGTCGAGTTCCCCATTCAAATGCATGTAACAGTGAGAAACGCACTGTCTTGGCGAAAGAAAGCGTTTTTGTACAACTTCATAGAAATAGCTGTAACTTTTGATAGAAGACTCAGACAAACATGTTTATGGCCTTATATTATAGAACTCAAGGTCTCCGTGCTGGGAAAACAGGTTTTGCAGCTGTTTGAGCTAAGATTTCCAAGTTATTCACATAATGAAAACTTGTACTTTGTTTCGGTCGAGTTCCCCATTCAAATGCATGTAACAGTGAGAAACGCACTGTCTTGGCGAAAGAAAGCGTTTTTGTACAACTTCATAGAAATAGCTGTAACTTTTGATAGAAGACTCGGATACACATGTTTATGGCTTTATCTTATAGAACTCAAGGTTCCCGTGCTGGGAAAACAGGTTTTGCAGCTGTTTGAGCTAAGATTTCCAAGTTATTCACATAATGAAAACCTATACTTTGTTTCGGTCGAGTTCCCCATTCAAATGCATGTAACAGTGAGAAACGCACTGTCTTGGCGAAAGAAAGCGTTTTTGTACAACTTCATAGAAATAGCTGTAACTTTTGATAGAAGACTCAGACAAACATGTTTATGGCCTTATATTATAGAACTCAAGGTCTCCGTGCTGGGAAAACAGGTTTTGCAGCTGTTTGAGCTAAGATTTCCAAGTTATTCACATAATGAAAACCTATACTTTGTTTCGGTCGAGTTCCCCATTCAAATGCATGTAACAGTGAGAAACGCACTGTCTTGGCGAAAGAAAGCATTTTTGTACAACTTCATAGAAATAGCTGTAACTTTAGATAGAAGACTCAGACAAACATGTTTATGGCCTTATATTATAGAACTCAAGGTCCCCGTGCTGGGAAAACAGGTTTTGCAGCTGTTTGAGCTAAGATTTTCAAGTTATTCACATAATGAAAACCTATACTTTGTTTCGGTCGAGTTCCCCATTCAAATGCATGTAACAGTGAGAAACGCACTGTCTTGGCGAAAGAAAGCGTTTTTGTACAACTTCATAGAAATAGCTGTAACTTTTGATAGAAGACTCAGACAAACATGTTTATGGCCTTATATTATAGAACTCAAGGTCTCCGTGCTGGGAAAACAGGTTTTGCAGCTGTTTGAGCTAAGATTTCCAAGTTATTCACATAATGAAAACTTGTACTTTGTTTCGGTCGAGTTCCCCATTCAAATGCATGTAACAGTGAGAAACGCACTGTCTTGGTGAAAGAAAGCGTTTTTGTACAACTTCATAGAAATAGCTGTAACTTTTGATAGAAGACTCGGTTACACATGTTTATGGCTTTATCTTATAGAACTCAAGGTTCCCGTGCTGGGAAAACAGGTTTTGCAGCTGTTTGAGCTAAGATTTCCAAGTTATTCACATAATGAAAACCTATACTTTGTTTCGGTCGAGTTCCCCATTCAAATGCATGTAACAGTGAGAAACGCACTGTCTTGGCGAAAGAAAGCGTTTTTGTACAACTTCATAGAAATAGCTGTAACTTTTGATAGAAGACTCAGACAAACATGTTTATGGCCTTATATTATAGAACTCAAGGTCCCCGTGCTGGGAAAACAGGTTTTGCAGCTGTTTGAGCTAAGATTTCCAAGTTATTCACATAATGAAAACCTATACTTTGTTTCGGTCGAGTTCCCCATTCAAATGCATGTAACAGTGAGAAACGCACTGTCTTGGCGAAAGAAAGCGTTTTTGTACAACTTCATAGAAATAGCTGTAACTTTTGATAGAAGACTCGGATACACATGTTTATGGCTTTATCTTATAGAACTCAAGGTTCCCGTGCTGGGAAAACAGGTTTTGCAGCTGTTTGAGCTAAGATTTCCAAGTTATTCACATAATGAAAACCTATACTTTGTTTCGGTCGAGTTCCCCATTCAAATGCATGTAACAGTGAGAAACGCACTGTCTTGGCGAAAGAAAGCGTTTTTGTACAACTTCATAGAAATAGCTGTAACTTTTGATAGAAGACTCGGATACACATGTTTATGGCTTTATCTTATAGAACTCAAGGTTCCCGTGCTGGGAAAACAGGTTTTGCAGCTGTTTGAGCTAAGATTTCCAAGTTATTCACATAATGAAAACCTATACTTTGTTTCGGTCGAGTTCCCCATTCAAATGCATGTAACAGTGAGAAACGCACTGTCTTGGCGAAAGAAAGCGTTTTTGTACAACTTTATAGAAATAGCTGTAACTTTTGATAGAAGACTCGGATACACATGTTTATGGCTTTATCTTATAGAACTCAAGGTTCCCGTGCTGGGAAAACAGGTTTTGCAGCTGTTTGAGCTAAGATTTCCAAGTTATTCACATAATGAAAACCTATACTTTGTTTCGGTCGAGTTCCCCATTCAAATGCATGTAACAGTGAGAAACGCACTGTCTTGGCGAAAGAAAGCGTTTTTGTACAACTTCATAGAAATAGCTGTAACTTTTGATAGAAGACTCGGATACACATGTTTATGGCTTTATCTTATAGAACTCAAGGTTCCCGTGCTGGGAAAACAGGTTTTGCAGCTGTTTGAGCTAAGATTTCCAAGTTATTCACATAATGAAAACCTATACTTTGTTTCGGTCGAGTTCCCCATTCAAATGCATGTAACAGTGAGAAACGCACTGTCTTGGCGAAAGAAAGCGTTTTTGTACAACTTCATAGAAATAGCTGTAACTTTTGATAGAAGACTCGGATACACATGTTTATGGCTTTATCTTATAGAACTCAAGGTTCCCGTGCTGGGAAAACAGGTTTTGCAGCTGTTTGAGCTAAGATTTCCAAGTTATTCACATAATGAAAACCTATACTTTGTTTCGGTCGAGTTCCCCATTCAAATGCATGTAACAGTGAGAAACGCACTGTCTTGGCGAAAGAAAGCGTTTTTGTACAACTTCATAGAAATAGCTGTAACTTTTGATAGAAGACTCGGATACACATGTTTATGGCTTTATCTTATAGAACTCAAGGTTCCCGTGCTGGGAAAACAGGTTTTGCAGCTGTTTGAGCTAAGATTTCCAAGTTATTCACATAATGAAAACCTATACTTTGTTTCGGTCGAGTTCCCCATTCAAATGCATGTAACAGTGAGAAACGCACTGTCTTGGCGAAAGAAAGCGTTTTTGTACAACTTCATAGAAATAGCTGTAACTTTTGATAGAAGACTCGGATACACATGTTTATGGCTTTATCTTATAGAACTCAAGGTCCCCGTGCTGGGAAAAGAGGTTTTGCAGCT